>NT_176570.1:758600-881361 GCF_000188095.3 Bombus impatiens
CCCCGAGATTGAAGATTCAACTTCCGATACCGGGTCAATTCTATCCACAACCGGGTATGGGGTACGTACCAACACCGTACGGCCAAACCCCCATGCCGATGACTCCTGTTTCCGGCCAACCACGGGTGATTTACGCGAACAAGGCCAGCGAGTTCGTCTTCAGCCAGTTCCAGGGGATCAAGGATCTGACCAAGTCTGGCCTAAGTGTCGGCGAGAAGAGCGCGTTCTGGCTTTACGAGAAGGTCCGCGTTAAATGATTTCGCGTGTGTGTTCTTGTTGTATATTCGCGTCAAGATGGCTAGTACTGATATCGGTATTACGAATTTCTGCACAGGTCAGTTCCTGGAGCAGACGATGGTTCACGCACATTTTCTTATTTGTTATCGTGCTTTTGTACAGTATCGGGGGCGCGATGATATTCGTCACGATCGAGGGAACCAACGAGGATATGGCGCACGGAAACATTCGAAAGGAGAGGTGGGTGCACAGATACGAAGCTTCACGATTGGTTTTTTTTAAATGCCGCCTTTCAGTTTTCTGATATTTTTGATTATCCTTAACCCTAGCGTATTGTCCTTTTTCGTCGTTAACAAATGATCGAAGACAACGTTTTTTTGTCAGGGATTCCATTAAAAAGTTAAAGCACTTTTCGTTTTTGAGAACGAGAGAACGGCTCGGAAAGATATACAGCGCTGTTCGAAAGTTCGAGGACAGTCGTGTTTCGAAATTTGAAAAATCCAAGTAATTGTAAAGATATAATAAAACTATTGTTACGCTTGATACTTTGTACGATAAGGAAAGTAGCTAATGTACTATGTATATATTAAAAAGTTGATTAAAAATTGCATAATTTTGAGTTCGTAATTAATTTGGGATACTGAAGTTCGGTGGAGCATATGAGATAAGAATCGTTTATATTTTGTTACAATATATGATATAATACTATAAATATATACAATTTTTACGTTATATAATCGTGGCAAGCTTCGTTAGCACGTTTAAACGAACTTTAGTAAATTCGTGTAACTTCGTATCAGGCGAGATATAAATCAAACTCAACTGTGAATCAACAGTAAACTTAAACGTATTATATCAGACTAACCTAGATCTGCGATTCATAGTCGTATCTATAGTTTATATCCCGGAAGGACTTGCTTAGAAAAGCGGACACATTTAAAAAGAACTGTATCCCTTTAATATTCTATACGAGATGATAGAGAACAGGGTAGAACGTTTCTTTCTGCCGCTCTTCTTTTCTTTCTTTTCATTCGAGACGCTAGTTCCGCGTTTGTTTAATCGTGCGATGAAGCTTATGATTTATTATTTCTAGTGGAACGAGAGCGAAATTTTTTGCACTCGTCGGTCCATTAATAATTCTATTTTACATTTATCACGTGCGATATTAGCTTATCCTTTCAACTAGGAGAGGTATAATAATCTCTATATATTTCTACGTTCTACGTACATGTTGACCTTGATTCCAAGGAAAATGGGCTTAAAGAATAAGCACAAACGCGACGATCATACACACGTTAATATCGGTTTCATCGGGAAACACCAGATCGACAATACTAGTGGAAAATGTAGGACGATCGAACGTGTATTAAAACAAACACGAGCCACGGAAATATAGTGCATATAATAATATCATTTTGTCGTACTTCGGTACCTTTGTTCATCCAAATTAATTGACATTTTCTTTCATACCTCGCGATATTATTATTAACGAACTTGTGCTTACGTTTGCGTGCCTGTGATCGATTTTCATACGAATTATTTTTCGCTTTTATTGCGTTTAAAACATTAAAAAATTATTAGAACTCACCGTTTAACCATTAGGCTGTTCCGAAGGTTTCTTTCGTTTTATATTTTGTTCTATTATCACAAAATGGATGGATAATTCAATAAAATAATATAAAACAAAAAATGTTGTGCCTCTATTATTTCCTTATAAAACGAAAGAAACTTTCGCAGCAACCTAATACTTACACAATTAGAAAATAAACTTGGTACCTTTAATACTATTCATTGTACATCTACAGGTTTCTTTTTCAGAAAACTTTTTAATTGTTTTATGAAAAATAAAGACTGAATGTTCCATATATTCAGGCGTAAGAAAATTCGCGCGTTAATTATTTCATGTAACGTAGATACGATATAACGAAGATGCCTATGACGTAGTAAGGAAAAAGAAAAATAAACACTTCTCGTAGTAACAGTGTTTCTATCTTTGTTGATGCTGTCGAAAAAGAAAATTGCTGCTCTCAAGAATAGCGATAGAATTTTCCTTTTCTCGTTAACTAGGACAGGCGCCTTTGTTAACTAACAAAAGTTTCGATGCAAAGTATCGGTACAAAACGTCATTCTAATATTTGACAGTAATTATGTTATTTCGCAATTTCATTAAATTCGGTCGTTTTATTCATTCACGCGAATTAATATGAAAATAGATAGAACTAGTTTATTTTAGCCGACTGTAATGAAAACTCGTACGTTTACGGGAACATGTTATGTACATTTGAACCGTTAACTATACCTAAATCCTAATCTAATGATGCCGCAGCTCTTTTGTCATGCGAGCGTGTTTCAAATTATCGCGATAACGTTTTACATTGACACAGTATGCACCCTTACATCTTTCGTCTCTTTGCAATTGCAAGGAAATACTCTTTATAGACATTCGTATAACTCATAGAAAAGTTTATCTTTTATGGTGTCACTGGAGTTGTCCACGTATAAATCAGCTTTTCTTACAAATTATTTCTGTATTGTAATTTCCATCGAATCTCTTCGTATCATTGATTATGCTCTTGGCCACAATACAACTAACATTGAGACATTCGCAGTTAGTTTATTGCACGAGAAAGTAAGTATTACCGACTGCAAGCCAAAATTATCCTCTAACAAGAGTCGTCTTGCCCAAAACTCTGCTTTTATTGAAATTTGAACGAGCTTAACTACAATCTTTTGGCAAAAGTGAAGGAAGTTTCAAGATAACTTGTACGATATGATATTTAGCGATTATTTACTGATATCTATCGTTGAAGTTGATTCTAATTTCAATTTGCTCTCAAATACGTGTACAGTTCTTTCGAATGTTATTATTAGAATCCCTTAAGAACATTGAATTCTTGATCTAAATTCAATCAATGACTTACAATCGATGACTTTTTATGATTAAATTACTCGAGATTTATTTTAGTTATTATTGGTTTGTAACATAGATTCTTCCTGTTCTTATATCTACCATAAACTAACTACTACTGTTACGATCTATTACATTCCAAATTCAATCAAAAAGCAAGCTTAGAATGTTCAATAACAATAGAGTAGGGAAACAGCCACAATTACCAAGAATGAAATAATCTTTAGATACTCTTAATTCAATAAGCCCATCTCGCAATGTCTTGTAATCTCTATACATTTATACTATACATTTTCATCATGCTAGTCTCCCATTGCAATGGTCATCAAGTTTCAAAAAGTTTTATATAACGTACGCATGTAATTGTGGATATAAAATATATAATATAGAGTGTACAAGTACTTTCGCGAACCAGTGGACATAGAAATTATAATAACGTCGACGCTTTCCTTGACTTATTCCACTTATCGGCAGCGATTTCGTCTGGTCCGAAGGCAAATCGATTTTTCCACCATACTTTCGTCGTGTAGGATCGATTGACCTTAAAGTGAAGGTCAGGTTTAGCTTAGAATTTGCTTCTGACCTCTCTTCTATTCGTATAAAAATTTGCCGGTGGCGTGACCAATCCGATAGAAAGAAGGGAAATGAAGTACGTGTCGGAGACCAAGTACTCGGCCGGTGTAACTGTAATCTTTGTAAATCATTTCCCTTTCCAGTGTGTAAACAATCTGTGTTTCTTCGTGAACATGCGAACTTCGATCAGAGGCGTGTGGTATTAATTGAAAGGAAAAGGGGAGAAAAAACGAAGTAAGTTTCAAGGTGCTGTTTAAATTCTGCGCGTGGTATAATACATGTATCGCAGTTTACTTAAAAATAACCAGAGGCTCGGGGCATTGAATAATTCGAAGAAGCAAATTTAAATGCATATAATTAGAGTGATTTGCGAGAAAAATATTAGTCACCCAGAATTCTTTCTCATGTCTAAAATCATTTTATTTATTAAATCATTCGCGCTTAAAACTCAACGATGGATATATCTTTCGTCGATAAACGTTTAACTATTTTTAGTACGTTAAAGTTTCAAAAATCTTTGAAGCTTGAATATTTTAACGAGGGGAATATATTTTTAGTTATCGAACTTTTTTGGTATCGTAATGCCCTTATAATAAAATTCTTGACACTTAAGTTGCGATTTTTTACAAAATTTTCGACATAACTTTTTAATTTCTGTTTGCTTTGTCAAATATTTTATCTTTCTGACATATTAATACTTTTTAAAGACGCAATAAATTATCCGTATAATAAGATTATTGAGCAAAGTAATTTTCTGATTTTTTCTATTAGTTGTTGGTTGTTGGAACAATTTATCAGTAAGGGAAATAAAGGAAAGCTTGTAATATCATCGACGACCCTTAGTCTAGACAGAATCGAGTCGTCTGGCTGCGTCTGTCAGCTCGTTTCACCGCCCCTCCAATAATCCAGGACGTTCGAGCCATTTATTCGAATCAAGAGCGAATCAACACGCAAAAGAAAACCGGTGATTCGATTGCTCTGTAGTTATCTAATAAAAAAAGAACGATAGAACGAGAAGGGAGTGAAACGTATCGAGTAATCATAGTTGAAAAATAATTCCAACAACAAACACGTATCTTCTCCTTTAAATTACAAAATGTTCTATTTTCTCGCGAAACACGCTCTTTATTATTTCACTCGTATATTTCTTCCTTTTTATTTTCGTTTCATTCCTTTCTATTTGTTTGTTTCTTCTGTATCTTTTTATATTTGTATAAATATCTCGACCATGCGGAAAGAGAGTGGATGGAGTTACTAACTTTTTTTTGCATATAAAAAATGTCGTTTCTGAGTTTTTAGAAAATAAAATGACCCGATAAATAAAACTACTGGATGAAATAGTTTTCCGATTTTCTATAGCGCTTCCACCATTCTCTATTTATCGACGATCTGCGATAAATATTAAGAGGTCTACTACCATCATTCATCGAACAAAAATATTTGTCATTTCGATATCAAGACACGTAAGGAAGAAGATGAAATTTTTTTGATTGTCAGCTTACTCTGGAATTTCTTAAGTGATCTCGTGCGACCCATTTCTATAGTTCCATTGAAAACTTTGGACTTCAAGCTCAGGCTGTAACTTGGATATATCCGAATGCAAAGTTTCGCCGCGTATAATATCTCGGCATAATATCTGGCATGTTTTTCTTATCGTATTCGGTCAGAAGAACGAAGAAAATATTTCTAAATGTTTATATGTCACAGAAACAAGACACTGACCACGATTCGAGAGTTGTGCGACGACCAGGTATTGGCTTCGAATCCAGAACTTTGGAATGGGCGGGCGAGGAACGAACTGATGGAATACGAGGAACATTTGTACGAGTTCTACAAGCGCGGGTTAACGGATCGTGGAGAAAAGGTGTGGACCTTCTGGAATGCTGTATTCTACTGCGGCACCATTTACACCACCATAGGTGAGTCACGCTATCCAACCGGTACTTTTGGACAAATTTTCCGAAACTTATACGGGATCTTCCGCCTTATCTTATTTAAGTTAAAACAACTTTTGTTTGGGCTGTACAATTATACGTATACGATATATATATCCTTGAAACGTAAAGCCATGCATATTTATTTTTGATTTATAATATACGCGAAAAGGGGACGAAGAGACAATTAATAAAATCTACGTAAAAGAGAGAGTTTATGAAATGTCGTCTATGATATATTAGTACAAAATATTTCTAAGGAATATCATGTATCGTGCATCAATGTGCTACTGATTTTTGGGACAAAAGCAAATCGAACACGTCGCAACGATCCACAAGCTCTCTTGTTGATTAAAAAAAAAAAAAAAGGAAGAAGAAAGAAAGTAATTGAATTCATAAATGGACCGAAGCTTGTATCAATATCAATCGATGAAAACGAAATCAAACCAATTATTGTTTCCCGTCGAAAAAAAAAGAACAGAAACTTTTTTAGTCGATGTTACTCGACACTAGGCAGATTATCTTCTAATAGTTGAGTAAAATTACCCCTTTTATGGGGGAACTTGAAATATGTTTATGAACTGTGACACATCACGATAAATTATTATTTACTATTACTTCACTATCGCTATTGTTATTAGTGATAAATAAATCCTTTAGTACGCACAGCTTAATTTCTAATGTAATTATTTGTTAGTATAGAAAAATTCTGTAGAGAAGAATGCTAGCAAAAAAAAATTAGTCGATTGGCAGAAATTATTCACACGGATAAAAATCCTATTAAACTGATATTGTCGAAACACCACATACGATATGACGATGTTTCCTCTCCTGTGAAAACAAAGGAAACGAAAAAGAGTAGAACGCCTTCGCTTTATGGAATATATACACGTCAACCTGGGAGATGGCCTAATTTATTTATTCACATCTTCCTGATATAGCGTTTGTTTTCCTTCCACCTTGGCTTCCGACTTGCTAATCGATCGTATCTCGAAACACGCGCGAAAATACTGTTCCGTTTATTTGTAGATGACGTTGCACCGATACTCGATTCTTGCAACTGCTGATGATAGATTGCATTTCGCTAAAAGAACTCGCGCGGAACAAGGCTTCAAAGGAAGTTTGAAACAAAGCGATCATGAAAGAATAACGAAGTTTTTCCCCTAATGAAATTTCATTCTCTAGTAAATTTCAATTACGACGTTTTGAAAATTTATTCCAAACTCTAATTTTGAAATTAAGTTAACAAGCTTCGTTATTGCAAAAATAAAAGTTTACATGCATATATAACAATTGCCTCATCAGCAAAATGTGCATTGGCACAAAAAATTCTGTTCTTCGTGCGATCAAGATGTAGTCATCGAAGCCGATCGTACCTTTTACCCCAACCTAAGCCTTAAGCTTATTTATGATTCACGTTGATCTAGTGGTATCCCAGCTATTGGATTGCAACTTGAGTAACATAAATAATATTTCCATCGCAGTACAGTGTCTTCGTTCCAGCGAGTAATTCAATCAAACGACTGGATCGAAATTCTACTTTTTCGATTCGGTGTTTACCCTCGCCATCGTGAACACAATATTCCAGCGTTATTGGAATTATCTAGACCAGCGATTCTTAATCCTTTGTTCATCAGGGATCTTTGTTAAAGGTCTTTTTGTTATCACGAACGCTCAAGACTTAGCTCAAAATTTAAATCCTCGATGTGTCAAATACGTAATATACTTGAAACGATCATCAACTGCTCGTCTACGATCTTTCAGGGAAGAAAAGATTCGCTATGAATAAAGAAATACACGCACTACAGATTTTTTATTCGAACAACGGAATATCAACTTGCGCGTGTAAGGACTTTGGCTCCGCGGAAGTCCGCGGATTACAGGCTAAGAAGCGCTGCTCTAGATGGTTCAATATTCCATGTTAGCTGAAGCGTACACGTATTGTTTTATCCGCCTTTTGCGTGAATCCATTACAACCGCTGTCTGTCACTTTCAATGACTCAAGAAAGACTGGAATAACGTGGCCATCGACCGACTTCCAGTCGAACCATTGAAATATACTTGCTTGAGTTAGCGACTGAATTAACGTAAACCCAGCTTTAAAATTTTCATCTAAACATTCGCGCAAACCTCTACCCAAGCCCTCGCCAGCTTGGGTATTTTAAACATAAATAACAACTCTTCTAAAATATATTCGCTAAAATTTAAAATTCACGCGAACCTCCACCCAAGTGAATATTCAAAACCTCATTGAAGCCCATATCCAAGTCTTAGCCTTAACCACGGATATTTTATATAAATAATAACTTTTCAAAAATATTATATTCTATCTAAATTATTATCTAAATTATATTCTATCTAAAAATATTATATCTATTATAAAAATTATATTATAATTTTATAATGGATAAAATATTATCACTCAACCACTCACCGAAGCCCTCATCTACGGGTGTTTTATATAAATAGCAATTACTCTCAAATTTGTAATTCCCTCTGCTCGTAGAAACGTTTCTAATTAAATCGAACGCCGCCAAAGATAATCGAATATTCGTGTTCTTTCAAGTCTTAAATGCGTGCCTGTTCGGGCTTTGTGGTGTTTTGGCGTTACAAATTTATATTCATTTTTATCAGTCGCTTACGTATGTATAATCTTAAAATCAATGTACTTTGGAGCGGCAGCGTGTGTGTATCGAGGAAACGGGCACGTTGCGATTCTCCGCAGTTTCCACGCCAAAGGGGTGGAAAGTCTGATGCACTCCTCGTGACCTACATACTATCTCGATAAAGTGACTATTATCCTTTCACCCTGTTTAACCGCAACTTTCAACGACTTTGTTGGGCGAAGGATGTGGCTGACTCCGATGTCGTTAAATTGATCTATACACGCCAGCTTCCGAGATAGTATTTACGAAACTGAGATCCATGGTCATTGGTTCGTTGGCTGACGCTCTGGGTGGA
This sequence comes from Bombus impatiens, assembly GCF_000188095.3. Classification (NCBI taxonomy): domain Eukaryota; kingdom Metazoa; phylum Arthropoda; class Insecta; order Hymenoptera; family Apidae; genus Bombus; species Bombus impatiens. The sequence continues at coordinate 767,214 of NT_176570.1, forward strand.
AATCGACGTCGATAAATCAACGGCAAGGAAATAAACTGCGGAACTCGAACAATGCAATCTTTCGCATAAACTACTGAGACAGCGTTTCTATCACGACACGATGTCGTTGATGTATTTTCGGTGGCGTCGACTGCTGCTGGTCGTCGACCGGGAATTTTTATATTTTACAGCTGTGAAACATAGCACGATAGTTACAAACTTTTATGCAGCAATTACGTAGACTGATGGTTTTCGAAGTTTGAAACGTACGCGCACAACATACAGATACACGTGCCATTTCCAATTTTTCTTTATCTTCCTCGAAGAGAAGTAACGCGCGAATAACCTTATCCTTCTTTACTTACACAATGGAAATTATCTTCATTATTATTATTATTATTATTATCCTACGAGTACAGTAACCAGTACAAAAGAATACAATGGTAAGCGTACAGCGAGAAAAGAAAGAGAAAATGACATCATTATCACGCGATAAGAGGATATTGTGGAGTTTCGTTTTAAATGCGGATAAGCGTCCAGAGAGAAAGTCGACATTTCCAGCGTATCGATTTGCTAATTTAGTAATTCTATTTAATGGATCTGCGAAGCCACAGCATATTTTGCTACTTGACAGCAAAAATTCTTTGGCGAAATCCTAATGCATCGAGGTGGTGTATATAGATCGATTCGTTCTAAAACAGACATAGGGTTCATTTTACCATTAATAATTTTCGATAGGAAGGTTTGCTAGAATTCTGCGATTTTCGAGGATAGATAGGCAAATATTATTCAAAATAGGTAGTTATAATTATGAGACGACATTCTAATGCCCAACTTAAAAGCAGCAATAGGATTATGCATTGTATTTGTATATTGTATTGTATATATTTCATATACTGGAGATCAAATAGTTGGTGCGTATCCTAATCGTCGATCTTCGTTGCTTTTTTCCCTCGGTCTTTTAAATAATTGTTTCGCACAATTTTTCATTAGATATTTGGACGTATAGCAAACAAATTCATATACAAATTTCGAATACTAATTATTATTTGTATATTATCATTATGCTTCAGTTCGGACATCTTTTGACAAAAGTTGCACATATTTGAGAGGATTTTCACGAACATAGAGCGAAAATCCCACAAATTGTGAAACAGATGTATCTTTAGCGCACATTCAACAATTTCCTACGATCAGTTTTTGTGTTAGAAAACGTTGGAATTAAACCGAGTACTCGTTTTAATTACTCGACTAATTTAATACTAAGGGTTAGATTAGGATTAAGAGTAATGTAACACTTGGCTAATTAACTTATTTGTCGGGTAGTTAAGTATGCGAGTATTCAGCTTGGAAACCATCTGCCAACGAGACAGGGACAGTTCGCGCATAATACTGCAGCATGCAGCACTTTGGCCATTCGTGTCCTGAATTATGTCGTTACTTTTTACGACTATTCTTGTTCTGGATATTTCCTGGTATTTTGAAACGACTCGTTAATAAAATGATATCAACAAAAATTGTGCTTCTGATACAAATGAAAAAAAGGCTTGGTATTTGACAAGATACAATATTCTGTAGCGCAGTTGAAGATTGGAATTATATGAGCTTCTCGGAAGTCAAACAAATTAACAGGTTGCGAATTTTCTTGTATTTATGAATAATTTAAAAATGCAAAAGTACATAGCAACGTGGAAAAATATATGCAATATCCAAGGTATGGTGATCGCAATAATAAGTGAAGCAAATCACTATTCAGATTCCATTTTTCGAGTTCTATTCGTAAAAATATCAATTTACATAAACATACGTAGTTTAATTGGAGCTAAAGATTTAGAAACTTAGAAAACCTGACTACACGCTAGGTAATAGAAACAGATCATAAAATATCTAGAAACTTGAAAAGGCCAAAAATTAGATGGTAGAAATAAATCGTAAAAGATCTAGAAACTTAAAGAAGCCAAAGATATCGAATAACAGAAAACGATAAAAGTTAGAATTTTTTCTTAATGAAACATTCGTTTTCAAACACGGCGCGTCGTTGTGAGTAGAAATGCGGGATGCCTAGTCCATTTGACACACCGATAGCTGTGCAAGATACGCGTCGACTGCAATGGGATCTACTGAAATTAATAATGCACCGTATATGACCTCATTTTCTCGTACAGGCCTCGGTTATTAGACGCTGACTCTCGTTTTTCGTGCACACATTGTTCTACTGTTTCATTCTGTCACCTCGCAAAACGGGGATGCAGAAAGGGGACGGAAAATTTGCGAGACGAATTGGTCGACGAAGATGAGCCCGGGACGATGATCGCGACCATAAGAACAAAACATCTTTTTCGCGTCGACGGAATGTGCCCACGCGTACTATTTCGAGAGGAACACGACTTACGTAAGGGTGGAAGAGGAGACGTGGGTGACGCTCGTGGGAAGATGTGGCGCCCATCGTTTTCGCAATTCTCGACGAGGAATGGTCTCTTTCAAAACAACCATCGACGAGAGGTCGTTTCTTTTTTTTTTTTTTTTCTTTTTTAAACAGCTTTCGACAAGGAAGAGAAACGAGGTTCCGACAAGAGATCGTAAACCCTACGATTCCTAACACTTTATGCGAAGAGAATAAAATTTGGTGATAGCTGATGGTGGAAGGTTGTTAAAAGGCTTAAACATTCTGCTACTTTTCCTTTGTCGAGGAAGGAACGTTAATTTACTTATGCTGAGATTGAGCTTTCTTTAATTTTCTCTCGTTTCAGATCTACTTGAATTTTCGATCTGTTTAAGTGGATTGAGGCTTTCTAGATCGCGCGTGAAAGATGCTTTTTGCATCTAAGAACTGTATGTTTCCATTCTTTGCAAGGGAGAAAGTTAATCTTGAGACGTAATGTTAGCACGATTGAATTGGGTCTCTTAAATTCGCCTATTTTTAAACATCTATTTAAATTTTAGTAATATTTAATGGAGATTTCGTGGTTCTTGGAAGGCTTGAGAGTCTTTTTCTCTCAAGTTTTCATAAATTCTTATAAATTCTCTTGTAAAACATTTCGTAGAAGATTTATAAACTCCTTTTTCTCCTTTGCGACAGAGGAATAAGTTAATTTTAGCGATATGACTAATTTGAAATTTTGAAGAACTTTTCTTCGAACTTAGTCATCTTTAATTAACTTCTGCCATGTTTTTTAAAGCTTCTTGGAAGACTTAAGAATTCCCCTTTTTCTACTTTCTCCTTTACCAAGAAGAAAACTAACTTTTTGTTGAAAAGCAATAATATTTTGAAATTAATTTCTTTTTAATTAATTATTCAGTGACATTGATACGACGATGAAACGTTGCATGATATTATTTTCAGTGATATTCGAAGTTCCTCTGATCTTCCGAATATTCGTATGGAATTTCATAGTTTGTTCTCGGTTCTCCGTTTGTTACACAACTGAAGTGTTTAAATGGGCCAATAAAACGGCAATCAGAGTGCTCTTAAGAGCATCGTTCTCTGGTTATTGTTCTTCGAAATATAAACAACGAAAATCTTCCAGATTCACGTCCACGCCCAATCAAACGGGGAACAAAACACTATTAACCATTTTGTACTTTACATTTCTAAATCAAGCAGTGCTTGTCGAATACGTAAAATTGAAATCGATATTCCAATCGTGAAAGCAAAGAGAGATAACGCGAAACAAAATAAAACGTGGAAAACTTTTTGTTCGAAAAATATTTCTATCTTCGTCAAATTATATTGTTAATTCGAAATAAAAGGCGATGTAGTTCGTTAAATAAAGCTGACAGGTGTCGTACAATTCGGTTTATGTCACGGCGAACGTAAGTAAAATATAGGAAAAGAATATTCAAAGAATCGTTACGGAAGGAATCGTAGGATAAAACCAGTGTTGGTTGCGAGTGAATTAAATTGTCTGGCAGCCTGTGAAACTTCGTCGTTCGTTTAGCGATGTTTCGCGTTTCGATTCTATTTCGAACGTGTTCAAGCGATTTATAACACGCTCGCGATCTCCGAATGTCGCGTTTCACGCAGAATAGAAATAAATACACCTGAATGGCGTCAGAAAAGAGCGCTTGGGAAAATTGCGAGAAAGGCGCCAACGCGTTTACATTGAATTTCAACGGAATTCATATTTTTATGTATACCTTTAGGAAGATACGTTAAAAACCACAGAACCTGCATGGAAAATTGTTTCGCTTATCAAATATTAGTTCAGAAAATATTTTATTTTCTATATTAGCTCAGAAGGTATTTTAATTTAGACGTTATTAGAAAGTGTTTCACTTTGGATATTATATAGTTGTTTTTTTTTTGCATATTATGTATATTTTATGGATTTTTACAAATGAAAATCTTTCACATACGGAAACTTATAACAAATTAAAATTGGGTTTTTACCGTGTAATGATAAATCGTTTTGGACTTCAATATCATTATTTACTTGAAGCAAAATCGCTCTAATTCTACTTATTATTCAGAGTTTTAGTCTTCTTAAAGTTTTACTTTTCCTAGATTACCTTTCTGTAGATTTGCATTGTATACGAAACAAGGTTTAGAGTGACTTCTTAGCATAGTATATAAGCTTCGTAGAACTTTATAAAAAGTATAAAATATTTTAATTTCAGCCTTAATATAATAGGATAATTTTAACATTTAGCAGAATGAACGATGGTTCTTCTTTCATTTAGTTCCCGTACATCATCTCTATAGAAGCACTCAGACGATTAACATTATCATCAACATTATTGTTCGTGTTATTGTCAACATTTAAGGTTCTCAGTACTATCGTGAACAAGAGACTCTCCAGACGATCAATGTACATATGTTTATTGTCCGTACGATGTTGAGAATCTTAAATATTGACAATGATATCGATCAAACTCCTTTTCAAGCTTCCGACGTATTTGAATAAATAAAGATTAAAGGATCTTAGAGAGGAACATAGTTCGACTTAGTAAACTTTGACAAGAAGTACATACATACAGCGTTCTGACAATTTTAGTTTCGAAAGATTAAGTTCTTCTTTCGCATAGTTTTCACTCATAATTTCAACACAACTTTATAATAAGGATCAACAATTTTGAAATGACAATTAATTAAGAATTAAGAAGCTCAAAATTACGGCTATTCTTATCGTACGATTGTACTACGAATTTTTATGCATTCACGAGTAGTGCAGGTAATATGCGAAACTATATTAAAATATATACTACTCATTACCATAGTCGGTAATTAAAACAATTTTGTACTTAAGTTCTTTACTACTATTCCTAAAAATATAATAAAAATACGCAGTTCACTTATAATGGATGATTATAGAATTCTCTACAGTAGCCAGATATATCTTCACTATTTAGCATCACAATTGCGAATAAAATTTGCGTTACAAATATATATATATATGTACAAATGAGTAGACGACATTAATCAATCGATAATTAGATTACGCGCCATTGAACGGTGTCTTCCATCAGATTCTCGAAATGATGAATCAGCGGTGTCAAAACGGGTGATAATTAGTCATGATCTGTTTAATTCTGCAAGCACAAAGAAACCGCTTCGTCGATCGGTCATTTTATTTTCGGTAGCGGTATTTGCCGAAGTTTCTTTGTATTCGAGTTGGTAACTTTCCAAAAAATCTGTTTGCATGTGATCATCTTTATTTTTGTGTGTTTTATAATCCACTTAAATCGAGTCATTACGCCGAAGCCAATGGCACGCGTGTTATCAGATTGTTCCACGGAACAGCTTCATCTTGGATGAACGACCTCTTCTTCCTTTGGATCCATACAATTTTACTTTATACGTACAGTGACTCGCGAAAGTAATCGAACAATCATCACAGACGCTTTCTATACGCTGAATATATTACGTGGGTTCTTGCAATTTCGTTAGCACTGCGACCAGATGCGACTGTCGCGATTACAATAGAAAAACTTGAAATATTTAGTATTCCAACATTTATCACACGGGCTTTTTGTAAATAAATTATGTGCATTGTATGAAACATGTTGCAATTTCGTTAGCACTGCGACCAGATGCGACTGTCGCGATTACAATAGAAAAATTTGAAATCGTATTCCAACATTTATCACACAGACTTTTTGTGAACATATGACGTGCATTGTACGAAACATGTTGCAATTTCGTTGGCGCTGTAACGAGATCCGGTTAATATCGCGATTATAATTACTAAAATTTGGGATCAAATCGAAAATGAAAATTACAAGGCGTTTATTGCAAATATACGCTTAGTGAAAAATTAGTCCACTTAGCGTAGCGAATGTATCGTTAGCATACTCGGCATTACTAAATTAGTATAATTGGCACGAATAGAAGTTTTAAGCACACAATTCGCGTTAAAAATGGTTTCGTTAAATATCGCGGTTTCTTACCATAGTAAGTAATAATCGTTTGTTCAAATATTTTGCTGATTTCTGCATACCTTCCAATAAATATCCTGTATCTTCTATATACATTATCAGATGTGTTTCATATTTTACTAATACAATCACGACAGTCGTGTCTCGTTACTGTGCTAACGAGATTTCAAAATGTTTTGTACAATAGATTGTACGGAACGTTTACTGTATAGCAGATTAATATTCGTTAATTTCTTTCAAAATATAGAAGTGCTATACTTTTAGGAGAATCAAATAAGAACTTTGATTCGGTGCTAATATTACGCGAGACAGGTAAAAGAGAGACGATAAGAGGAACGAAGATTTGTGTTTTAGAAGTTGATGCAGCAGGTGTTTAATCTGTTAGCCATTCTTGATTCTATTGTACGTGTAAATTGAGCCACCTCGAAGGTAGCGCACTTGCCTTTTAGGGACTTATCGATCCAATTTTTCTCGTTCATTTTAACGACCCGTGAAAAGCTCTCAGCTTCGTGAACAGCTCGTTTTATTTCTTTCTCTTCTCTCTTTCTCTTTTTCGCACACTTTCATCTTCATAATATTTTCCGCTCTCTTTTTCCTCTAGTTTGAACAACGTACACATACACCTTCCGTTTGAAAGCGAGTAAAAATTAAACATTAGGAAAATAAAGCTTTTGGGGGAAATAGTAGTTAAATTTTGCCACAAACTTTTCATGTAGAAAACATTATATAAAGTTTCAAGACTTTTTAAACTTCTTTTAAAGTCGATTTTCCTTATCCCGAATGGCAGCAGAGGTAACACGTGCATCAGACAATACGAAGAAAGGAATGAAATTGTTCATAATGTGACGGTGGATTATTTATCATGACTTATTTATTATGATTTAATTATTATTATTTATTATGATTTATTATTATTAATGTATAACAAAAATAGGTAATTCATACTTTTCGCGAAGAATGAAAAGTTACACCGATTAATGTAACCAAAGGTACAGGGTTGGATCCGAAGAAAGGGGAATGATATTGCTGTTTTCAGGAATAACGATGCATAGAAACGCGTAAAATTAACTTCATGGAATATGCTTCATTCCACGCCATTTCGTTTCACCTTGTTACATTTCTTCCCATCTCTAGCTAACTATGTTAAAGATGCAATTTGCCACGGCTGCCTTGAATATATTTGCATTCCTTTGAATATTTTTATTTCTGTTAATTTATTACGTGTTCTAACTTTATTTTCTAACAGTAATTTTATGAACGCGGTGAGTCAGACAACGCGGAATTCCTTCCGAGGACGTCGAAGACGGAACGACGAGTATAAAACGCGATTCGAAGGACACAGGTCAAAGAAGATTATCGCTTTATCGAGTCGATGTCCATAAAGCAAAACTATAATCGTATGAACGCAGGATCCTTGATAAATACAGACGAAGCACGAAGCTTCCGTTAACGCACTCACAAATTAAGCTTCTTCCGCAGGGATACTTATATAAAAAAAGAAAAATCGTTCGATAAAGTAGAAACTCACGTTCACGACGAGGGGAAAGAAGATAATAAAAGATAAGGATAAGTCAGAGACAGTAGAGGGTCGAAGATAAATTGGGCGAATGTCGGGGAAACCGAACCGAGGACGGAAAAATAAGAAGATCACAGTAAGAAATAGTATTTCATTATCATGAACCGAAATCGCAATATGAAAAGACGCGAAAGTTAAATTACCAAGAAAATCCGCAAGGTGAAGTGAAAACAGATTTAAGTTGAAAACTAGCATTTCGCTGAAATGATGCGATTTAATTCCGCGTTAATTTAAGCAAAGATGCTCCAAATGAGAAAATCTTGATGGCCGGAAAGTTTCAAAGTTTCAAACATATATGATACGAGAAGAAAGTGTGAAGTAATTTTAAATTGATTGCGAGACGAAGGGTGGGGATCTTGAAAACTCCTTTTTTACCGAAACAGTGGTCAGATAGAATTCAACGATGCTTTTAATTTTATGTTAAGTTCGTCACAATTTCAACTTGGAAAACATCTATAGAATAACACGTATAAAATGATGTAAATGTCTTATCGCTAATTAACAAACAAAATATTGTTTAATTATTAAATAAAATAAATTTCAGCAGATATTTTGTGAAAATCGACATTTAATATTTTCAGTTAAAAGCCACGACAGTCATTTCGATGAAAAGAATATTTAAGTGGTATCTATTTAACGTTCGTTGTAAAATTTTTATAACGCTTTTCATGATATCTAAATAAAAAAGCAATTAAGTAAATCGTTCTGACATTTGTGAACAGTTACGCACCTTCTTCACGCGATTATGCTAACTGGAAAGCTTGAAAAAATGTTAAAATTTTATGCTGATCATGTAGAGATCATAAAAGTTTGCCAGCGTAGGTTAATCTTGTTCTGAACTGACATTTAAGAGTATAACTATGTAAAAACTTCTGTGATTTGATTTAGGAAAATTGCTACGATCATATCTTCTAGTCCGGTCAGATTTATATAATTAAAAAATATGGCACACATCGAGAAACTAATATTCGTGATGTTTTACCTCCGAGTAAGCGTGCGACTTCTAAGAATCACGAGAATCATGAAACTTCCACGAAAAGTTCCAAGGATCGTTATAAATAAATTCTTTCTTATATTATGTCCGTGCAAATCGATTCTTCTGTAACGTTAAATTAGGTTCTGTCACACTTCAGTCTTTTTTACATTTTGTTTTATATATACGCTTAATAAACATCATGTTCAATAGCCATGAAATTATTCTGTAGACTAGTGATTTGATATATTGAAATTTTGCATATAGAATTTAGATCGCAACATATGCTTTTGTTCTTTTTACATGTAAGGATACACATGCTATAGAGTTTCTTCTCAATTGCGCTTTTACTTCGGTAAAACGGATCGTTGAAAGCACCTGTGCCGTTTAAATAATCGTTTCATTCTTTATAATGTGTGTACGCAGTATTCTGCTCCAACAAATGATCAGATAAAGAAACAGAAAATGTGTCTATTTTTAACTAAACCAGTCTGGAATTCCAACGTGTCTTTACGAAAGCATATCAGAACAAAATTTCTCTATTATAATCGTATACAACAATTGATAAAAAACAAATTCTCATAGACATAAAAAGAGCTACGTTTCTATTATAACCTACGCAGTAATTGATAACAACAATTTGCCCCATAGTCATAAAAAACTTCATTTTTACTATCATAATAATAAAATACCCGATAACAGACAATTTCCTGCATACCCATAGAGAAACTATGTTCGTATTACAAACTGTAAAGAAAATTATATTTCCAAAAAAACCATATCGAATAACCCACAAGAGAATGACTTTTTCTATAGTTTAGAAAAAAGTTATTCTAAAAAGAACACGTACAAAAGTACTAAATCTTTTACAGTCTCCTCGGTAACATCTTCAAGTACCCATAAACCTTGGCTTATCCCCCAAGCAATGCTTCGTACGATCTACTACACCGTGCTAACACCGTGACAATAGCATACTTAGCGTAATATCTTTCTTTCCTCGAAACCGCCGAACCCCTAAAATCATGTTCCATGACGTCAATCGTTTGATAACGTTACGCCTCGGGTAGCCTCGAAGAAAGCTCCGCATAGCGGATGGAGAGAGTGGTGGTAACAGTAACCGATTGCAGGTTCGGGTGGCGTTCAACGGGTTGCAGTAGCTGCAGGGCCGGCACCGCGACGCCCGAGCGTCGTTGGCCTCCTGGTTGCGCGCGATTCGCGTGGCGCCTTCGCTCGATACCCGCTGCGGCAAAACCATCTGGTTCCGTTGGTAGCGCGTGGTGGGAGCAGCCTCTGTTTTATTTCTGTCTCGGTGTCCGTCTGCACCGGGGCCAACCAAGACGCAATCGTGCAGTTTTCGCGTCAAACCAACAGTTCGATTTTGTCCCGCGTTCCATCTGTACCGATTCTCCGTGTCCTGAGACATGGAGGACAGTTACACAGTACACAGGCGGCGCAAAGCCGCGGCCAGAAGGCGCGAGAAGACACCGGACCCTTCCTCGAGGAACCAACGATTGGTGGAAACTTCCGACGACGAGGAAGAGGCGAGACGCGCCAGGATGGAGCAGATGGCGGAGGATGCTGAGCGGGCCGAGTTGGAGGATCGGGAGAAGAGAAGCAAGGAGGATGATTTGCAGCTGAAGGTCGAGGAGAGAAAGAAGAGGAGTCCAAGCAAGGTCAAGGACGCTGATGGTAGAAAGGTGAGCGAAGAGAAGAAGAGTTCTGCTTCTCCTCAGAAAGAATCGCAAGCACGTGAGAGTGACGCTAAAGATGAGACCACTGCACAGTCGGTAAGGAAGGAATTGGCTAGCCAAGTGGATAACGGAAGTCCAGTGAAGGAAGCGACCAAGAGTGGAGAAGTTGTTACGAAGTATCAGGATGCTATACCGAGCTCAAAGGATATTGATGGCGATATAGATCAACCGATTGAACCGAGGAAGGTGGAAAGACGTTTGAAGAAGAAGTCGAGGGAAAGAATGGAGAGACACGGTCAGTCGACTGACTCTAGCGATATGGAGGATATAGACAGGCATCCGAGAAGAACTAAATCGCCGGAAACAGGGAGATTTAGAATAAAGAAGAGTTCCTCGAAGAAAATTAGCAGCGGTGATTCCGAAGTTGGAGTAAAAGAGGCGATCGAGAAGCCTCCAAGGGAGAAGAAGTCCAGTAAACAGAAGCTTGAGGGAGACGATCAAGCGAAACCTGAAAGAGGACGTTCTAGAGTTCATAGTCAAACTGACGATACCGACGAGGATCGTAAAATGAAGAAAAGCGAATCTTTCCCTCGGCAGACGGAAGAAATCTCGATGAAGAGATCCTCCTCTGACATAAAGAAGCAGATAATTCCTTTGAGTAACGACAGTCTAATGAAGGATTTCGCTAGAGCCCAAGAGGAATATCTGAAGAGAGAGCAGAACATCCTCGATGCCGATATTCCGGATGTGTTCGAGGATGCTCAAGAAGAAAAGTCGCTGAGAAGAAGAAAATTCAGTACACCGCTCACAGAGACGGAACAAGAAGCCATCGAGAAATCTATCGAGAAGCTGAAAGAATCTGAGAGAAGAAAAGGTTGGTTTTCTTGGCTGCCATTCTTTGGCAAGAAAAAGGAAGACAAAGAAGACGATGACCCAGAGAAGAAAGAAGACCACGAAGAACCAGAGAAAGTCAAACCACCGAAACAAAAAGAAGAACCGACAAAAGTTAAAACAGAAGACAAATTCTTAGAAGTAAGACTGGGCCAACCGGCGAAAGTCACTTTCATGGACTTTTTAAGGGCAATGAAAGACGTGGTTGCAGAGTTTAAGGCGTTCGTCGCGCAAAATCCTCGGGAAGCACAAATTGTAAGAGGATTGAGAAATCGTTGCTTGTCAGAATTAATGTTGGTGATGATCTACTGTGGTTTGGGCGCGTTTATTTTCCGGTTCACCGAGGGTGCATTTGAGACGTTCTACAAATGCGGCGTGAAACGCGTGAAACGAGATTTCCTGGATAGTTTGTGGAACTACAGTCACAATCTGAGGGAAGACGACTGGAAGAGCATGGCTCGCCGGAAGTTAATGGAGTTTGAGGAGCAGTTGCACACTGCTCACGAAGCCGGCGTTCATACATACAGCGGGCAAAGAAGTTGGAGCTTTCTCAACGCTGTCGTGTACTGTCTGACAGTAATAACCACTATCGGTGAGAAAATGCGGATAGCTCTGGGATAACAGGAAATATCGAAGGAAAATATAAAATCGATGTGCGACGATGTGAAGAGATATGGTTATCGCAAAAGCTCTTATAAGTTCCGTATTGATTTTCCTAACTGGCTGATATAGTCGTACAGGCGATGATTGTGGGTTGTATACTTCATTGTCAAAAGCTGAATGCGCACGCGTTTCGTGTCAGCGGCCTAAATTTTTCAAGAATGATAAGTTCGTAGGGGACTTTGGGAATTTATTACATTCTGTAAAGGAATATCGTGATTTTGGAACTTCTGAGGATTTGGTGCCATGGAGGGATACGTTGTTATTAAATATTAGTAATAGAATGGATATCTAACTAGAGATTTACGATTCAGATTTCGTGTTTAGATTAACAATGACTACGAAAGACGGCTTTGAGGGTAGTTTGATATCACGAAATATCTCTTTAATCTAATTTCACAAAATATTTGATAGTAAAATTGGCAATTTCCAGGGAAACGAAATTCAAACATTCATGATGCAATGAATTAAGCGAAGTTATAATTCGACTCTTATGTTTAATCTCTTAGAAATTACTAATCGGTAGAAATCTAATTAATCTAATATGGGAAGCCACGAATGGTTCCTAATTTACATAATCTTTTCAATCATATTTAATAAGACGACGACAATTAAAGCTGGAAATTATCTGTGAAATGAAATATTGCCGATAAGTTGAATGCTCCATATTTTATATTTGGATTGTTAATAACCCTTAATTAGTAAAAACATAATATTACAATATTGCTAACAGATTGAATATTAAATTAAATCTAACAACGTTATACAATAATTCATTTTTCGTACTTACGATCTTACAAATCTTTAATCAGTAGAAATTTAATATTAAATTTATATGATTTGCGAATATGCGTAACCATTTGAATCTAGATCGATATGATGAGCACAAAGCCAGCAATTATCGATAAATCGAAATACAAATTACATCGGCTATCCGATCGATTCGAATTTAATAAACAGAAAATCAAATTTCATAATATTTCGTTTCATCGAAACGAACGATCCCAAAGTTCATGAGGAACAGACAGTTCCAAATAATAATCGTTTACATAAACGAGATACTTGAAAGGAAAGTTCTATTATCGAAGAATTCGACCACTTTATGAGCAAACGACCGCCAAATTGTACCACTAAAATTGCTAAACTTAGACCGAACACCACCGCGTATTTAGTATCTCTCAGGTTTATTTTTGTCCCATAGAAATATATGTATAGAGATGTGAAACTCTCGAGGTTCGACCCTAAAATTTTCATTCTCATTACCGAATATGAATCATGCGATTCCAGTCGTTACAGTATCTCAACTTTACGAATCTGTCGCTCTATTTTAGGATACGGACATATTTCACCTAGTACCACCACCGGAAGAGCCATCACAATAGTTTACGCTATCTTCGGTATCCCGATGTTTCTGATAATATTAGCCGATTTTGGCAAATTATTCACGCGTGGTATCAAGTTCCTCTGGGCGTTCGTCCGAAGGGTGTATTATACCGGAAGTTGTCGCAAGGTTCGTCGAACCGTACCTGTTCAGGTAAGATCTCAAAATCATAGAGAACGATCGTCTTGTGACTTTGGTTCCTATTCGTTCTATTTCCATTCTAAAAGGAAAAGCAATTTTCCACTCTTAACCACTCTTTGTTACATTTTCTAATATATCATCGTAATCATAGAAGAAAAAGGAAAAAAGAATAAATTTTATCGAGACAATTAAAATTAAAGTCAAATTCTGCAAGAAGTCAATGCACAGCATTGTCGCAATAATCAAATATCACGTGTTCTACCTTCTGACCTTGTATCTCGCGAGCTCACCAAGCTTATACCAAGCTTCCATCGACCGCAACATTGTGATTTCTAATTTCACTGATTAAGTCTTCGGTAAACAGGAAGTGATGAAAGGCGTGCAATTAGTTTACGACCTAGCAACGTTTAAGAGGCCCTCGCAGATTAACCCAGAGGATATCGAAGAAATACAAAAGCAGGCTCCGCAATCTCAAACGGTGCTCAACTTGGATGGAAACGTGCCTGACACACCAGGGACACCGGCGATGTCCGCGTTCGCCATCGACGATGAATTTAATCTACCGATCTCTGTTGCCATCTTCATTCTACTCGGTTACATTTTCATAGGCGCCACATTGTTCTGTTTATCGGAAGGATGGGGCTTCTTCGAGAGCTTCTACTTCGTTTTCATCTCCATGAGCACTATCGGCTTCGGCGATTACGTGCCAAAGGTGAAAATTCTTCGCATTCTTTTTTTTTTTTTTGTTTTTACTTCGACGATATTTCAGTCGTCGTTTTTATATCTTGCATCACGCCCCGCTCGTTTCGCCTTCCCTGAACGACGAGATCGATTCGATCGTTGCTAGACTGATTCCAAGAGACACGTTCGATCGAACAGTTAACTTTCCTTCTAACTCAAAGCTGGATACGCAGCGTTTAGTCATATCGTGTGAGAGAATTTTCAGAATTTTGTAAGCTGGGACAACGTTACGTAATCCATGGATAGCGGTATAAATTTTGATTTATGCAATGTTAGTATTTGTTCTATTTCGTCGAATTTTTAACTCAAAGAAATTTGGAAAAGAAACGGTAAGAATTTCTATCTAATGAAATTCGGGGAAAAGGAAGGAACTTTACGAATCCTAGAAGCTTACTATTTTACATCATTTGCCCTTATCTTTTTATTTACCTTAATAAGTGATTCGTTGAATTAAACAATCTTAATCTTACTTTAACCGAGAGCAAATTTAATTAATTATTAATTATTAATTTTTCTCTGTACAAACGAATAGAGGAAATTCGATATTACGCGGTATTACGAAGTATCGTTATACAACGTGGCTGAAATTTACCAATTTTAACTTATCAAATTCAGAACGTGTCTCTTCGATGTACATTCTTCGATTTTCATTTGCGATTAGCGTTTGCTTTATATTTGACCGATGGAATGTACCTTTGTCCCCAAGATTCGTATTCAGTGAGCTATATAATTAACTTATTCTTTTGCTTGTCCCTTTCACGGTGGCGTTCAGACGGTAAGCTTTGAAAATCAAAAAGTTAATCAAGAAACAGACAAACAAACACAAATTCTAAAGAGAACTAATAACGCACATCACCGTATATACACACTATTTCGTACATGCTTTTCGCATAAATCTCACTTCGGCACAATTGCACGTGTTTTCTTAGAGAAAATTAAAACAAAAAAAAAAAACCGCCGATGACAGAATACACGCGCACACATTAACAAATTAATTGGTTGGTTGATCTAGCATCCCATATACATGATGTGTTCGATAATATACCTGGTGTTCGGCCTGGCCCTCACGTCTATGTGCATCAACGTCGTACAGGTACGCATTTTTCACTAATTATTTTCCAAAGAAATAAAAAAATCTAATAATCCGATAATCTAAATCTCATAATCCAATGTAAATTACCAAATTTTCTAAATCTCTTATAATAGTAATATTTTCTAATCTAATGAAAATCTAGTAATCCAATCTAATCCATAGTATAATATAACAATGTGATATAAATGGTATAACATAATATACATATAATTTATATACAATAATCCAATTTAATTTTACAGTTAATAATATACAGTGTGGTTGGTAACTGGTGGTACAAGCAGAAATGGGGTGATTCTACGCGAAAAAAGAAGTCGAAAATATAGAATAAACATTTTTCGTTCGAGGCTTTGTTTTCGAGAAAATCGACTTTGAATTTTCGCTCGGTACGCGTGCACTTTATCGCGTCTCGTTATAACCGATCTCACTGTAGATCGTTGTCTCGATGGAAGAATTAAAAAAAAAAAATTTTTATTTTATATTTTCGACTTCTCTTTTCGCGTAGAATCTGAACTAGTTACCAACCACCCTGTATATGCATGTACATGTAAATAACCTGTCCCATAATAATCTAAATTTTCTAATCGAATATAAATTAAATAGAAGATCGACTTTTCTAAGCTTTTTCTACACTTTACTAATCTAGCGTACCTTCAATAACAACATAATCTAATTTAGGATATCGAAGAAATATTAACTTCTATTATACCTAACACATTCTACTCTTTATTATTCCTACATCTATAGCGCCCCATACTATCGCGCTTTTAACGCTTGACAATTAATCTGGTCAACAGGTGATGCTATCAGACTCATTCAAACAGGCGAGTCAGAAGATTGGAGCGACGATTGGCTTCGAGATTGCGGAAGAGGATCAATCAGTGAATCCAGCGGTTCCTCCGCCGGTCGAAGTCGCTGACGTTCACACTACCATCAAAGAGTCCGACAGTGGTGAAAAGGTTGCACCAAAGGCCAAGCAGGAAGACGTCGACTTATAAATAAGAACTTTCTACCAAAAGCCAAAAAAATCCAAAGGAACAAAAAAGAAAAAAAAAAAAGAACTAGTCGAGTTATCCGATTGATCGCTGCGTTCGCACACCGAGCACCGTTAACACGCGCGTTTTCGCCTTTAAAACAATAAGTCTTGTTCGTCCGGTCGCTTAAACAGGCAACGACGAGTCTCAATTCGACTCGATTCGGTTATCAGTCGAGGTCGCGGAGAAACGAAATCGATAAAAATTACACGCATACGAATAATTCACTTTGAAATTGGTGCTTGAATTTTCAACGATCGTTCACGATCATCGTCCCGATCGATCGTGGTACCTTGGACAGGGTGTACAGTGGCGTGAAAAAATTTACTACCAGACTGAATTTTTAACTTCGTATTTGAAGAGCGATATCTGGAAAAGCTTCAAGTAATATCGGGATACGCAAACGCCGTATAGTTTATCCACGATATTGCCTGAAACTCTTTAAAATATCGTTTTTGAAATATAAGGTGGGAAATGTATTTGGCTGGAAAACTTTGCACGCCACTGTAGATCGCGTTTCTGGTCGCCGTAGAAACGGCTAATCGAAACTTTCATGCTCCGTATGGGACACACAGGAATGCTAAATGAGCCGCTTATTTGGCAAATCGGTTTAGTCCATGAAACAAAATACAGAGAAAATTGATGAAATTATACATTTAAATAAGAATCGATCGAATGCTTTGGCGCGAAAAATTTCAAAAATTTCTCAAATTCGAGTTAACCACTTTCAGGTCACTTTGATCGAACGGCTCAAGTCATAGGATCTACCAGTTACTAAGACTCTCGCTGGCTGCACCGTAGTCGCCACAGAAAACGCACCTGATTACGAATTCCTTCGTGTCTGGTAGGAAGCCAACCTTGGAGCGTATTCTGAGAGCGAACGTTACGCTGACAACGCGATTAGAATGTGATCGATTTAGACATGGATAGAGAAGCGCGGAATATTATTTGATTCTTTTAACGAGGAATGATTGAAATTGGCATCTTAAAATTAACGAGTTCCGTGCCGTATGGTTCATTCGACGACGAAACGATTATTATTACAGAAAGTAGAATTTTTATCAGAGATTTAATAGTATTCTTTTCGCCTTTCAAAATGTCAGAGATTCAGAGAAATCGCTATTTTCCTATAACTGGTTACTTTAAACTAACTTTTGACTATGCTTTGAGATTAATGTGTGAAATAAAAAAAAAAAAGAAAAATAAGAAAGAAAAATGGAAATGATTAAAATACACGATAAAATTATTTAAGGAATAGAAGTTACTTCAAACATGATTACATTCTGATGAATTCATTTTGATGAATGAAAAATGTAAGAATCTCGAGGAACTAATTAAAGAAATCTTATATCGGTAAGGCAGAAAATATGAACGTTACCATCATCGATACGAATTACAGATGATATCGAGGACTGATTCACGTGACCAATTCTAGAAAGTGATAAGGATATCTTGTAATTTGTGACGATTTAAATGGATAGTACTCTAGTTTCAGTAGATGCGAAATTACGATAAAGAGAAGCTTACTTGCAATAAAGAAAAACTTGATTACAAAGAATCGCCGCCTATTTTCTACGCGTATCTAGATATTCTACGATAAATTCTTTTTATTTTAAAACTTCACCGACACTTTCAATTTTTACCCGGCACGGAACGTGTTAATATTTTCCAGAACTATGAGCGTTCAACCTTAAATTTTCAATACATTCAAAATTCAGAAAATTTAAAATCCATTTCGTGCGGTTCGTGTCAGCTGTCGAACGTTATTTTTATCGGGCGAACGACACTGCACGCGAATGCGAACTAATTAATCCGCATAACATAAAAAAAGAAAATCTTATCGTTCCTCGCGATATAAACGGCTGATTGTCACAAGCGTAACGTAAGAAGGAGGATATCCGGTTGTTTTTAGTTCGATGATAAGAAAAGACGTATAGTAATTCTGCGATTGTTCGCAGACCAGACACAGCAGTTGCGATTTATTTGTCGTAGTCTACTGTCGACAATAAATACAGCCCTGTACTTTGTATATTTTGTAGATTTGTCGTGTTGCTATCTTCTTTTTTCTTTTTTAAGTTGTTTTTATATTACGTACATACGAGTATAATGAAGCTTTCGGATAGACACACCTGTACCGACTGAGTAGCTTTTAAATTTTCAGTCTCTGAGTTCTGTTCGAACGTTTCGTCCATATAAAGAAAAGATGTGTGATCTTATTGTTTAAACAATCCTCCAGTTGCATTCGTAAAACATTCAGTGAAGAGTGTGGAGATGCATATTTTTATTCGATGTTAATCTGAACAGCGTTCTCCAATCTAAAGTACATTCGATGAATATAAAAATCAATAACTACATAATAGGTAGATTTTAGTATAATGAAACGTTATATTGATACATTGAGATGTTATACCTATATTTAAACTTGTTTAATTATTCAAATATTATTGTTGTAATTACTTCACTTTTGAGCGTATTCAATAATCGTACATAAAACTATGTTTATTACTTTTTGTCCTTTTTATGCACAGCTTTTGATGGGAATTTTCTTCAATCTTTGATAGATATATAACGTATTTAAATGTATTTAATTATTTGTTATAACATTATCAAATATGAAAACTATTTTACCATGTTATGTCAAAAAAGAAAGGAAATTACCAATTGATGAGTTCGTCGGTAAAACAGTGATTCATGGAACTTTTTTTCAACAATGAATGTTAAAATTGTTAATATTTATCACATAACAAACCAAAATGATGCACTACTAAAAAAATCGATTGCAGAATGGCGAACGATGTTGTAGAAGGAGAGAAGAAGGTGTTTGACGATCGAACTGGGGGATTGAAATAAATTTTCGTCGCGGGAAGAGGAAAAAAACTTGTGCCTTTTTAAGAATGAACTGCGTTAGCTATTTACATTTTATCAGATACGATAAGAATTCCTGTAACGCGATTAAATTATAGAAACAGAGAAAAAAAGATATATAACGTATATACTCGTTGCTACTTAAGTGACAAAAATATACTTCCTTTTTCCAACGATTGAAAAGGAATAAAAGATATGACAGATCGCTTAATGTCTATACCATATGTCTTTGCAATTTTATTACACGTTATAAATTCATGTAACAGAAATAAAAAGAAACGAAATAAGCGAGCAAATTGATTGTGGGTAACGAGTACTTGTTATTATTAATATGATCATAATAATGACATCATTGTGAACTTTATTTACAAATAAATGTTTCAGATATTA
The DNA here is from genome assembly GCF_000188095.3 of Bombus impatiens. Taxonomy (NCBI): domain Eukaryota; kingdom Metazoa; phylum Arthropoda; class Insecta; order Hymenoptera; family Apidae; genus Bombus; species Bombus impatiens. The sequence goes on from NT_176570.1 coordinate 787,004, forward strand.
GGATTTTTTCACCTTTATTTTAACCACTTTTCTTATACAGGCTGTCTCTTGCAACTAAGACGTACGCATCCCGTGACTCACAGAAAAAAATTATTTTATTCATGACCGAAATTGAAATTAATTTTACTGTGAAATTATGACCACTATAATGGCGATAATGGTTTGCCATTGCAATACGAATACTTCTACTTAGAACAAATTATTCATCTTAGAACAACATTAGATGTAGAATTTAATATAGTGCAAATTAAATGATAACTCATTAAATTTCTGTACACGATACTTTGCTCAGACTAGAACGAAACTATTTGATAAATGTTCTAACTACATCCAATTGCGATCGTAGCCAATTAGCTCGCATTATTTGTTGCATATATAATTCATAATTCTATTACTTATAGTAATGCAATTAATAATTGTATATCAAACAATACGATTACCTATGTCTCACCACATGGAGGTACGGGAAAACACTACGTAGTTGAAATCACGCATTTCAAAAAATGATACATCTTGATACCACTCACAATTCAACAGCACAATGACGCTCCGCGCCAAAATTTCGCCTAGCTGTCTCCCGATTGGCTGTAGCAGGATGGTTCCTGATTCGTTTAAAAGCGCGCGTACATTTGAAATACTGTACGCTGGAAAACTTGTTTCAGTCAAGGATCTATGATAGTTTCAGAACGGATAACGTACATGAACGACATTGCATCGCCCGTCTACACCGATCACGTCGCTGTCGCTCATGTGCATCGGATTTTATGTGCGTAACCTATCACTGTTGTCAGCTGTCAGTTACGTGTCGTGAGAAATTTACTTTCGAGAGTTTAATAAGCGAAGATCTTTTCGTAGCTATTGATTTTATCATCTTTGACAATTAAGTCGAATTTGAATATAATATCAGACGAATTGTTTGCACGGTTGTAACCGTGCTATTTATATTGATGTTATAAAATGAAAAATGGATTCGCATGTTCTGCATTTTTTCACTATAGGATAGTATTGTATATTTCACTAAAATTTACATTAAGGGAATATACATTAATGTTATTTATTCATATAATGAAAAAAGGACTAATCTGATCCATTTAAGCATGTAATAGAAAAAGATATTTATTAAAATTTTTCTATATTAACTGATGTATAAGGAACCTTGAAGATAAGATCTGTTTTGAGTTTTAACATAACATTTATATTAAAAGGAAATTATATAACATGGATTTAGTGTTCCCCAATATAACAAATAAGATAAAGAACCTTATGGTTTACAATTTATTAATAATGAAGCTAATCGATCTATATTACAATTTAGTTCTGACATAAGAATCTAAAAGATCATGCATTTACATGTGTTTTCTATATGTGTGTATTTGTAATGATTATTAAGAGCACCCATGGTCTTGGCTTTTTTATATTAACTTTCTTCCAAAAACTACAATCATTAACTATATACGTGTTCATAACAATAACGAATATTTCATTTTTGTTCAGAATTTGTAACTATACTACTTTGTCTATGGATTATGTGCATAGGCTAAATAAATTATTAAAGAATAATTTTAATATGTGCAGGAGATCGAAAGCTTCATTTACTTCTATTCTCCATACCAAACGAATATCTTTATCTTAATATACATCTACGTTTGATCATAATTACATTTTTGTATTTGTTTTATTAATAATTTTACAGCAATGATTTATGTTACCTTAAAGAGCAATTATATACATTAATTCATGTTATAAATAAAAGTTATTATACAATTATATCTATATGTTCAGTTATGTAGCAAATAGTATTTTGAGCAGTTTTTTTATTCAAGAAGAATGTAATACATTATGGAAAATGGTATTCCACTTTTATTAGATATCTTTTTGAATAAAAAACAATATGAATAATTTTATGCATATATAAAAACTTAACAATTTTTCATGATTTATAACATTCCAATCAATAATAAACAATTCTTATTGTGTTTGATGAATCGAAAATACTTTTTCCATGCAAGTGGAAGAATCAAGACCATATGGTCTTCTTTGGCAGGTATTCTTCGCACACTTTAAACAAAATATTAAATTATGCTATTAATTAGTATTGGTATTCTTGCGATTGTTACTTTCTATACTGATATATATGTAGATTTACTCTTTTACGTAATAATAACATGCATTAAATCATCCGATTACATTTAGAAAGAAGTTAATTTACGCAAAATTTAATAGCTATGCCAATTTTCTGTTTTAGAGTAATCGCATTGTTACAGTATACCGAATTATAACATTATAATCGAGTTAATCTGATGTAATACTGTCGTGGAAAGTTTTTCACATTGCTTGTCACTTATTAAATGAATTTAGTTACACAGTACCACAGTTCCAGTGGTTCCAGCAAAACAACAATCTGGCAGATTTACCAATTCTAATACATTACAATTACTCCTATAAATCATTTTATTTACACTTATGATTGGCTAGCGACAATATCGATAAAATCAGGTCATATGTGCACTATAGAGCGAGATAAACGTTATCGTTCATTTCTTTACATTCTCTTATACGTTGTATCTCCCGTTTGCAAGATGTACTTGGGCACTTAGTAAGTGATCTCTCGCTTATTATTATATAGTATTCGGTAACGTTTAAACACGATTAGAGTAACATCGCAGTGATGTCGCTCGTACTTATTGTTGCATATTGCGTTATAGACATGAGGCACCTCTTATTACATTACATCTGAAATTTATAAAAATAATATCCTGCTAATCTTCCCATTTCTTTTTTTCTCATAAAATTACCACATCGTTAACAATATCGCAAATATAAACATCTTGAACTTTTATGTTACAAACGTACAAGTTTAAATATAGAATTATAAGTACCATTAATAATAATCGAACACATTCGTCATGAGTGCGTTTAACATGAGTGTCGCGATCATCTACGCCTACGCATTTGTTCGATATTCTTTTTTTTCTCTCTCTCTCTCTACAATCAGTATAATCTGTCGTATCAACGGCACATTATTTCCTTGTTCACTGTAATTGTAATTGTAATTAAATTAATCGGCGTTCCTCGTGGCCAACATTAATTCTCTTGCGACTACCAGTTTGTTTTTCCAAAACGTTTCATCGTACCCTTTTTACTTTCGTATACAGTTCCTATCGTTTTTCCTCATATCGCTACTTCATACGATTCAATACTAAATCGCAGACCACTTGCAGACCTTTTTGGTACGGGCTCTCGGCTAAAGACTGTGCAAGTTTCATGGCCTCGATGCAATGCTTCCGCGCCAAAAATTTCGTTTGGTCCAGGCCCTGCGACTTGTGCACCAGCTCGAACGCTTTCTCCACGTCTCCTGGCTCTTGAAATCGGCGCATGATCATCGCGTTCAATTCTGGATACTATGATAGAAAAACGAAGGAGGTGAGTCAGAAATTGAAAGGTCAAATCGTGATATTAAAAAGCAAAAGAATATAGCAATTTATATTATGTTCAACTACGATTTATGAATTATTTATTGAACTACTATCTATAAATATAAGTTTCATTCTGTACGAGCCGTATAATACGAAGTGGATTATAGTAAGTCCTGATTCTAAAACCTATTTACCAATTAATTTATGTACTTTTTTCATTTTCTTACCCGTTCACAGGCGAAAAGAACTGGAGCAGTTGCAAGACCTAACTTCAAATCTGCTGCGGTAGGTTTGCCCATTGTTGACAAAGACGACACGAAATCCAAAAGATCGTCGACTAATTGAAATGCTAAACCGATGTTCCTACCGTATTGGAAGGCTAATTCGACCAACTGTTCATCACCACCAGCTAGCATAGTCACCTACGTTCAAAATGTATTTATTAATGATATATTATTTGTTAAATTAATCGTATTTATATTCACATTAATTAGAAGACATAATTCTTCGTATTAAAAACTGTTTCGACCTGTACGAAAGGATTAAATATCAAGATCAACATGACAGTACATACCGCTTTCAAGGAATTAGCAACTAAGCTGGCCGTCTTGCGATATGTTTTTGTGAGGTAATGCGCGAATCTCTCGTTTTCCGTCTCCTTAGAGCCAAGCTGCATAAATTCACCCTGCACCAGGTCCGTCACGACCTGGAAAGCACCTGGACTTGTCAATACTTATCATCAGGGTTATATCAGGATCCTAGAGCATGTGAATACTCTTACGTATCCGTACAAATATCAACGTATTAATTAACAGCACGTAAATAATAGATACTTCTTTACTAAAAGTTATTCTATCTATCGCATTAAACATTCTATAGTTAAAAAATATTCATATTGTAGATATGGTTTGCGGACTTTACCTGACTGAGCGTGAGGGTGACATCGTCATTTTGCAGTTGAGCTATCATAATTGACGCGACTGCCAGAACGTAATCTCCTGTCATGGTCACCTGAAAATTGAGCAACAAATCATGAAAACATACATTAAGATATTTTTCCAGAGGATAAAAATACGGAGAAGTTTGTTTAAGATTAAGTAAAATGAAATGATCCGATCTTTCTCGTGGAAAGTAATCCTGGCATTTTAATTGCCAAAATGCGCAGTCGTTCAATAAAGACAATTAACGAAGGTAATATACTATGACTTGAAAACAAAATCTTCCCAAATAATATACTTTGATGTGTATATATATATATTTATTTATAAATATCTAATTATACATTTATAAATATACAAATAAATATACTGTAAATTCCGGAAGATTTTGCAGATAATTTTATCGTTCAGCTTCCATTGTATTATTAACGATAAATTGCGAGCCTTTCGTAAGTTGTAAAAGTTAAGAAAGATGAAACGGCTATGCACGATTAAAGAACGTGTTTCCTTTCACTGAATATCTTTCGAAATAGAAGCAGACAAGTTAGATCTGGCAAATGTTCGATATTGATGGATGACACGTGCGTTTGCTCTCGTAATAGTTCCCTCTCCCCTTTTATTTTTATTTAAATAGCACATCAAAACGATACACATTGATCGAGATACGTTTGCATATTAATTAATTTATCGCAATGAAGATCTTTCCACTTGTCTGGTTTTATACGAACAACTCGATGATCTTACTGGGTAATCGAGGCTTGGCAATGCGAGAGGAGGCCACTTTCTTTTGTTAGTCTTACACATGGACACAGTTTGGGCCTACGATTAAGGTAAAAGCGTATACAGAAAGCGTAAAATGAACGAATATAGTGAAAAACTTTTCAAACACGTCAGAAAGTGATTTTCATTATGATTCTACTGAAAAAAGAAAGAAAGAAATGTTCGCCTCAACGTTTTTTCATCTACATCACATATTGAATATTAAATATATTATTAAAATATAGAATATTAAAAAATAGAATATTAAAAAATTAATTGTTATTAATATATTAAAAAATAGAATATACGAAATATTTCTTCAAAGTATAATTTATATAAAATTGAATTTCTATTTATGGCATCATGTATGTTTTTTGTGTATTTTTTTTTTTTTTATTCAAGATAGATATTAATAATTTTATAAATGTAATCCCCTGAATTTAGAGAGAATTTAGAGAGAAATTTTCTGTATTTTCTATATTTCTCAGACATAAAAAATACACGTTCTCAGCTTAGGAATAAATTAATAATCTTTCGTTATTCTGGCATGGCATTAAAATTTAATAAAAACAGATTTATAAAACGTTTAAATTCGACGCTGATTACAACTTCAAAATTCTTCAGATTGTGTAGCTTTCTAGTATATTTAATATATAATTTCGCATCAGTCACAACGGCAAATAATCGATAATCGTTCGAAGAGCTACTTAAAGAATGCTTATAAGGCAAAGCGTTAACCGTCTATTTTTGAAGAGAAACACTTTATGAAAATTGACACAACCTAAAGAGATTTCAGTGCCTTTTAAGTACTTCCTATTGACTATTTATCTACGACTTTTTAACTATCGAGTTAGTAGTTCCAGTCCATTAGATCGAGCTTGGCTCGACCCATAATGTTACGTACAGTAACAAGATAGAAATGATCCTTTGACTAGCAAGAAATGGAAGAAATCTTACTATTGTTGTTAATTAGGCGTTAAAGAAGCTGTCGAACGCGGTTGGAATATCAGATACAGAGTGACGCCAGGAAACCAGAGAATAGCGTCTGCCGATGTTAAAAGCTATTGGAAATCAAAGGTTTCAGAGTATTGTAGCTTGGATACGACGGATATTCATCGGCGGTTTTCCTTGCTCACCACCGGGATAACCGCAAACATATGCATCGAAATCGAAACGCTTGTCGTGGTCGCATCGCCGTCGACGACCTATTCTACCATTCGACGATTTAACGCGTGCTTATTCTGGCCCTTATTTGCATTGCAGCGACTTTCTAGCCACGCAGAATAGAACAACGGCATGCAAGATATTCTACCTCGTTTCTTCGATCGAAATAGGAAAGTGCATGGAAAAGATTAACGCGAAGGACGATCATTTCAATTGTGATCTCTCTAATGTACAATTACAATCGTTGCCTCTATTTCGAAATTAACACGTTGTCAATCATGCCGCGTTCTTCGAACTTCCTTACGTCTCGATCTCGCTTTAGTTTTAATCGAGAAACAGATGTTTCGTGTTTCAAAGAAAATCATTAGTATACGATTTGACCGAGAGATCGATATCGATAACGATTATATTGTTTTGTCAATGTCTTTGTGAAATTGAAAAATCTTCTAACGACGAGGGATAAGATTCTAAATAAGAGAATGACAGAAAAATAATTTACATTTGGAAACCTACAGTCTGAAGAAGAATCGATTATGTGGTTAGTGCTGTCTTTGTTCAATGATACGATATAAATAAGACAGGCGATTAATAAATTGGTTAAGAGTTAGCAATGTGGATGAAATATCAAGTTGTTGCATTATAAATAGACGTGTGATTGAATTATAACGTTAAAATTACATTTTTTTTTTCGAATAATTAACAATCAATTTTCAACGTAGAGATTCAAGATATTATATGTATAGGATCTTTCGGAATTTTATCAATTTTAAAAATGAAAGTATTCATAGGAATTACATAAATGATCATACACGTATTTTACATGTTTTTAGATTCGTAATATGCCCCGTTAAATTAGGATGAATAATATGAATCAAAATGGTCAAATTTTCTCTCTTTTCAGTTCCATCTCTTCACCTTGAACTTTCACAAGCAAAAAAGAAAACGGGAGAGGAACTCATTGATTATGCGGGAACGAAATATCCTAGGAGCCTATCAGTGCGAATGTACGATGTCGTATATCAGATATTCAATACGTGTCATGTCATTTCGGCGAAGCTTTAACTTTAAATAGAATTGGACGCTGAAGGCCGCGTGAAATGTCGACAGATGTTGTCTTAACAATAAAAATCACGGCGATTAAAATCTTTATGTTCTCTGTAAAAAGAAGGAAGTAATTGTACATCTTACACGTTTCGAATTTTGGGAAAAATTTCTCTCATGGATATTCGACCTATATATATTTACAATCTCCGAATAAAATTCGCTATTCGGCTACGAAAACTAGACAATAAATTTTATAATCCCTTCGTCGTTATTTCGTAAATCTTTTATAAAAAAGGAAGTTTCGTAAAAAGGGAGTTCTACGAACGAACGCAAGTATATTTTAGAAAACAATTATCTCGTTCGCTGGAGCTCGTCCACTTTGGCTACTATCTCTATGAAATTTGTTAAAAACCTAGTTTTCTATACGGAAACGTACCTTCAATCCTTCCTAAACAAACCATTTCAACATTTCCGCATTTCCAAGTATAATTTATCAATTTTACATTCACACTGGAACCATCTTCGCCATCATCTATTCCAATGCTTTCACTACAAGTCACTTCTCCCGCTTTTGACAAGAATTTTAAAAGAACAACCTCTTCTCTGTGTAATTTGTATCTCAAAAATAATCTAACTCATCTTTACCATCTAAAAAAAAAAAAAAAAAAAAAAAAAAAAAAAAAAAAAAAAAAAAAAAAAAAAAAAAAAAAAAAAAAAAAAAAAAAAAAAAAAAAAAAAAAAAAAAAAAAAAAAAAAAAAAAAAAAAAAAAAAAAAAAAAAAAAAAAAAAAAAAAAAAAAAAAAAAAAAAAAAAAAAAAAAAAAAAAAAAAAAAAAAAAAAAAAAAAAAAAAAAAAAAAAAAAAAAAAAAAAAAAAAAAAAAAAAAAAAAAAAAAAAAAAAAAAAAAAAAAAAAAAAAAAAAAAAAAAAAAAAAAAAAAAAAAAAAAAAAAAAAAAAAAAAAAAAAAAAAAAAAAAAAAAAAAAAAAAAAAAAAAAAAAAAAAAAAAAAAAAAAAAAAAAAAAAAAAAAAAAAAAAAAAAAAAAAAAAAAAAAAAAAAAAAAAAAAAAAAAAAAAAAAAAAAAAAAAAAAAAAAAAAGAAAGAAAGAAGAAAGAAAGAGAACGCGCTGCTAGAGATCAACCGAAACTCAATGGAACTTAGTGCTAACTCCATCGTAACTAATTCCAGGAAACGTTTCGACTCGTTGTCTCGCCTGACAATGGTTCGAGACGAACGCGTCGTAATTTCGAGTTTCACATCCGGCATCTTCGTCGCTTGTTTTTCACGCGTGTCACCCAACAAAACGGCCGTGAGCTTTCCTTTCGAAAACACCGTGTTCTCGCCACTTTATCGACGTACCGACGATTATTGCGAAAGGCTGAGAGTTTCGCAAAGCGAACGTGAATCAGCGCGGTGGGCACCAGGGCGCAGCCCCAGCTAACGAAAAGTCTGATACGTTCCTTCGGGAAATAACTTTCGATCAATGATACGGATCGAAACTGTCGGCCGTCCATTATCGCTGCCAAGAAATCGAATTATAACAGCGCTGGTTTGCCTGAAAATAGCGAAATAATCGCGCCACGTAGAAGTTTCGTTAACGTCATCGAATAGTTATGGTAAAAATATATACGCAGAATGCAGAGATATACGTGTACGTGGAAACGAAGGGGTATGTGTAAGTAGACTTTTTTTCCGGAAGAAAGGAATGCTTCTTTTAATAGAGTTAACGAACTGTGTATTGTAGCGCGGGGATTGGAGTTTAATTGGTGGGAATTGGCAATTCAGAAAGCCAGGCGCTCCGATTATCATTTGGAATATGACGAGTAGAAAATTGGTCGGCGAACCGCGTGCTTCTGATTGTCTGCGATTTTTGGAAGAAATGTTTAGAATGTCTATATGTGTCTGTAGGTGTAAAGTAATTTTTTACCATTTAAGTGACAAAATACAAAGACCACAGTGAAGATTCCTTGCAACTTGTATAATAACTCTTCCTTATCTTTATATAATATTTACACTTTTCATCTATGCACTTGGAAATTGGCAAATTTATATATGCAGCGATGTACAGAATATACATAATATCCAAAATTAAGTGTACAAAATTTCTTCTAGTTACGACACATACCTCTATGCAAGTTTTGTTTCTTCATTTTCCGTGGTATTCGTAAAAATATGAATTTTCACGAATCACGAAGAGAATCAAATGACCATTGGTGATAAATAAAAATCGATACATATCGGAGCAAAAATGTTCTTGGAATGGTAACATTTACAGAATATAGAACTCGAGGTTACTTTGTTCACGGCCTCGTTATCTGCATGTAACCCAGCGATAACTATTATACGTATATACATACGCAACAGCTCCTTCAATTAGTGTCCCGTTAATACACCGGTGTTACGCAATTTGTTAGCCCAATGCTCCTTCCAGTGTTCAGTGGGCGACTTTCGTAGCCATCTCGACGGCTTTCCATTTCTTTGCAACTCGTTAATTCGTTCGTCAAGGCCGTCACACTTCTCAAACTTCCTAACAAATCGCGTTATACCTAGTACATGTGTTTACAACGCGGTGAACGCGTTTCCATCGATCGCGTACGATCGATCACCTCTCCAGCTGTGAAACGAAATTTAATATTGCAATTTTCAAAGATATTCAAAAGTTAACGCCGTTACAATCGCGATGTTACGACTTTGCTATTTTCGTTCCGAATTTTATAGTTAACTTTCGCAATTAGCTTAGATAATAATAATATTCTACGATACTCGTGAGTTTCATTATCTCATTTTGTATTTTATTTACTTATCTCATTAAGCGACTAATACACAGAGAAATAATGTTACACACTGTGAGACATAAAAGTAGCTAATTAATAGTCCAATTGATTTCGATCGTGAGAATCTTGGAAATTAAAAAAATATTTCCTAGGGTTGGAGATCTGAAGGAGAAAATTTGCTACGTGCTATAAATAAAAAAGGTAATTACCATAATTTATCATAGCCCGTTTGATTTCGATTGTGAGAATCATGGACATTAAAAAATATCTCCTACGATGGGAAGTCTAAAAGAAATTTCTTGAGAATGTAAAACAAAAAGAAGATTGATCCTATCGCCGAAGTGCGAATACAGGTGAACGCAACATCTTGATTCTTCTCGTGTGTGGCATGTAGGTCATTTAGGCATTGCCCAATTGGATTGGTGTAACAGTTGGTGGATTATTACGATATGGCAACTCTTCTTTTGGCAATGACAAATCGTTTGCATTTTGCGTCTTAACGATCATATTGATCATTTCTCTAGAACGTGGATTTTCAATCTGTGGGTTGTAACCTTTAAAGGTAATTTAAGTTGCAAATAGATATTTAGTGTAAGTTAAATCATTTTTGCAATGGTTAAGATAGAAGTACTCGAGTTTTAAAATACACGCAAGAAAAATAAAGATCTCTAAGATAAATATTAGTTCGACCTATGAACTTTCTAAATCATCCTGGTCAACCTTTTTTACCTAGTCGAGCTATCGCGACAGTTGACTAATTAACGATCGTTATTTATATCATTAATATTGAATTATGCCATATTGTTGGATAATTAAGGTGTTCCTGTAGCAAATGTCAAAGATTGCACAAGCAGTTTCTGAAATTTGCAGTGTTCGACTAAATAAGAATTCTTGACCAACTTCCCAACGATCTGCAACCTTTCTCACGTTCACATGCGGACATAGACATTTTGTAACAAGGCATAATTACGTACGATATTACAGCCGCGGTTAAGATCGGAGCGCTTGGAAATTTTAAAACATCGAGTTTCGCTGAAGCTATGAAGCTATGCATGCGCCGGTTTCGTAAAATACCGTGGCTTAACTCGACAGCGATGGTTATCCTTTTGTAGTGCATTATGCGTCTCTTTTAGTCCAACAATTTCTATCTTTACTTTAACGAACGAATAAAAATATTTCGAGGACACGTCTTCTATTTATCTTACGAAAAGATCGCGATAAGAACCCTGTGTGATAAAAAACGTGATAAAAAAAGAGAAATCTAAATAGCGATTTGTTTCACCTACTAAATAATTATACTATAATTATATTTACTTTGCACATTTTATATATCTTTTTTATTGCATTATATCGCGATGTATTCCGCAAAATTTCGCATCTTAAAATATTCCATCAACACATGAACATCCGCGGTCTAATAATAAGAACGTTTCGTAAAAGTCGTAATAAGAATTCCTCGCTACAAATGTTCTTTACGCAATTGTGAAACAAAGAGCGTTCAGGTAGATTCTTGGCCCTAATACCAGATAGCTACCAGGAAACCTAATCGAGAAGGTGATCAACTTTCAAATTAATTTCATTCTACTCTTTCTAATGCATCATTAATCGCGCAGCCAATTTTCTTCGTGCGTCGAAAGGAAGCGACTGAACGTCAACTCCTCTTTTTGAAATCTCGCCGCCGGATCGTACGTAAGCCGAAAGAAGATGGCCCGTTTCCGCTTGCAGACCAGGAAAGCGTGCACGGTCAGCGTCAGCGTACAGTCATGAATCGCATTAGCCTCCTTCCCCTCTCTCTCTTTCTCTCTCCTACGGTATTTCAGAGAGAGTTTCAGTTTCCATCGATCAACGCGAGCCGGCCGATAGACGAGAAGATATCGAAATTCACGATGCATCGTACGAAACGTCCACGTGTTCAAGATGTTCAAACGATCAGATAGAAATCGACAGGTCGATACGTTTCGTTAAAAAAAGGAAGAACTAGGAAACACGAGAAAGATAGAAACAGAACGATTGCCTGAGAAGTGATCGTTCACCTTTTCAAGTATGAAATCATTCTTCATCTGTATGATAATATTTATTTTTACAATAATATTTCATATTTCAAGGTACATTGATCTTGAGCTAACGCTTAGTCATTGATCATATTATAGAACAAAAAGAAAAAAAAAAAGAATTGAATCTTGAAGAAGTGTTCGAACCATAGAGTTTACCCGCTTATATCTACTTAGCTTGAACTTTGGTTGAACGTGGGAGTGGATTGTTTTACTTACCTTCTTTTGACTCCAGACGACGTTGATAGAAGGTTTGCCACGGCGGAAGTCTGGCTGGTCGATTACGTCGTCGTGGATCAAGGAAGCGTTGTGGATCATCTCGGAGATCATCGCCACTTGTCGCTGCGAATCCAAGAGACCACTGAAACCAATCGAGCACCCTTGATTTAATCCTTTGCTGCTTCGATGCTTTGATCTACGCGTCGAGTTCCTATTAGTCACGATTAATAGAAAGCGATATTTCTGATAGAATTTCAGGAAGAACTGGATCCTGAAAGAATTAAGTATATAGGTAGATCTCATTGATTGAATCGCCCGGAAGCCACATTCGACTCTATCAATGAAAAAGAAAAGAATGGAGACAAATATTCTTCAACATTCGTCTTAGAATTTACGATTATTTGTGTCACCGTCTTACGAGTACCGAATAAATTTATACAAGTAAGTAATTTTTCATTTGTTCAAAAAGCTGAACGCCGATCGTTTGTTTACGCAAATAGGAAAATTAAGAAATGTATAAATTTAAATTATAAATACGTGTAGGTATTGCTAACACGAAATTTGTAGATGTGACTATCGGATAAAATGTATTACAATGAATGAACTCGTCAGAACGTTGAACGATCTAGCAAAGACCAGAGTCGATCGTATAAGTCGTTGACAAGTAATTGTATAGATCTTTTCGTGAGACGTGGGTTTATCTTTGGCACATCTTGGAACGCGAAGTCACGCTCACCACTATTTACGATTCTTCAGGCATATGTGATAGCGTACGTTACACTAGTTCTCATTCACGGGACATCTCATTCATATTCATTGTAGTCAGTTCACCACACAACGACAAGTAATTACTTTCAAAGCGATTTATGAATTAGAAAGAGAGGAGACTAGCCAGTTGCATTCTTTCGATGCTTTCTAAACGTTTGGTGAAGTTACTTTTTCTTGCGACCATCGGCAAATGAAAAAGCACGCCCCTATTAACATATATTTACATGGCATAATAATAAACCATGTACATCGACTATTATATTTCCCGTTTTCTACGTTTCTTTTCCTTGTTTTTTTTCACCTTGCACTGTTCAATTTCACGAGCCTGACAGTAAAAATGAAATTTATAAGTCGCGTTCTTTCTCTCGAAAGTACAACTCAGGTGTCACGAGATTTCAATGCCACGAGTCTTCCCTATTAGCTTTTTAGAATACATACGTCTCCAAAAATATTAGAATATCAAAATAAAATATAAAATAATATTAATTAGAACGGTATCCTTTATGAAATAATTATTTAAAAACAACGATCCTCTGTTCGTGTGCAACAGAGTCAAGTTTAAATAAAAATTGTCGACTTATGTACATTGGCATTTCAGCCATTCGAATATCCTTGGCAGGCATGTACGTATCAATAATTTAAAATATACGCTGATAGGCATTCTTCTCGCAAAAGATTCTACAACGTCGTACTTCGTAAGCTATGTAACAGATTTTCTTTAGCCAGAGATTTCTGGCAGCCGTTTGTATAATGAGTTACTAATATCGAGCCATAATCTTTATTTAATCCTGCGAAGGTCGTGGTTATTCTTACAGATAGATACATAGGAAATCTTCTTATAAGTATTTTCTAACAAACATATATTCGAAATAACAAAACATCAATGGCTCGTAAAACTATAATTACCGATTGTGCAACAAAAGGAAAAATTGCTCTTTCATTGAGCCAACCTTTAGCCTGCCTTACACCTCTGAAGGCAAATCCTCTCGATGAGATGAATTGAACAGTACGGATTCTTTGGAATATAATTCGTTCGGGCGTAATTTGGTTGATTGAGAAAATTCACATGATTATCGACGGCGAACTTGTAAGAATCCGCACAGAGGCGTGCCTCTCACAACTCACTTTCTTTCCTTGTGGTAATTGATAGCCCGTGCCATGAGAATTGCTACCATCGGCCGCAACGCCTTTCCCTTACCGTCGAAGTAGTACGTCGCTATAGTTTGCAGCTCCTTTTGCGTCGTGTTCCTGATGAGTACCTGCAACAATAGCAAACGTAACCTTGACTTCGAACGGTGAAAAGGAATTCACCCGTGAATGTTAAAGAAGCCGCGACACGCTTCTGTTCGTTTCTTGTTAAAATTATCCATCTGTTTGCTCCACTAAATCGTCGCTTTACTCACTTTACTTCATTTAGTTTAGATGTTAATCCCGTCGTGATTAATCCGTTTCAAAATCGCTTTTACAACGATCGTTCGATTGTTATCATTTTTCTGCCATCGTTGAAATCTATTGGGACATAAAATTCTATCGTAAATGGAACTACAATTTAAAAAAATGATGGATGCTTAATTTAGATTTTGTCAGATTTGTAAGTAGCTGGCCTTATGATAAGCCCTGTAATATTATATTATGTTGAGTATGCACGAGTGCGAGTGGAATATTCATAAGACCTAAAACCTTGAACTATGTCACTGTTGGTTATTTAGCAACGTTTTTAAATAATTGGTGATATACAGATCGTGTTACCATAATCGTTAGAAATTAATTCAAATTTCAAAATAATTTACATTATTTTTTATTCCGCCATTTACGTCAATTACATAACGACGTGTGTAATAATTTATCGTATACGTATCGAGGTTGAATGAGAAGGCTAATGAGGAATCTATGTATGTAGATCGATCTCATTTTGCAGTCAGCAGGGAAAATATTATTTTTAAACTAATGAAATACATACATGAAATATATATAATGAAGCTAATATAAAAAGAAACGAAAAAATCCAAAAGAATAAAAAAGCTTGAAAAAGAAAAGAATATAAAGAAAAACAAAAAGCACGTAAAAAACAAAAGGATGCAGAGGAGCTGAAGATTCGTGAAAACTTAAAAATACAAGAGACTCTATCGCATACAATAACATTTCCAATCCTAATTTAAATATCGCGTCTCTAACAACAAACGCGTAGCACCGTTGCCTTTTACAACCAAAGCATTTTACCTTTATCCTAATTATCATCATTATCGCGTTACAATATCGCCAGTCAATGACCCAGTCTCTGCGTTAAATGATAGTGCAGTTACTCCCGCGAAGGAGAACGTGGTATTAGAACGTCTGTTCGAAATACCGTTCCAGCTGACAAGCTCGTACAAATCGGTCCTCGTTCCACGTTACACATTTATTTCGATTCAATACAGGCGTTACATATCTTATTCCAGAGCGATTTATCAGCGACTGGTTGGGCCACGCATAGACAATCGATGCCCATAACACGATGATGATGAAGCATACGTGACGAAACGAATCACAGGCGACGGACTTTGTTGCAAGCACCCGATAGAAGGAAGAGGTCGAGCAGGCTAAAAAGGCGAGGACCGATTCGCTTTGAATTCCAACCTCGATACACGGCTGAAAGTTCGTCCTGGAATTTGGCCAAAGTCGAAAGGAACGCTCGTTACCAGAACACGTTTCGCAAGCTTACGTCAGAGACACTTTCCGCGTGATCGTTTCGCACACGTGAGCGGAAGTTCACCATGTAAGGACCAATGCACTTCGAGCTTTACCCTCTGAACTTTCCACATTTTTTTTATGGCTAGCGAATTGCGAGATTTTTAGCATTCATGGGAGACTTGGAGATACCGAAAGCCAGCAAACGCACGTAATATGCAAAAATGTGGAAAATGTCGAAAGTAGGATTTCCAACAAATTTCAAACAAATCGGCAGAATATTCAAATGAATCGCGATAATTTGAGGAACATACACAGAACTCGCAAATATGCGATAAAAGTTCTCGCGTTCTCACACGAAGAAGTTATGCAAATTTATCTCAATATAGAATCGTATCAAACGTATAATAAACTTCTACGTCGAGTTTAGTTTCTAACGGACAATATGGAAATATCCCGAGTTGAGTAACTCACGAGGACATTATGCTGATTGATTTCGTGAAGATTTTGCAGAATGTTTCAACGTACGGATAAAACCGATCGTAAATTTCCTTGGACCGAAATATTCGGATCCGTCGCGTTTGAAATTTGTGTCTCTGTCTATTAACCTGAAGAAAGTAGAGCGAAACGAAAAGTCGCATTCTTCTGAAGCATTAGAGCCGACGAATCCATGTTCTACTCTTAAGAAGCGGAAGACAGAGGTACTCACGCGCCTCCTCCTGCCTCCTTTTACAATTTCTCTTAGAGAAAAAAAGCAACGTTCTGGAACTTGCCAACTTCATGCTTCTCACATGCTAATCTACGATAATTCTAATCCTTGTGTCCTTTTGCTTTATTTCAGAGACACGTTCGATACAAAAAAAAAATAGTTTACGTAAAAGCTAAGATAAATGTTCGTCCTTTGTAACTTTGTCACGAAAACGTAAACTTACAGAATAACAAATTCTCAATCAATCAATCAATCAATTTCTGACAGTTAATGTAACAATACAAAAGAATAAAAATGATATAACGAAAATTAATAATATACGGTCATTCACGAAAATCTTCGTACGTACTATAAGAAGTTCCGTACTAAATTCATTCAATGGAACAAGCGTACGCAGATTGCGAGCAAATTAACCACGAAAAATCGGGTACAAAGATGACACCACAGCGATGGCATGTAATTGCGTGGCGAGTCAGTATTATCACGTTCCATTGTCGCGGCGAGAAAAAGTGCTTTCTAAACGCGCTTGCACGTGCATACGCAAATACAATTGTTGTAGAACCTAAACAGTCAACTATAAGTAAAAGTTCTACTCTCGGCCATATATGCAGACCGTGAAGTCGCGGGCTGCTTTCGCTAGACGTTCGAAGACACAAGCCGACTATTCATGAAAACACCGTTCTTTGCTATAAATATTTATAATTGCGTGTTGCTAAACGATTCTGCATAGATAATTCACATAAGCGGTATTTCCAACAATTCAATTATTTCGATGATTTGTTACGGAGAATATTTTCAAGAAATATTCATCTTCAAATTGAAAAGGATCTTTTGTGCCGCCTATAGAAGCATACAAAACTGTACTAATCCGCCAAACCAGCTAATAGCTAGCTAATTATTTGCCAATTAACGGCACTAAGTAAGTCAACCGTGCCAAATTAAACTTGTAAATACTATTTAAATACACGTAATTGTAGTTATTAGTACCTTACCAGGGTACGCGAACGAAAAACAATAAATAAAAAGACAAATGAAACAAATCTTCAAACTATCGTATATACGTAAATATTAAATAAATTAAGACATCGAGATATTTATATTAACCATCCACAATCCAATTTTTTGCGAGAAGAAAAATTACGATTGACAGGTGAATGGAAAATTCAACGATTAATGTTTGTTGTGGATGGACTGTTTAATAAACGAAATAGCAATACGATAAAGTAGTGTAGTGTAGTGTATATGTTTAATTAAAATATAATCCTTCGTTAATCCTTATGTTTGTAAATAGAATACTTGTAGAAAAAAAGCAACGATTGACAAGAATCGATCATCGTTATTGTTGCGATCTCTCCAATTATAAATAATTGTAGAAGTCAACGAACTCCTATTCGAATTCCTAATCGAACGAACGATTCAATTTCTTGAATTGCTTGTTTGCATATTCTCGACGAAGGAATTTTACCATATCTCATAACAATAAGGAAAGTCCGATGACAACGATGACGTAAATCGATGGATCCATATACTCTCCCTTGTACGGGCGATTACGCGTGATACTTGGCGTTCTTTTCTTCCGGATTTGAACCACCTTCTTCCTGTTGAAATGTCGTGACGGAAGTACTTGGCGATTCGAGGCGAATCGATACGGTTTGTACCGAAAATGGTAGCAGGAAATCGATTTCAATGAGTTGTTGGACTTGGCTCGAAGAAACGCGATATGTGAGAGTGGATAAGACTACAGATTCTTGCGAAGTCGAGAGAAATTTATCGTGATTTCGTTGCGCCACTTAAACTATTCGGAGATTCGAGTTGATTTCGTTCAAGGTAACCGCGGCACTTCTTGAAATTTTTTACGCTCGATCCATCTTCAAATTTTACTGCCAACTACTGCCTGTCGAAAGTCTCCACTGTATCTTCGTTATACTTTTAAAACAATGAATTTTTGCGAAACACGATCTTATTCGATTTTGTTTACTAAGAATTTTAATAATAGATGTTTGAATCATGTAATGTAATGGATGTACGAATCAATGGCAAATTAATGGCTAGGAACGATATTTACTACGCTAATACATGTTATAGATCTTGTACACTTACCGTTACACATACTACTACATTGTTATACATTTGTACAACGAAAATTGTTTAGAACTGTATCGTATCTAACCATTATCATTTCGAGAATTTTGTAATATAAATAAAAAAAACTAGCTATTTAGCAACAGTGATTAATTACTGACGGCTACGCGATCACAATTAAAATTTCCATGATTCTTTCATAGCTGTTTCTCAAACATATAATTTTTCTTGCCAATTTCTGTTGTAATTCCTCGCAAAAAAACTATATAATAGTTCTGTCTAAGGAATTCGACTTCCACGTTTTCCCGACTAACTAAACTGGTCTGCCTGCAAAGAGAGGCGCGTTCTTCTATAGAAAGTGAACACGTGAAACGCGTAATATCTCGATAAAACATAAAAGGAAAGAAGAAACAGTCTTTAATTAGTATGATGATGTTATTGCGCATGAAGATCATGAAGGATTATTGCATTATGGGTGAATCATACAGATTAACTGACCTCTCGTATATTATCGTAGACATCTTTAAGGTCATCTTCGAGAAGTCGGTAAGGGTCGATTTGATAATCATGCAAGGATCCAGGCAGTTGTGTCTGCATAGAACTCATCATCCTTGCGACGTTCGTCCTGCAGTCCCGCGTGCTCGTTCTACTCTGCATGGAAAAAGAAGAATTCATTAATAATGGAAGGGAAGATCTCACACGCGATAGAAAGCTTGAACGTGATTTGAAAGACCTGACTTGGAATTTGGATACGTTTTTTGATGCCTTAGTGGCTATAAAGGATTCGGATGACATAGTATGAGTATTTATTAAAATCTATTAAATACAATTGTAAAATGAAATATTTTATTTTTCATGTGAAATATTTTACGAGTATATTAATGTTAGGAATTAGAAATATTAGGAAATTGCAAAAGAAATTTCTCTATTGCAATTGAAATCGATAATTTCAGTGAAATTCGTTTACCAAAATTCGAAATTCCACGTGAAGAATTATTTACGCTTCAACATTTTTACATTATTATTCTTTAACTAAGTAATATCATTAAAACTAAAATGCATCATAAATATTGTAATTTGGATACACGTTCCACGAGATAGAAGAATTGTAAAACATAAAAGAACATATTTTATCGGTATACTACGTTATTTCAATTCCCAATAAAAATAAAAGAAGAAGAAGAGATTAAAAAATAATCAGTAATTTTCCTTTCCTAATGCTTTCGCAATAATTTCCTATTTATATCGACGAATATTAATAAGACAAATTTTTATCGGATAATCATGATACATAGTACGCAAAAAGCAAACAAAGTTCATGCTACTTGAACGATCATATAATTATATTTCCAGTAGCTAACAGTAATCGGAACGTGTAATCGTGTTAATAAAGTGGTTTCATTCTTGTATCATGCATGAGGATAATATACTACATAAACAAACCACGTGAACTATAACGATTCAATATAGAATTACATATGCTCGTAACTATCAAACGTTGACATGTAGCTAGTGGAACGTTCGTTTTATGAATGTGTTGAACACATCGCGTGATAGTAATAACGATAGTAGTAATAGATAGCAGCGCGTCATTAGTCTGATCATATATTGTCAATTACTACTTGTTGTGGCTTGCCGCATGTATTATTGATTTTACTACTTGCAGGACGGTATAACAGGATATTCGCCTACTTCCTTCAATGAGCTACACGAAATCTATAATTTTCTGAATACTTTATACACGACGATGAAACATTATTTTACCGCAATTGATAATCCAATCTCTTCTCTCTATTAACAAATCGGGTGTTTGATGAACAAATTAAGTCGTGCGTGTCAAAGTTTAATTGTCTTACTGTTCTAGGTTTGCAAAATTGATATGAGAAATTTTTCCAAGGAAATTTTAGCTCCAAAATAAGTCACGCTCGAGATATTAAATCAAAGCAAGTGAAAAGAGAGGAGGAAGTTATTGGTGTTCATAGAGGATATCCCGGTGAGTGGAAATGTTTCAATTTTTAAGAAACAACATACGTTCCGTACGTAAAAGCGTAGAGTATAAAATTTGTAGATTATAAAGTTAAAGATACAGAATTTTTTCTGCAATTAACACGTGTATATCTATTCTAGGGTCATTATTTTCTTCAAACTAGGTTGCTTTTAATTCGACCAATTATTTTACTCATTTATCTTCACAAGCCCAACCAGGAGATCTCTCGTATGCAAAATATCTATGTAACATGCAACAGACATATCGTACAATCATTTTCATTATTGTGGTAATTCTTTGTTATCACGAAAGAATTTAATCGTTCTTACTACTGAAGCAAGAATGAATCAGCAAGAGACCTGCATTCCTATATTCCTTCCGGTCTTTCTACTCTGGTAACCCTTGAAATTCACCTAGTTCTCGACGATTTCTCGCCGACGAGACAACGCGGAATACGTAATACGGCGTTTCAGAAAGTTGCAACTCTTATTTGCAAGATCCGTCATTCCTGTGACTGTTTACGTTTCGTGGGCACGTAATGGTCGTAATGGGCTACCGCGGCGACGACGCGACGTCTCTCCTTCCCAGTTCTCGCCACTTTAACGACGATGTGCCAGGACGACATTCTTTCGCTCGACGTACATCGATGCCTACTTTCGTCATCGAAACTCGATTCTGATTTCCAACGATTTCTTAGCATTCACCGAGCATTGATCTACCGTGAACGGCGACCACAAAGGAGACAGGCTTAGTCACAGGCACAGGTACTGTTAGTCGAGGAGATACGGCGATCTTCACGAAGTTGGCAAGAAGCTGAGACCTCAGGTAAATTATGACCCAAGCATCAGCAATGAGTAGAAGTTGTATAAACGTCGAAAAATTAAATAAAGATTGATGAAATTAAATGGTATAACTTATGTGCTATGCAAGCGAAATAAAAAAGAGTGTATTAAAATAACAGGTACTTCAAAAAGTCTCGCAACTAAGCTTCTACAAACAAGAAAGCTCTGCAGCCAGTTTGTTCGTTTTAGCGTGTCTTATTGTTCTTCAAATTCTTCGAACTTCGTAGAACTGTAGGATCTAGGCGAGAGAAGAAATAACGACGAAAAGAGAGTCAATAGTAGAGTTCGACAATGTAAATTCACCTATAACAAGTCCCAAATGAAATATTGCATCAACGCAATATTGACTTTTACAAAATTATTGACTTGGGTTAAAGTTCACATGCGTTGAAACTCGGAACGACAATTTTAGTTATGTACCCATATAGAGGAACGTATAAGACATTCAGAAGTCAGATTGACTATCTTTATAAATAAATTAAACGGTACAGTAATAAATTAACCACCTTGCGTGTGTGTAAACCATTCCCACTAAAAAAACTTATAGAAATAACTCATTTGTTCCTTAAAGATTAAATATTAATTCTGTGACCTACTGAATGGGATTGAGAAATCCACAAAGTCGAAGATGATCAAAATATCAATAAAGTTTGTCAGATAGAATTTAGACAACAGCTTAAATAATATAAATCCTATTATTTTCTTTTTTAAACCCAGTACTGTTATTAGCTCTGATTAGCTTGTTCGGTATCGTCATCTTCCTACAGATTTATGACTTAATGCTTTAATTTATGTCCATTACTTCGTCACATCTCTTTCATTAACAGCACACACGTACGGTGTTTCTCGATGGTTTGCAGCCTGTGAGATCAGAGGATTGGGCATGTCAGGATGCAAGTAAATGGCAGTAACGTTGTTTCACAAGTTCGCATCTTTACCGGTGGATTAATCGAGGTCACGACAAGCAAATAACACTCGTGTCCGTTAGGGACGCGTTAGACACGATGCCTGTGCAATTGCATTGTGGTTAAAGGTTCACCATTCCACTTTTAAATTAAGCTAAACATTTGCGGCGATATATGTACATATATACTAATTTTTTTTAACTTATCTCTTCTCCCTTTTGCTACGATGTTTTTCTTAATCTATTAATCGAATTATCTGTTAATGAAGGAATTTTTGTAATCATGAAATTAAAAGTTAACGAAGACGAAGTTACTTGGTAAATGTTCTTTATAATTCATGCGTTTTATGCATACTTGATCGATAACGATGTACATAGATAAGAACGTTTATAACTCTTTCTCTTCTCCAGACGATTTTCGTGCAAACGAGACAATCGATTAATCAAAGTGTTTCTAATACGTCAATACAAAGGAATAAAAAGAAGCGAGGCTGTTTCTCGCTTCATTCTTCACAAGTATAATGAAGCAAGTTATGTTCATATTACTAATTTCATCTTTTCTTAAATTCTCACAGAAACGTTCAGCCAGTCGATAAGAAACGTAGTTATTTAAACGAAATTTTTCTTGCAATTAGTACCAGCAATTATTTAACACGAAATTCCACTATGTAGAGTAAATAACGTAAATAATAAAAAAGATCAATGAATTGTATGCACTCCGGTTAGATGAACTGCGTGTATTCATTCGTTGACAGTTTAGGATAACTAGAGTTCAACAGTAAGTTCTTGTTCACAAGCCAACAAGACGGATGTCCATCCAGACGCAGAAAAACATCTTCTACGTGTTTGAAATACATCTGCCAATGTCCCACAAACATCTTAGAGACGTCCTCCAAACTTGCCGTGTCATAAACCAGGACATCTTATTGTCAGAAGACGTTCAGTTTTACTACTGTACAGCAATGTTTCGAGATATTTGAAGATATTTAGCTATCTGGTACTAGTAGAAAAAGTAACGATTAATCTTCTAACCCGGTCATTCTCGAAGCATAATTATCTCCTTTCTATAATTATAGCACTAATAGTAAAGACAAATCGATTTCCTCTGCGCTTTAGATTTTAGTTCTTGCGAATCTATGAATATGATATTATTTATATTCAATAGAAATGAAACCATCGTTATATTCGAGAGATTAACAATTCCAGTAATGAATCAGCTCATCATCCCTGCTTAGTGATAATTGTATCGCAAATATAATTACTTAAAAAGCAAATCTTTGTTTTCTCATCCTCTTTGCCGGACGTTCAAATTAAATTTCAGAATGTTTACATTTAAAATAGACATGGGATTTACGTTTCTAAAGTTATCGTCATATCCTATGAACATGGAAAATCCAAGGAATATTGATTTTATATAATATTGCGAAATCCTTGTTGCAGCGTGTAACATTGAACAGCTGAAAGCAATGAAACATTCTGAGAGAGCGTCGTTAGATCATTCGTTACTGATACATTACGTACACTTTAGAATACGATCACTCATAAAAATGAAGTTAAAACAGTGCGTGGTAGTTACAGCGCTATAGTTCGTGTCTCTTTGAAACTTGCTTTGTTCGACGATGACAAACGAGGTTAGTTTCACGGTTGCAAACGTGCTACAGGTGAATCTAATATGAAGCAGCCAATATGTTTATTGGAGGATATGCAACATTGAGCAATGACCGTGTTCGATGTGTGTCCATGCGTGTCATGTGATTTCCACGGCACGATATCCGCTTATTACATTCTTCGATAACTAGTTTCGTGGTAGAAGGCAAGTTCACTACCCCACTTTTACCTCTTCTATGCGCTGCTTGGTTACTCAAGGCCAATCTACAAGAAACTAACGCATCAAACAAAACCATGGAAACGCAAAGTTGCAGCGTGCACCAGATTCCAGTTTTTCTGTTACATGCTATTTTTGCGTCATCAATGGTACGTGCTCCTTGCTTATTTTATTTCCTATTAACGGGATTTCAGCCGCTTACGGAGTGCAAAGGCTAATGAATTAACGTTTAGAGTGGAGCATGCATAATGTGATGTTCATTCACGTGCTTCGATTATTTTAACCCTGCTGCTATTCCAACGTTTCTTCTTCTTTCTACAGTCGTTTCTATTTCACTCTCTTTAGACCGATTACTTCGTTGTCAACGAGAAAACAACATATACGATATGGCCAGAAGGAAGTTTGAGAAATAAAATGGGAAAAAATAATTTTACAAAGCTGAATTATAGTTGATGAGACAAATGTATAATAGTACGTCCTATAACGGACGAGTGTTTATCACAGACTAAGTTTTACTTTATATTCGCATACACAAGTATCAACTTAACGTTCCACTTAATGCAATGAATTATGCAAATAATCGTGAACGACATCATACGCAATGATTTCAGTAAAGAAATTATGAGAATTTGGACTATCGACAGCAAAAGAACGATTACGGTTCCTTTGTTTTATCTCGTTGCTAAAATTGAACAAATTCTAATTTACTTTCTCCATTGGATAATAAGTAGGGGTCTATCGCTATAATCTTATCACTATAAACGTGTATAACGCACGTTTCACCTTCTGACTTCAGTTTATTACACATACATATCTATTAATTATAACACCTGGCGGACAGATGTGCCGTACTTTCACCAATTTGTATCCAATTCCCTTAAATAATCCTGAAAATTATTCATGACGACGAGAAAAACACGATGCAGGATCCGATACGAAATTACAGCTGGTAGAAATTTTGGTATCTGAGACCGATGATCCGTCTGAAAGTTGAACAAGTGGGATGTGAACTCAAAAAATGTGAAAGTACGTGATGAGCCTTCCTCGATTTAGTACAAAATCTTGTCCATGTATGTAGAAATGTTATATTATAGGTTAACAGAAAATAGTATGATAAATACCATATCGTTGCACTCTCACAAAATATAATACCGCGTTTCGCGTATTTGTTTCTCACTAATTCTACGTCACAACAACACAACGAACTTCACTCGACCACGATAAATTCAACTCTGACAGCATTTCCCATGCTCATCTTTCCCTTAACAAACCTTGGTAACGTTCACGACACTCCTTGACAACATTAACATATCTTGACAACGTTTATAAACAATTACCCCTCACGCCACGTCCTTTATTACCCCTGACGTTACACTATCCCACATGTGTTTACTCGTCCATAAAGTTTATTGAGATTTCTTAGTCGAAAAATCAATGATTTTCATAAATCACTTCGTTCGTACCGTTAACTGCATTTACTAACAGTACATTTATGAATATTAAATGACAAATACAAGATCAGAAGATATTTTGAAATGGTTGAGAAAGATTAACATTAGGAGGCAGAAGTTTCATAAACAACTTTGTGCGTTCCTTCTTTCTTATATTAAATTATACATAATTGCCAAGATTCCAAATCATTGCCATATTATTCATATATAGGTCAAAATTCTATTTTAAAAAGTTTCTTTTTTTTACGATAAATCTAGTGTAGTTCACAAAGATGTAAGAGGTATTATAAGAAACAATAATACTGTTTTACATAAAGGCAAAAAGATATTACGCGGATCACATAAAGATACATTATAAGAAATATCTACAACGAAGAAGCGTAACAAAGATGCGAGGACACTGAAATACTATAAAGACACGAACACGCTACAATATACTATAAACTATATATCAATTGTCAAATTATTAAATTTGTCAAAGATATTTTCGAAAGGAGAACCGTGCTTCCTGGGCATTCATCATTAAGTAAATCATTAAGTCGATGTTAATGAACCCCATTTTTCATTAGTCAGAACTTTCTTAATTCTTAATTCTTTCGATAAAATTCTCGTCGTTGCCGAACGACAGACTTTCATTTAATTCCATTTGCTATCAAATGTATGGCATATATTAGATATATAAATAGATGAACCTAACAACTTAACACGATACTCCATCACATATCTTCTCTGACATTCTTGAATAAAATTCTACGTGCTATCCAATACGTACCAGAATTTCTAAGTAGCCTGATCTTTGATATACGTGATCTTCCCGCGCGAAATCTCTTTCTTAAAAATCTTACCGGTCAAATTTATTCGCTAAAACTATCGTTCGTTGAATTGCTAATCTCTTAACCAGTGAAAGTGTCCGTCAAATATTTTTCGAATTTCGCACAGTGTCTTCCAAACAAGCGAAAACAGAAAGACGCTTCGCAGCCAATATTGATTTGTGCCAAAAATGAACATGTTTTTGAAACAAATACCAAACGTTCTTTGACCCTGTTCCTTATATTGTTACGAGGATCGACGATAATCACGTAACATCGCTAAACGTGTAATGTGTGAAGTAAATTTAGTTAGCAGCCGATTTTATTTACAAACCAATTCCGAGTTTTGCCCCGTTTCACGCCCGTATGTATTATAATTTTTATCGTCATCATTGCCGTTCTACGAACGACAGTTTACTTCATTTTCTGCTCGTTAATCACCGTTCTACGATTAACATACGATTCTTTTTTTTTTTTTTTCTCCACCCATTACCCGTTTCCTTGCCCCACAAACACGCGTATGTTGCAATCGAAGATGACGGCTAAGAGTATAATTAAATAATAACTCGTGCAAAAAGGTAGAAAGGTGGTTAACCCTGAAATACCATGGTATATAGAGTACCGTGAATTTCGCATTTCTTTTTGCAGTCCGCAAGAGATTGCACGTTATCGTTACATTGTTCCAAGACCTCTTGCATGCTAATTTACCAACTAATAAACGAGTCACGAGTTCTGCGTTATAGACTTCTTTTTCACAATTTTATGACTCTATGTTAAACAGGAAAATTAGTAGAGAGTAGATTTTTATGTATTTATAGAAGAGGAAAAATTGCGAAAATACAGAAAATGCAGAGATGCAAAAAAATGTTGAATGTTATGGTACTTATCGTAATATTCAATGAATGAAATGAGTTGCCACTTAGGTTTAATTTCTTTAATTAGATTTATAAAAATCCGCAGTCTAGTAATTAGATAAGATCGTAATTTGTACAAAGGCTTCGATGTGGAAAGATCAACACTTTGCAATAGACTGACTTATACGCACGCTAATAAAATTGTATTCTTTAAATAGAAAAGAATTTTTCTTTAAATTGAAATTATATTTAGCATTAATAATTCGGCGACTAGCGTGACGACTCTGCATATTCTCGAATATATAGGAAAATATTAGAAGACAAAATTCTAACAAGTGAATAAATCTATATTCTGAAATACAACTTACCGCTGCACAAAAGGGCAAATATTTAGTACTTTTAAGATGTTTATTCAGGTTTGAGATACTTTTAAAAATTGGGTCCATTTCCCGGAATTATTCAACAAATGCAGTATCGGAGAATCCGAAACCAATCCGTTTGACCGGTTAATTTATTCGATGTAAAAGTCAAGGATCAGTCATGTGTTCAGGATTTCGAGAACTAAAGTAACCGCCTTGGATGCACGTGATTTGAATGGAACTCCTAAGATTTCTGTCTGATACCTTAGTTCGGTAGCCTATAGATTTTCTTAATTTACAAGAAGTTTGACCAATAAATCGACCGACTATGTTAATCTTGGGCATTATATCGTTATAATTACAAGTCGCAATATCGTCGAAGAAACTTCCTCTTTCGCTTCAAATAAACGTTTCTTCTTGGAATTATTTGCTGTTCCATTACTTTGTCTGTGGCGTTTCAATCGTCAACCGTAAATGTACCCAAAGTATTTGAGCATTATTGTCAGTAAAAAAGGTAGACCCTTTTCGTTTTTCGCTTTTCAAGAATTTTCAAGAAGATTCTAATAAGTTGAACGTCGTGGCAGAGTATACTCCACGCAATTGTCAAGATTCAACTTATGCTAACTGCGCTTATACTTTTTACATTGTTTAAAGTTATAATTAAAATATCCTCTGAGTTAATCCAACGATTTAATCTTTTATTCTCAGCAACCCGAGGAAGGTTAAACAAAAAGAAAAAAGAAGAGAGAGAAAGAAAGAGAAAGAAAAATAACCTCGAGACCGAAGCCAATAATGCTGTTGCAATTTAAGAATAATATCGAATTTTAATCGTGTTAACTTTATACTGGACGGGGCTATTTAACTGTTCGTTAATATTCATTGCTGTTTCGGGGAATGAACGAGACGTTAATTACAATTAGTGACGCTGCAAGAAAGGTAGATGAAAATCACGGTGAAGACGCGTGAAACTTCGTAGCTGAGATATACGTGATATCAATTAGACAGAAGCATCCGTTCTGAAGTTTCATGAAGATTATTTTACTATTCGCTTTATTCCTAGCTGATTCAATTACGAAATTTTAGTCACACAGCAAACAAAGTGTGCGGCTACTGGCTCAGGCGAATTTCTAATGCGATGAGTAGTATAATTAATTAGTGGTATCATGAGACTGGAATAATTTTCTTTGTTTATTCGGTACTAACTTCTGTATTGAAAGTAACAGGAATCTTCTAGTGATTCATAACTAGCCTTTGTTTGCGATCAAATTTTGTAAAAAGGCTTACAGTGACGTTTTAATAATTATTGAAGTATTTATCGTAGTTTTTAATAAGTTTTCGTATTATTATGGTATTTACTGAAGGTAAGGTAAGATTAATAAAAATAATAAAATAGAGGTTGTTAATTGATTCTGTCATATTATTACACTTGTTTTTTTCGATCTGTATCTTTCATTGCAGTATTAATTTTCTTTTTTATTCGTAAAGCATAAAATACATGTAGTATCTACAAGTATAACTTGTGGTGATATCAACACTTAAAAAAATAACCTACAAGTAGTAACAAATCAGTTTTTAAGCCGTACGCGCTCTAGAAGGACAATAAGGCGCTTTTTCTAAAAACGAGTAAGAAATTCTTACGACGATGATCTGAAGAAATGCGTATAAGGAATGGCGTAAGACTGCATGCTTCGTGCAAGTGCTTCTGTCGCAAGACACCTCTCAACCCACGTCGTTATTCAAAGGAAACTACAAAAACTTAAAAAAAAAAGTATGTCGCTCTACATTCTTGAAAAAAAAACAAATAAAATATAAAAATATAAAATTGTAAAATATTTAGCTTAAAGCGAATACGAAGCCATTCCGTTTCGTTAAATGAAAATTCAAAAATTAGAAAGTTCAGAATTAAAAGAATTCTCAGTTTCCGATCGCTCATTCTGAAATTTTTTTTGTGTTATCACGAGTTAATTAATACGAATTTTATTGGAAACTTGCGTAGCGAGAAATAAAAGTATCTAAGCTTCGAACGCAATATCCTGCAGTCGCTAACATGGTTTGGCACAAGTTGTAAAAATTGCAGAATTATTAGAAAAATCACAGAAGGTGTGTTATAAAAGTAAATTTAAGCGAAAAAGCAATCATCCGTATCCGAGATCAAACATTCTCGTTTTCCTTAACAGTTTATCAACGTCGACGTTTAAACGTAAAGGATAATTATGTGTCTTAAGGTATTAAGCAAACATATATAATTGTTCGCATGAATTCATTTAACTAACAAAAAAAAGGCATGAATTAGAAAGTATTTCTACAGTTCATGTGCGAATAAAGTAAAAAAATAACCTCCTTTATTAAAAAAAAAAACTTATAAATTGTTATATTGCTCCATATAGTAACAGTGTTATTAATACACTGTAGCAATCTGATATAATAATAAAATTAGATATAATATGTACATTTAATTAATAATTAATTAGTAAAATTAATAGGATAGATAATTTTTCAATAGATGTAAACATTTATCGGTGAATATTTTATTTTTCCATCTTCTTTTATAAATTCGTGAGGAAATATGGAACATAGAATGTGACACGAGTGGACTGTAAGACTTAAATAAATAAATTGAATAAAGTTCTATGTAAAAATGGAATATGAAATAAATGAAACTTAAAAGTATGGAAAGATCGAAATACCACATAAAAATTTGACGAAATACTAAAAAATAGAATGTTACCGTTATCGGATTAAAATGAAAGATACACGAAAAAGGTACACGATACAAGCGAAAAGGCAAGCTCTTATCCGCGTAGTTTACAAGAAAGAATCGTTCAAATGCCGAAGAAAATTCGATAATAAACCTCTAAAATTTCCGTGAAAACCACTCTGTTGGAAAAGTTTACTTTCTAATAATTCTAATGTCGATTACAAAAATACTCAACTACCCTATGACTAACTTAAACGCACCACTTCTTTTCTTTTTACCATCGTGAAAGCTTTCGACACAATTAAACGCATACATATACAAAATCCGGAAATAGATCTCCTATCTGAATTTCTCAATCTTCAAAAATTCCTTTGTCCGCCAATCAATAATTAAATATAGCTAAGTATTATATGGTTACACCATATGATACTTCTTCGAACTGACAAACGTCCGCAACCACGTTACATCATGGAGAGATCTTACACGTTTATATGTTACCATGTATGATCGAAGAGAAAAACTCGAGGGACTGGGTGACACTATCTGCGATCGTCCTAAATCGAATAAATCCAGTTCGGTGTTTCTGTAAAAGGAGAAAGTGCGGTTACATGGCCGGACTACTCGACTCCACGGTATAGACTCGGGGGAACTGGTATCGTTGATCGCCAGTAGCACAAAGTTTGTCAAGAACAGATATCATAAACTGTTAA
Organism: Bombus impatiens; assembly: GCF_000188095.3. Classification (NCBI taxonomy): domain Eukaryota; kingdom Metazoa; phylum Arthropoda; class Insecta; order Hymenoptera; family Apidae; genus Bombus; species Bombus impatiens. The sequence goes on from NT_176570.1 coordinate 818,032, forward strand.
TCATAAACGAGTTCATTAGTGGTCGTGCTCATAGCAATTGTACATGCGCATGTTCAACGAGATAATGATAATGCCTGCATGTCTAGATATTGACTGGATGTTGACTAAGTAATTAATAACGAAGTAATTACCATGCGTAACAGTTACACTAATTGTAAACAACTGGTAGTAAACTGACTACCGATAACAAACAGTGTTGTTACCGGTAATAAATTAGAGATAATCTCCACGCGAAGGATCTTCTTGCCTTTTACAACTGTTACTTTTTTTTAATAACAATAAGTCGTCTGTTTTACTCTTATGTAATTTTTATCACAACTCCGCTCTCTTTTATCTCTGACTGAATATTTTAATCTAGCAACGAGATATTTCGCATCCTCTGATCAAACTGCAGGAAGATAAATTTCAAAGTACCTAAGTTCTACAAATTTTAAATTATGTGTGCGCTTAATCTAGGTCAAGTAACAGAAAGAAACACAGACTCGTTGCGAATCGCTGAATTTATACTAACTAAAAAAAATTTTCGGATAAAAACAGAAAGTTTCTCTCGCGATATTCAAAAACTGTGAAAAGCGAACATTAACTGTGAACATTAAATTAATAAAGGAATCAAAAGCAAAAACTGTCTAAATTACCGCATACGCGGTTCTATATAGTCTTACAGATACTCTCGCGCGAAAGATTGATTATTCGCCTCGATGAGACACGCACCATACAAGGTTGCTCGTTTCGTTCGATAACAATGTCAAAAAGAAAGGCTGCAGCATCCTACCGGGCCGCTAATGAAAAGAATTTGCAAAAATTTTGATTTAACAGCGACACGCGATGGCGATAATTGCCACGTATGAATCAGCAGTTCGAACCTTGTAAAATCTATGGAAAGCCTTGAGAAACGAACGCTTTCTCACGACCGCTTCCATATTTAGAAATTTACGCGATAGTAATCCCTTCTACTTTTGATGCCCTTGTGCGAAATTTGGAGGTGTAAAACCGAATAGAACGCGCATCATATGCAAAAATATATAAAATATCCATAACTACAAACGTAGTCGTGTAGAAACGTTGAAACTATTAGAAGCTTCTCGTAAAATTAATTACTTCATAAACGCACCAAATACGTAGAAAATGTCACAAGTAGATTGTATATATTATTACGTATTTATGAAAAATTTACGAACGCAAAAATACATATACAGAATGCACGTACGTAAAGAGCGAAGAATATAAAGAACATCCAACTATAGTGCACGTTATAATATTTTCTAACCAAAACAATCCCCTATCTAGGTTCCATATTTTAATTATATTCATATATTAATGAAAATACAAGTCGTTATAAATATTCGGGGTACAGTAATCGCGCTGGAACATCGATTCGTTTCATTAATTGCTGTTCCATACGAATTAAAAAATTTCGCTAGTCACGCGAAATGTTTAAAATTGGGCAAAAGCATTGTGTCGCAAGAATTATGGCAAAGTAAAGAAAGAGAAGTTGCACGCGTGTGCATCACAAATAAATACGTGACGGCTGTTTGCGAAAGCAGTTGCAGTGATCGCGGTGATAATTCATTTCTAACGTTACGCGTGCTTCGGTTGACCGACGAATATTTATTAACTTGGACGCCAATTGATTTCGTTTGTCGATGTGGAGCACTCCTTTCCCTTTTTAAATCAAGTTTCTATAAATGTAAAGGAAAGTACATATTTGGTAGATATAAAAAACGGAAGTGATATATTTTCGTCTGAAAAGTGAAGGCATATCATGGGTGATAATCATCGATTCTTCTTTCTTTCTCGAATACTTACACTTGTATTATTCAGTTCATGAAATTAATATACGCTGCGTCTGGTAATTATAAAATAAGCAGAAACTTTCAATTTTTACGCGTACCTTGTGTTATATACCCCTATACGTTAACGTGATACGGAATGAAATAAAGTGTATTTATTTTATTAAGAAAGAATTCATTCTTTTTCTTTTCATTCTACGAAAAGAAACACAAAATCGATTATATTAAACAAAAAAAAAAAAAAAAAAAAAAAAAAAAAAAAAAAAAAAAAAAAAAAAAAAAAAAAAAAAAAAAAAAAAAAAAAAAAAAAAAAAAAAAAAAAAAAAAAAAAAAAAAAAAAAAAAAAAAAAAAAAAAAAAAAAAAAAAAAAAAAAAAAAAAAAAAAAAAAAAAAAAAAAAAAAAAAAAAAAAAAAAAAAAAAAAAAAAAAAAAAAAAAAAAAAAAAAAAAAAAAAAAAAAAAAAAAAAAAAAAAAAAAAAAAAAAAAAAAAAAAAAAAAAAAAAAAAAAAAAAAAAAAAAAAAAAAAAAAAAAAAAAAAAAAAAAAAAAAAAAAAAAAAAAAAAAAAAAAAAAAAAAAAAAAAAAAAAAAAAAAAAAAAAAAAAAAAAAAAAAAAAAAAAAAAAAAAAAAAAAAAAAAAAAAAAAAAAAAAAAAAAAAAAAAAAAAAAAAAAAAAAAAAAAAAAAAAAAAAAAAAAAAAAAGAAGAAAAGAGAAAGAAAGGAAACTTGTAGAAACTTAATTTATTCTCGTTACATAACTATGGCACTCTGTGGCATAACAGAATGCTTTATCGTGCCAAAATCCAACTCAAAATACAGTAAAATAAAATTGTATCGATAATTTCTACAAGTTAAACGGCTTGATTTTGCTCTCTTAAAGAAGTTTTACAGTCATGAGACTTTGAGTATGTCGTTGATACTTTTTCACACACCTTTCATTACATTAGAAAGTATCTTTCTATCTAAATCTTTTCGACAATCTTAACTGTTTAATTTAGCCGTGCCCGGTTGACCGAACGACGTACAGACTAAACGCTGAAAAGGTTAATTTAGGCCCGGCTGACCTAAATTGTTCCGCGGTCCACCTGGAACAACTGAACTTTCTTCGAGCTCCTTACTAAATAAAATAATATTTCAAAGATTAGAACAATCAGAAGTCATGGCAAATAGCATAAACGCGTCAAACATCGTAGTGCAAATAGAGAAACTGATTCCGATAGATAAATGAATGTTCTTCGAGGTATAAATGGTACACTGTTCATAGTATGTATACTGTTAGCAGCTAACTATGCAAAACACGTTCAGCATCTTGAGAAGATGACGTGGCCGAAGTTCAATTTTGATGACAAAGAAACGACATTTGTCAAGTCAGTTAGCCGACAATCTTCGGTTTCATCGTTTCCAAGCGAAGGACGCTTTCACCCTGTCATTAGAATCGACAAACGCACGACGACCGCTGCTCGAGAAAAAAATCTGCATACTTCGATGAGTGAAAGAATCGATGAGTTATGTAATTAGAAGAGTCGCGTCACCAAAAAGGTTACGGTAGGAGAAAAACATTTTTATTGAATTATTATTTAATATTTTAGTTCAAAATTGAGAATATCAAACGAAGTGGCACGTATAAAAATTATGGGAGAATATTCGAAAGATTTCGAGATCTTGTTAGAAGAGTAAGAAACTGGTAATAGATGTAGAAGCTGTGAAGTATAGATTCCACGTGACAAAGATGTAGATATTAATTTCTATTATTTACTAAGTAATCTACGTACCGGACTAATTGAATGAATTAATTGTATTAAACTTCATTAACCACTAACATTATCTCTGATTCTATTGTACGTTTAAATTATGCGATTTAACGTATAATGTAATTGAAATTCATTCCTATAGCATTTCGCAAAAAAATGAAGTTTCGCAGAATCGGAAATGATGGAAATCGAGTGAAAGATGGTAACAAGAAACGGTTCGGTAATTCAATGAAAAAGGGAAATTCATTTTTACCGAGCTGCGAAAAGCAAGCACTCTTGGACACTTGAACCGTGTCGTTGCCAAATCTTTGGAATACAAGCAGCCGCGCCTGTTTACCTAGCAGAAAAACTTTCACTCCTTTGCCGAAGAGTATTTCTGAAGAATCACAGATAAGAATCACGTTTCCGAGCAAAAGCGTACAAATTCTATTTCTTTTCCTTCCTATACTCGATCTTCTAATTATATGAAATTAATTATTCTGGAATTTATTTCCCAGTTATTTAACGTTGTCACGAAACTCTATCCCCTCTCTGTTGAAATCACAAACTTCCCAAATAAATATCAAATTCCTTTCGTTAGTACGATACATGAAAATACGAAAGTCCTTTTTGCTCCGCTGTATTGTTAACCATACACTATCTTGAACCTCTTAATGTCCGAATATAATTTCTATATTTATTTAATAATAAATTACACGTACCAGGTTTTGAAGTCATTGTCGCGTTGGAAGTAAAAATTGTTTAATAATCCCAATTTTGTAACGCCGACTTCTACATTGTTTTTTAAAATATTTAAATACTTATATTCACCTAGAATATCAACTACGAAAACGAGATTTACAGTGTTGTTTGTAACCATACATCCCACGACATTGTAGAACGTCGATCTTTAATATTTCTGAGTTGGATTTGCCCTGGACGTAGCGGCGTCTATTCAATCCAAATACGTCGTATTTGCTTTCATCTGAGAATAGAACTTTATTAGAAATATACCAGAAAGTAGTATATTTATTTATGAATTGATTACTTTCCATATCTTAAACGTCTGGCTCGATTCGTTTTGTTAATGAATGTCAGTTAGTTTTTCTGATCCGCATGTACCTTGTCTGCTTGTAACTATTTCCTCCGTACAACGTATCGTAAACACGTTTCTATCTAATAATTTGTCGATCTGCCTATATTTCCATCTTTGTGTATCCGCTTTGTCTATCTCAATGTTAATATCGATTTCTTCTCCAATATTCGTGTTTCTGATCTTCTGTAACTCCTTGTCAACGCACAAACCAATATTATTCGTAGCGAAGCCTGAAGCTCGTTACACGATGTTTCTACAATTAAGTCGATCAATGTTTCCATCGTGCGTACAAAAAGGTGTACAAACTTTTGCTCGCTTAACGTTTAGACGTCCGATTACTTCTACGACCTTGTTTTTGTACATCATTAGAACGTTTCACAATGTTTACAAATGTTATCGGTTTCGTTTCAATTGTTAGACTATATAATTTTGACATTTATATTTTATAGTAATTAGAACAATGTTTTCAGGTCTTCAGTCTCAGGTCAGTGTTTGGAACTTTAACGACGAACGTTCGAATATTTTCGCCAGTCACTCTATATATTTATATTACTAATATTTATTTATTATACGTAGAAAATTCTGCAGAGAACGTGATAAAAACTGGTATGTCAACCCAGAGTTAGGTATGAATACAGTGAAAGCATTATACGAGCAATAATGTCCAACGAACCACATATGACTTTTTTCTCTCCTCTGTTTCTCTCCGTTAAAAGATCAGAGTACACATGATACGAGCGTAGTTAGAAATGCAAAATACATAGTACAAATCAGGAATTGCGAAAGGAAATAGAATTTCTGTGGTAGCAGCTCGTACCACGCGTGTTCTTAATTCATAAAGATGCTATAAATGCATCAGTCGCATTACGTACGCCCATCGATATTTGTTTAGAATCGTTTAGCGATGATACTTCAATGTCACGAGGGAAAGAAAGTTTCTGTTCTTATCACATTATCATCATCATTGGCAACATTATGGTCGCTTATCATTTCATTAGGAATGTAATATCTACGAGATTGATCTGTTACATTGAAAATAAGCGTCTCACATGAGTATTAAATGTTCCTAAATATTTAGAGATCTGTCGGATAACGCTTATCGTATTAAGCTTACGAATATCGTGATTATTATATATATTATAGATGAAATTATTCGCTATGTGTAATAGGATTCGTGCGTCATCGAACTAGAGTAGAATTCTGTTCGTTGAAGCGAAACTTTATTTAGTGCTCTGGTTAACCAAATATCCGCCAATTAAATCCACTTACTTGATCGTGCTGGCTTGTACTATTTGAATAAGAAATCATAAGCAGTGGAGAGAATCAATGAACTTTCATCGTACAAATTTTATTTATGGCCATTAACAAATGGAGATTACGATAAGTAAAGTTCGAATGTGTATCGCTTCGATTACGAAATGACAATACGTCTTTTAAGAGATAAGAAGCGAAGAGGAAAACGGAAATAAATTATAGTTCTCATAGTTCCTCTATTTCTTCTTTTACTTTTTGAAGACGACCTTGTATTAAATTTGTGTTTTCGTTATGAATGAAACGTAAACGTGCTAAAGATATCGAGAACAAGACGTACATTCATATGATAATCCGTTTACCTAGCATAGTTTTTACCTTGCGAAATCAGTCCCATGAAATTGTTTACATTCATACTGAGACGTCTCGTATACACGCTCTTTGTAGTTAAAAAATCATTATAAAAGAAACGCAGATACATTTAGGTACTTTGTATGGATAACTGAAATGCAGTATATATGCATATGTGAGAAAAAAAAAGAAGAATGGTTCCATGTTATTCATAATGCATACATTGTTAACATATTGATTGTGTGATTTGTGAGAACATATACATTCAGCAGGGTGACAAATAGATATCCAGGGTTCGCGTTTTATTCAAAAATGACAATCAAAATATGAAGTGTGAAGAAAACGTATTAGCTTTTCTTTTAAACCAGTACAAGGCCATATACAGTTATCTACTTTAAGCCGATTCCATAATAATATTACTTAAAATACTTTTCTGCTTTATTCCTTCAAAAAATACAAAAATTTTATTGACTTCCATCTCGATAGATTTAAAAGATATCCCCATATTTCCCACGAAAGAAGACATTGATATAATCTTAATAAAAAGCATAAATTTCCCTTCTTCTATGTGCCTTAATTTACACAAAATTCATTTTTGTAACTGCAAATAGCGGTACATTATATTTCACAAAATTACACATTCAATTCTAAATATCGTACGTTCTTTCCAAAAAACATTCTTCGGCAACTATAACTGTAAAAAAAGAATAATTTTCCACGGTACTTCAACGCGTTTTACGGGAGAAAAATACGTTAAATAACACGTAATTGGTACTTTCTTAATAATAATTTGTTCGTACTATTCTATGAACAATCACCGTATGAATTTTAATAGCAGAACCGTTTAATCAATTTGTGAACGCAGTATTGCGCATTCACCTTTTACCAATTAAAGCATTACGCTGAACGTAAGTTGCATAAAACCAATTTGAAACCAGTTATGGACGAAACGAATCCTCAAAGCCATCGCTACAAGCGTGCAGCGAACTTTGGCAAATGCTCGAAAACGTCTCGGCAGTGTTGTGAGAGCGACCTTGATTCCCTTGGCTGGATTTATTTCGCTTGGAGTACGCGGTCGAAGCGTTCATCGACGGTCATCAGCATCCATGAACGCGACTCTGAGCGGTTCCAAAATGTGGGTCGGCCAGAATCGTCGGAGAAAGTGTATTTTCTCACTCCATATGCCTCTTGACATTCGATATCGTTCCTTGAACACTCGTAGCCTATGTTCACCGGTGCAACTCGTGTCTGACATTAACGTGTAAAACGCGATGAACAGATCCAGAGACGCATAGATCTTGTTCAAATATAAGTTCAAATATACGGCGTGTTTAATACCTTAGGTAGTTTTTTTTCAGATAAAACTTTAATTATACGTAATTTCTTCGCGATATTGTATATCCAATTAAAGCAATTCCCATTTTAACGACCAATTATATTGTACAGTGGCTATAAAAAGGATACACCACGTCATGGGTTTATTGCTGCATTAATAAATGCTTTTATTATTGCACTTTTCTACCGATTAATTAGATCCGACTGTAGTAAATTTCGTATCACTGAAACAATATTTTCGTGCGAAAAAAAGTTTCATATTACGGAAATGAAAACTATACTAGCACCTAGTTACTTAGATCTGACTATAACAAATTTCGTATCATTTCGTGCGATTATAGAAATTTGTTTCTATGGAAATTAAATGTAGAACCTAATAATAATAATAATAATAAAAAAAGGAAGATTCGTTGAAAAATGAGGATAGGTACAAATACTTTTTATAGACACCGTAGTTCGCAACTTCAAACGTATAATGTTCAAATATATATCATTGACAATAAGAATTGTCAATTCTAAAACTTCCAAATTCTCGAATTCCTGTGTTGAGTATATCAATACACATGTACCCATGAATCTTCAAACGACAAGAATTACGGATTTCGTACAATTATCTGTATATTAAGAATAGCAATTTTCAATTCTCTCGTATGTATCTTTCATACACGTGCAATTTTAATACAAACTGAGCAACGTAGACTGTGGTACACGTACACCATAAACGTGTTAATTCGAAAGAGAAATGTTACTCAAGCTATCACCGATACTTAACTCCAACAAAAATTACGCGCGGAGTATGTTTATTTTAAGAATTCTATTATCAAAATTGTCCAAGAACCTTGGTGCTATAACCACGCAACTGCATCGTAACAATCGACAGAACCAGAAAGTCCAATATCAACTGCCCAACGATTTGTTGACTAACGTTCAAGAAAATAGGAGAAGGACAAAGACGCAATGACCTGTGGTGAACCTAATCGCCCGCTTTATTTCCGCTCATTCATCGTTCGACGTCGTGCTACTTATTGCTCGGCCTATTTGGGAAAGGAAAAGTGGATGACGACGATCGTCAGCCACGATAGAACCTTCGTGGAAAGTTGTCGTGAAATGCCCGCTGACCTTGATTGTTCGAGCTCTGTTGTGTTATCTATCGTAGCGCTGGTCGATGGTCTTTGGAGTTTGTCCAATCGCTAATTACTCGTATCATATAATAATTGATTACATGTGCCAGATTTGGATCCGAATAACGAACTCAGGTTCGATCGTGAGTTTTATTGATCGAGGTGAAGGTGAGAAAAGATAGCGAGATCGATGAATTGTTGGCTAAACGCCAATTCGTCTGTGACATTTGCGTAATGACTGATATGATCGACAGAGAATCGTATTTCACGTGGATCATGCATTGTGCAATAAGAGATGTTGCAACAACCTTAGATACACTTGGTACTTGTAAAGTCTTTTCAATAAAATACCAACAAATATTCCCAGAATACTTTTTTACGATTTATGGTACTTCGATTCTTGTAAATATGGAACAGGTATACGAAGAAAGTTTTGAATCTCTTAAAGTCTCTCGAACCTTTTTCGTTCGACTCTTTTCAGGTTTTCTATGAAAATTATTTAACAGGATATGTTATGGTAATTTGAAATAAATAGGAGAAGATTTCAATCAGCAGTGAATCGATACAGTGAATACAGAATCGACCAGAACGAGTTTCCGCCATTAAAATTGCCAATTACCAATCAGGATTTCAAAGGCCATAAAATATCTAAACGTTGGATCATTCAACGCGATTATTCCTGTCACCCTCTAAATCCAGTTTCCAAACAAGGACAGCAGCCTCGTTCAGAATCAGGAAACTAATGGACACAGCCATCGAATAACAGTTATACGCTTTAGTAACTTCTCACTAATTGAGCAAGCTATCAAATTCGCAATCATGTTTGCAATCATTCGCAAAATTTCGTGAGGTATTTTTGACACTAGGATTTCGACACGATAGCCAATGAAGGAAACACGACCGTGAGATAAAACGATAGGTGCAGGTGTCCCATTCGCCAAAAGGGCTCGCGTTCTTGACCTAAATGTTCGACCTCGACTAAAACCGAAAGGTCTTTGACCATCACGGCCATATTAGACTTCGAATATTCGATGGACAGACGAGTATTGTATCGACAATCAGAAACGGTGTACGTAAGTATGTATATTGAGTAAGGAGAGGGTAAACAGGTTCAAAGAAAGTTTCTTCGCAGTTTCGAGAGGGGAGAAAGATATATGGCTGTGAGCGCTCGAAAGGAATCCAAAGAGAGTCTTCACGAAACTCTTTCGTTGCTCCATTATACGCGAAATTTATGGAATAGAATGTTACTTCAGTTCGAGAAGAAAATGGAAAACCAAGGTTAAGAGGAAACTCTGTGCGTTAGGTTAAATAGAATGCAATTCTAAGAAAATACTGAACATTGTAGAAACCATTCAGTATATTGACCACGGTTTGATTATCAATTTCGTGGCTTTAATAAGTTTTCTATTTAGAAATCACCTATAGTGGCTACAAAAAGTATTTATATCTCTATCTTTCAACGAAGCGTTTATTTTTTATTAAAAAATAAAATTTCATTCTCATAGTGACATGATCTCATAGATAACATGAAAGTAGTTAAGTAGAAATATACTCAAATAATTAATATACTCAAGCTTGAATTAATTAACGTGTAAATATTATAATAAATTATATACAAGTACTTTTCGTAGCCACACTGTATCTTTTTCACGTGTCGTTCATTCTTATTAAAAATAAATCTTATCATCCTTCCATTTACAAGAAATAGAAACACTCGGATTAAAATTAATTTCCTTTCAGATACAAAATCTTAATGCTGTAACTATAGAAGATTTCTTCGATAAATTATTCTACAACTATTTTTGTCCACGATTGATCACTTATCTATTTATCCTTCGTTAAAATATGCCGTCATCACGTGTAATCGTAATATTATCGGCGAAGGAAGCAGCAGGTTTCTAAACGAGCGTAAGTAGTTTCAGCCAAGCCACGGATGTCTGATCTTCGTCGGATTCTACTACTTCCTCGATACTTGATAGGTGCACGCACGCAATATTGCATGCAGGTTTGCAAGGCTGTTCGACCAAGACTCGCTCCATTATGGGAAAGTGGCGTACGTGCCGAAAAGAACATATACATAGGCATGAATTTGAGTCCAGCGACCTTGACATATCAGAAATCCCCTTTCCAATCCAAAGCCGCCAGAAATTAATCAACAGCGTGATCATCGCACTTAAATATAATTCTCTTTTTTTTGTCATTTATTTCAGTTGGATAAAGATACAATACTTTCAGTCAATCATAAGCTCAAATTACAAATTGTAGGTTGTTCGTTTCTTTCGTTCTATAGATCATTGACTGTGGATTATCGATTCTTTTTACGATATTTCGACGAATATGATAATGAAGACAAGTTGTAAAATTTACTGACAAAATTCCAATTCGTTTAATTATTAAATTTATCATTGCTGTGTAAAGGTAGATATTTCTTAGCAAATGTCACTTAACTTGTCAAATTTCGTTAATAATAATAAGTTTAATAGCGCAAGATAATCCAGACAAGATGTGAACTTTTTCATATTTCTGGCAATTTCGATTTCCATATCGTATCTTCATTGCAATTTGAATGAGACTCTAATCAATACCTGGACAATTCGGTCTTTCTCAGTTTCTTTTGTGGAATTGACGTATCGACTGGATACTAAATGTTGAAAGCCGAAACGGTGTCTGGCTGCTTATCTTAATTTAAAAGTAGATGCGATGATTTCACGTTGTGCGCTTGCACAATGTCTCAAGATTATACAGAACGCACGAAAATGTCAAAAATTTCTGAAAGCTAGTTTTGAAATGTATATTTTAACAAAATTCTACGTTCTTCGATGTTATCTTTAAAATAAGCATCTTTCTGATGAAAAGATAAGTACACGGAGTAGAAGTAGTCTAGAAGTAGTACATTTTACCAGCAACTATCGCATTAACCGAATTATTCTGATGACCGATTTCGCAAATTCACTCCACGATTCACTGATCTTGTAAGCATGATCTTTTTTTTGAAAATCTACCTTGAAACTTGATGTAATAATAATTATATTTCGTAACACTAATAACATCATACCATGCCACGTTCTCATGGAAAATTATGAAATTATATACGTAGTCTATCTGGGTTAACAAAATTCATATCGTAGATCTGTTGAAACTTACAAAAATCTACAAAAAGTGGGATTGATCAATGTGTCTTCTGAGAAGTTCAATTGTGTCATTATATGGGACAGTACTATATCAAAGACCAACATATCGTCGCTTATCGGATAAAACCGATAAGCCAAATCCTTAAGATGCATCAATATACGTGAAATCTTCGTATCTTTCGTTTGCGATCTCTCCAGATAAGGAATCGATCGTTTTTTGTGGAAACGGTTCAGCAACGTCCAAAGAATCGCCTATCAAATCGATAAAAGATCGTGCAATAATCGCAAGAGCCGGGTCGGCTGGTAGACACCACGAATGTAAGTACGTAGCACGTAATCACGTTCAACTTTTACCGTGATTCGCATTTGGGTATCGAGGGCACCTGTACGCCGTTCCCGAGCCAGAGAAACCGCTCGTTCCGTTGCGTTGTCTCGGGAGAAGGAAGAAACGTTAACTTGTTACAGTCATTGTACCGTGCTCGCTCTAAAAATACGTCTGAACGTTAAATTCGATTAATAAGTTCCTTCGAATGGCAAGACGCACCAGTAGTGTCCTATTTATAGATACGGTCTATGATTAACCTGATTACATGACGACGTTGAATAATTCAAAACACGGTGACAAGAGAAAAATTTGGCAATACGAAAGTTTGGAATTCGATTTTGGATTCTTCACCGAGGTGGCGGAATCTTCGGTTCTTTTTTCTTTTTCTGATCGTGGGTTTGCGGAATTTTTAAAGGAGCTTTAAACGTATGAAGTATGTTTATTAGAAGTATGTTTGACAGTGGCTCCTTTTCCTTTTGATTGAAGTGTGTGAGAGTTGTTGGGACGAAAGATTCATTGTAACATAGAAGAGACAGAAAATGAGAGATGTTCTGACTTTTTTTTTCAAATGACGTCCCAAACATCTATTCACGGAGGCTAGAAAGAGTCAACGACCAATGTTCACGACTCTACTAAACCACAGTGGAGAAAGCAACTGCTACCCAAATTACACTTACCTACTTCGATACAAGAATAATTTTGTTTATGTCAAGGTTGCGGCAATGTAGATACTTAGACACGGAGAAAGTAAATAACGAGCATCGTTAAGTGTTTTAATCGTTGTGCAAAAACGTGTTTCTATAGTTTAAGTTTCAACATAGGTAAAACTCAACTACCTGTGGAAACGCCAATTATGCCTATTTGTGGAAATCCTAATTATAACTATATATGGAAATCCTAATTATGGTTATATGTAGAAATCCCAAAACAAGATTATGAACAAATATGCAAGCGAAACTTAGCGGCAGAACATTTCGATTAAAACAATAAAAAACCTAATAATGATCTAAATAGACAAATAACCCGATAATACATAAAAGTATACAATACTCTTTATATTAATTAGAGGATGAAAGAAATCTGCATTAGGTTCTCGTTCCATCGCCTGCATTCACGAGTCTATAAATCTCAATAAGTATCCACGATATCTTAATTTATTCTTATCTCGATCTATTCTCGAAATTCATTTTCAAACGTGCAACTCTCGCAATTCCTGGTATTCCAACTGAACCCGCTGCCAATACAAAGGATACCATCGGAATATAAAAATCAGCGAACCTGTGTACGAATGCGCGCAGCTTGTGCGATACATTATAAAAGCGCATCCGAACGTATTGTATAAAATCGGAAAATCAAACGAGCCGCTATCTGGACGAGAGTAAAATTGAAAGGCATTTCGAGAGATCCTTTGAACTAGCCAATCGCGTGAAACCATTCTTCTTCTCTGTTGTCCCCTCCCCAAAAAGAGAATATATTTCTGGACACAGCGAATGAATTTACGAGACAGGACGTGACAGAGAACTCTTTCAGACCTTGGTAGTTAGAGCCATTGTTCGACTACGAATGAGACTCCGCGTTATCATCGTATATGCGCGATGCGACGTCTCCTTCGACTTCGACGCCTACAGGATAACTTGCCGCGCAAACCATACCGCGGATTTGCATTTCAAAAAATGCGGAAGACACTGTACGGGAAGTCTCGCGTGTTGATATCAACAACAAATCAGCCGTATCTTTTTAAGGGGATGAATAAAGTAGAATTAAAGGATTGGTCAAGGAGTGGAGAATTATTTATGGAGTCAATGAGTAGAAGGATGGATCTTTTGAGAATGAGGATGATAAAGTGTGCGAGAGATATCAGGAGAAATTGATAAGAAAATTGGGAAAAGTTAAACGTGTCACACAGAAGAAAAATAAAGGAAAGAAATTTGGTGTTCGAAAGACCAAAATTACATTCCGTTCTTTGCATCGTGGTATCTTTGGATTCGAAAATATTCTATTCACAGATAAGAAGCATCTTCATTTATAGTAAAATAACTTAGAACACAAGAAATATAGATTTGTTTCGACATATCGATTGTGAAAGAGTTAAGAATCCTTTCGAAGAATTTCGAAGAACGAATTTCGTTAATTTTACTTGCTGAGATATAAAATCCTAGATTCAGTTCACTAAAGTATTATTAAATCGCAAATACTTTAGGATTTTTGAATCGAAGTAATACATAATTTAATAAGTGTTCTTCAGTTCTTCTCGCCTCTGTATTAATTCTATTTCTATAAAAATGCATGTATCTTTCCTATTCGTGGTTCTTCATAACTTAGAGTTTTCCATAACTTCAAGTACAATAATATAATTAATTCGCGATTATTTCTCGGCTAGGGCACGCGTGAGAACTTGTAACTGTAAAACTGCTCATCGATTCTGACACAACGCTTCTCAACAGGGTGTGGACGTGGCCGGAAGTAAAGATTAGATTAGAGGCAACGGCGTAAATAATGAGTACATGCGCACGCGTATATACGTACAAACGTTACTTCGTAAAGATTAAAAAACGCTAAGAAAAGATTTGTTTTTTAACCTTTGCCGAATTGTCCTATTAACTTTTCAATGAACGCAATAAAATAATAGTACACACTATAAATACACTTACTATATACTATAAATCCTATATTATATATACTGTATAATACTATAAATCCTCTTTTATATCTAAATTTATTAATTCCCCTTTTAAGTTTTTATACCTACGTATTTCGAGGTCTTTACATTTTTTATTCTTACATGGGCTAAGAAGAATATATTCCTGAATTTCTGGGAAGATCTACTTTTAAACTATCCAAATGTGAGACACATATAACTCAAAGAAATACTTAGACATTTTAAATTATTGTAGACCACATCATCGATAAACGAAAAAAAAACCGGATGGGATTTGCAAGTATAATACCAGAGGACACAGCATCGTAGCTAGAATTCGTAACCAACTCCAAAAATAGTGTAATTTTTAGATACTTGATTTGTGTGTCAGATTACAGTACATTTTTAGCATATTGAATTTTTATAATCCTGAACAGGTGTTAGAGCCAATGAGTCGATAGTAAAATTTCAAATAGGAGATATTAATGTATGGATATTATTAATGTATCATATGTATGTATCAATGTATGTAAATTTGTACGAACAATTTAACGTGGAAACTATAAGAGTTAACTAGTCAAACTTCTGTTAAAATAAAATTTCTTTCTTCAGATGAATTAAATTTTCACTTTCGATTAGATTTCAATGAAAATTCTTATGAAGTATTTATGAATTATAAAACATATCGTTGTAATAGATAAATTTTTACCAACAGTATTTCTAATATTATTTTTTAAAAATATTATGACTACGCATCTCATAAAACAGCACTGCTACATTTTCCATTTTCACAGCTAATGTTACTAAACAGAAAATTTAATGCTATTTAAATATTATTTCAATTCGATATCGTATTTAATTTATACTTTTTATTTTCAAAACAATTTTTCTACTGCTAATAATCCCCAAAGAATTTGTACAGCGAAGTCAGTCTTTATACCACAAATACATCGACCAAACTATTTCTTTCAATAAAAGTAAATGATGCTCCTCCGAATACAATCTAAACGAATCCTACTGGAGTGAACACCCTGTGAGTTAGAATTGAATAATAACTGTTACAAGACATATGTAAATTATTATACAGGATATATGTCGTTAGTTACCATTGAATGAAGATCATCGAGTAATTAGGAAGGTATCATACGTCACAAATACGTTTATAGAATACAAGTTTGGCTTTGACATTGTAACCGTATGATTTTAAAGAATTCGATTGATCGGAGGACACGGCCGAATCTTCGTAATCTCGACACGATCCTGCTATTATCGTCCCGTTATGTCATAAGAACATTAGGAAGCAAGATGAATGCCGAATTCCAGCCTGTGAATGAATGACCGGTGTTCCTCGCAGAAACATTCTCTCGCGAATTGATTTACTGAATTTTTCCTCGCTAATAAAATTACAAATTCATGGTTGGCGAATATTTTTTCGATGGGATAAGCTGTGACTTCTTAGTTACTTCCTGGAATCAAGGTGAGGCGCTATAAGATGGAAAAATATTTCGAGCGTTGAAGATATCTTAGTATAATTAATTCGCGTTTTGCGATGAGAAATGATGAAGTAAGGAAATTTGAATAATAATGTTAATAATTAAGGATAATCGACTGAGAAGAAAAATAACTGTTAATTCGATAATAACGTTAATAAATAATTGAGAAAAATACGACTGGACAAAAACTGAAATATACATAACGAAGAGGAGTAAATTACTTGCAAAAAATTATCATTGTTCTCTTAAAAAATAAGGGAAACACGAAATTAGAAGTTTTACATAGATTTGCATACTCGAGTTATTCGTAGTGAAACCAATTATCTAAAATTAGACTACGCTTAAGAACAAAAGGAAACAACTGCTTCATCGCTAACAGGAAAAAATAATAGGACGTACTGATAAGAATAAATAAGTACAAGAATTATTTACGGATTCGTTCATTCATTCACTTCTCGGAACTATTTCCACTTTCAAGGAAACAACTTCACTGTCGACAAGAATTTCTTGAATTAAAATTAAATATACCATAAGCTGCCTTACGGCGAGGATATCTAATAATACATCTGATTGTTAGGAATGTAGCTACATCGACGAGAAATCGTTATGTAAAAATCGCGTACTTAATTTATTCACGATCAACTTGCAATATTCCATAACAGTATTTTGCAATCATTCTGATGCGCGGCCCTTCGTTAATATGCCAGTCTTACGATCAAGATCCGTGAATTTCATCGTTCTCAACAGCTTCGGCACATCCATAGACATTGTACTCATTCATGCAAGAAACGTCTCAATTGACGCAGTGCGCGAGAACCGCGGATGATTCACAAACGTTCCCTGAATGAAAATCTTATCACGCGTCGATCTCCGAAACTCCTCCGATTACTAGATCGCGGATTTTTATGCATTTATAGTATAGCAGGTTTATTTGAGTCATACAAGCTTCGCCGTTTTTAAATTCAATCTTGATCTTCTACAAGTTTGAACTGTATAGAATGATCAAACTTGTTATGTATTATGAAACATCGTTACTTTTTAATACAATAACGAGAAAGAATGAGAAAATATGGTGTACTTTAGGTTCGAGTATTTTGAAGTATTCGAGTGAGTTAATGAGGAGTTATTAGTTATCAAGAGAGACGTAGAATCTATGGAATACAGTGAGACATTGTCTTTGGATGGAAACTCTGTTCATATGTCACGCCAAGTAGTATTGCCATAATTTGTCCGATCATAAGGAGAACTAGGTCCAATAGGCAGACACAAGTTTAATTTCGTTAAATGGTATATAATATATAGATATCAGTTGCCTGTTCCTAAAGAGGTTTAGACAGACACAAACGCGAGTAGTATTGACATCAGTCGTCCGGCCGAAGGAGATCTCGACTCGATAGACAGACACAAGTTGTTCCTTGGATCTCCAAAGACACCAGGTGGCAATAACTCGAAAGAATAATTCAAAAGGACATTTAATCAACGTCTCGAAGTTCTTCAAATTTAATTAACTCCATCCTCGGATATCTCTATCATCTTCCATCGCCTTTTTATCAATATTCAATCTAGTACTTTTCTCGTTTTCAATCTTGTCGATATTCTATCTCAAACACAATCTCCGACTCCTTAAAGAACTGGAACAACCGTTAAAAGAACTGGTCAAATGGACATGAACCAGTAGTTGCCAAGCAACGTTACGTGAAATCGATATATAATTCTTTGAACCAGGATGCATACAAATGATCTGATCAGGGAGGGGTCAAACATATGGTTTGGTCACCATCGATAGAAGGATCTGTCTTCGTAATAATTTACAAGCGAAGAAGATCTTTTAATAACTCGATTAAAGCCGCATTGATGCTAGTTTCTCGTGGGGAACAGGTGTGCCACATACCTCTGTACATCGCGGACATTCTCTTCAATTGCGTCTCAAGCCAGAGGTCGACCTCAAAGCTTGCGTTACTGTAAATTATACCGCGATAGTAAAGATCCACAGGAAATCATGTGTTCGGTAACATTTCTCGTCCTTCCACGGCAATTATCTCACATTGTCGTCTGGATAATCAGGGTTTCATTAAATAGGGATCTTTAATGTTACTTAAATTGCACTTATCGTTGTATTCGAAGTGCGTGAAATGTATTGCTTTAATGACCAATTTAACCATGTTATTGCGAGATTGTTGGATCATCAGATAGACATCAAGGATTTACCGGAAGGTTTTTTTTTGTTAGACCTTGTGTCATCAGATTGGATTAAGATGTGGTTAACTGCACGTAATGCCGATTATCATTGTTACTTTCAAGATTTTTCGAGAACATTTTTCTACTAGGCTGCTGAGAAATAAATTATAATTCTTGATAAATACATATCGATCGTGTGAAAAAGCGCAAAAGGCAATTACACGTTTTCAAAACTTCACGATATGATTATGTGCGAATGTAACCTCTATTCTAACGTTTACTTTCATAGACGAAGAACATGAATGCAATCGAAATATGTTAATACGGTTGCCACATAGAATAGCAATTAGATCAGATCGATCACTATTATTAATGAAGTTTCAATACCAATCTAGATATACTAAACCGATTTTTATTTTGAAGACTATCGAACAACTCTATCTCTTTAATTATATTCATAAGAATATAAATTTTTGCATAAACACCGTCGATTTGCCGATAAGTCCATCAAAAACCACTCTTCTCGTCTAAGTTGCGGAAACTTCGTAGAAAAAGTAACGAGAAAAATCCTATGAAACAACTTTCCGAGAAAGAAGCAAGGCGATAACATGTAGTTCGATGAATGACCTAGTATCGATAATGTTACCTAAGCAGCCATCGTAGACGTCAGACAAGCTTCTAGACGAAGTGGACGTTGATCTCAACGACGCTAGTACCGCTTCTGTTCTCACGCAAAAACACGGAGGCGAAAGGTGTGTTATGCAGTACAAAGGAGCACGGAATCTGGATTCAAACCGATGACTTACATTTCGTACTTTTCGCCGTTACGCGTATTGTCCTCCGCGAACCTGTGAATTTCATGCTCCATGGCTACGATTCGATTATGTAAAACTATGGCGCGAAAAAGTAGGTGCTCGATGTGAAATTAAAAAGTTGTTTCGTGTTATGGCCAGTGATCAGGTAACGTTTTTGAAAAGTTTTATACGTGGCTCGTAGCGCCGTGTTAAGAAATTAGCAGTAAAATTGTGCAAATTTAATGAAATTCTATTCCATGAAATCAAACGATATGCGATGAATACAGATGAAACGAGATATTCGACGAATAACAAGAATATTTAATAACTTGGCTGATCCTTGACGAAAATAGTCAATCGCTAATGATATTTAAGTCGTCATAGTGTTAAGAACAAAATGACTGTCAAAAGCTTTTCTAACCGATATTTCCTTACGCAACGTAGCGTAACGCAAGCGAAAGAATTTTTCTCTTCCACGAATCACGTTGAGAATCATATTTCTCGAAAGCTATTTCCTTTCGTCTGATCCACGTACTTACATATATAGTTAATCTTACCGCGAGTATCTATGCACGCTCAACTACAACATTCGTGTCAACATTCGAGATCTTCCTTCGACGTTGTATCGATGAAAGGCGATCTTCCAAATGTTTCTACAAGGCTAGCATTTTGGTTCACCGATTCGCCAGTCTCGCAATATTTGCCCCAGCTTGCGAAAGCATCGTTATTTACATGATGCACATTGATCACTACGTTCGTGAGCAACGTTGATCGGATCTATAATTCGTCATGTTGGAATTACGAAGGCACAGGTAGAATGTAGGCTACCGTTTACGTTTCCCACGTCCCCGGCCTATCTTTCATCGACTTCTCTTTCTTTATATTCACATTTTTACGTTTGAACTCTTTGCAAGAAATGAATTTATTATTATTCATTTGAATCAGTGGTTTCTCCATTAACTGTTTACGGTATATTATGTTATTTGTTTTTTGCTATATATTACCAGTGAATACTGAATTATACAAAATAGATACAATTGACGCAGATTACAGCCATTCACAAAAATGGATATGTAGGTTCGTAAGTTATATTTTTTTAATTATATCGGTAAAGGTATGAATCTGTACAAACACTCGCAGTGAGTTCGCATACTTTGTAAAGAGAATATTTTCATTGAAATAAAACAGGCTGATTAATTTCAATAGGCGTGTAATGCATCCGCGTAATGCAACAAACGTAATGAAAAATCTAATAATACAAGTGTCGAGATTCACCAGTGATGAAAAGAAAAATATATAGATCAGAAAGGATTTCATTGTTTTTAAATAGAATTGATGAAAATGTTATTACACGAGGCTGTTATTTTATTACAACAAATAGATTTTATTTTACTACAATCAATTCTTTATATCGAATGATTCCAAAAACGATCCCAGAAAAGATAATCGCAGATTTTTCTATTGCCCTTTCGAGGTTTCCCTTAGTTTTTGTGAATGTCCCAGTACTTATGAATTATGAACGTGATTGTATCCTAATTTGTACACTACATTAGAATACGTCACTATCGTCGCAGGTGTAAGGTGACTAGTCTTCCGCCCCAAATGACAGTCCCCCCAGGGAATATGTAATTAGTTTCTATTGAGCAACATCCCGGAATGTTTCTTATATCCTTCTAGGAAATTCACGCCACGCAACACCCATGGCCAACGTGCTCTACTAATTTCAACGTATCGATGCTTTCCATAAGTACCTGTTACAGAAGGATTAGAAAAGTCAAATATCAGTAGACCGGTTCTCCCACATCGAAACAATCCACAACCTACCTCGTTATTAAAATACTATTAACGATTGGCTAATTGTAACGTACATAGTTTCACGGAGCGGAAATCGCGTTTAATTCTATAAATTCTACGTGTTTTGGTATGTAGATTGGTGGCTTGTTTTCGAAATGTGCCTTGGAAACTTTACAATTTTATTTGTAAGTGAATGACCTTAACATGGCATCGATCGCGAATGGCCTTAACATGTGAAGCTGGACAGTATATACAAAAGAAGTAATCAGATATAACATTGACATAAACAACATGAAATACGACATTATACATTTACAGGAAGCATTTCTATAGTTAAAGAAATGTTTAAAGAAATATATTTGTATCAATTTTTCCATTCTTCGTACAATATAATATGAATTTACTACAGCTAATTAATGGCATGTATGTGTAATGAAATTGGGCCGAACGAATCAAAAAAGCCGACGTAGGTTCTCTATGTTAATTTATTGGCTGGCTCATCCAATGCAGTGCGCAGTAATTTAACAATAATCGCATTGTAAAACTATTCATGCATTCCTGTGCGTGCGTACACACGTGCAATGTTCACGAGAGTAGAATGCCAAAAGCATAGACGCCGTGCGTCAATGAAGGAAATCTCCCTTATTGTACGCAAGATATGGAGAGTGACGACCATTGGGAAATAGGATTTGCAAATCGAACCAATGTTAATGACCTTACATTTGCATTTGCGAAATTTGTTAGTCTAACTCTATGGCTAATACTCGTTTCAGTCAATAAAAGGATCTTCGACGATATTATCGATAAGTCACGGTAAAATCGATTCTCATTGTTGTGATACTATTTCAATACTATAACAACAACACAAATAATGATTATTACCATTAAGGTGTATAAAAACATAGAGACTGTGACTCTATTCATCATTCATCTGTATCTATAATGTTTGAATAATTAATGCAATGTCTATATTACTAAAAACATCCATAAATCGGACGATAATAAAAAATCTACCTAAAAAGTCCCTGTAATTCATATTGTTATACTGTAATGAATCATTACATTAGCAATGATAATGTCACGTCGCGCGCCCCGCGCGATCCGTAGCGCGAAAGTAAAATTGGTAATTTCTTTCAAATCAAGATAATTTAAAACGTTTATTTGAAACCGTGTTTACAGTATTTGAAGTGAAAGGCAGTTAAAGCTGCTAAGAGCTATATCTTGCGAAAACTTATCTAACTATGTTTCTATATTTACCTAACTATGTTTCTATAACAATATTAAGACAATTTAAACTGTAAACAAAGTCGGCAGTTTGAACAAACGTTGGAGATCTTCCTAAACATTTTCAGAAGAAAGACCCCGACGTTTTTTCATCTCCGACAGATATAAATAAATGTAGCGACTCAAAGAAGTCAGTAACAATAATTACCATTCGTTTATCGAATAATTAATTACCGTTCGTCTATCGAGTAATAATTAATTACCGTTCATCAACCGAATAATTACCATTGTCTATCGAAAAGTTAGTTATCATTTTGTCTATCGAAGAGTTAGTTATCATTTTGTCAACCGAAGAATTTTATATCCGTCAGTCTGTCAGTCAATTGTCAATATCGACATCGAGTAAGTTTTGAATAAATCATTACATATTGTTAATTTACTTTTGAACAACTTTAATCCTCTCCCGTGCCAGTATTCCCGCACATAGCAGGTTAGCCGAAAGTGGAACTTATTGCCAGTTGCATTAAACGTCAGTTAACGCTACCGAGATAAAACTCTAATCAATAAATAACATACAATAACTATTGGGTTATAACATAAGTAAGTTCAGTTAAACTCAATACATTTCCTTTATTATAACCGAACTTATTTATGTTAATCTAATTAATCCAATATAGTCAAAGAAATAATTAAATTTAAAGCATTCTGGATTTGAAGGAAGTCTTACAAGAAGCGTAAATTCTTGATTGAAGAATCAGTAAGTAAGAGCCAACATTTATATATCTACGTAGAATACTACACCGAACAAGCCGAGAAAGTCAAGAACGTGGATTCCATGGGTTAACCATGCTCGAAGGATATCTGACGGGCCAGTTAGCCTACTTACGAAGACTTGAAATTCGCCCAGACTCGATGTCATCATGACCGGTTCTCACTTATTTCGATAATATTGCCCAGCAATGGCCCATGAAATCTAAGGAAAGGTTTCCTATGCGATCAGCGCCCAACCAACGAGTCACAATTTACCTAAGACTTGCGTAATAATTATGGACGACATCGCCGACGTGCCGAACTCGTGTCTTCGATTTGCCAGGTATTGAAAGAGATTTCAAAATCCGGTCTCTGTGTCACTTTCGAACAGAGAAAGTCGTGCAATTCATTTTGCCGTTCGTAGAACGATTTATAGAAAACTTTCGTTAGAGATTGCTAAGACACTTAGAAATTGAAGCGCGAATAGAAATTGTTCAAATGGAATATTAATGTTCCCAATGCATGAAATTATTATTATCAATGATATTATTAATTTTAAATAATGTTTTGTATTTGTTTCTTTCGATATAATAATGATTTAATATAGTTTAGTGATCTTCAATGTTCGCATTACACAGAACACGAACGAAAAAGTTAAATTTGACTATTGCGCATGCGTTTCGCGGTCTTACGCCGCTTATATCGTCGATATAATGTTTAAACAACATTGTAAATATAATAATACGATGTTATGGTAAAAATAGTAAATTATAATATAAAATATGATTTTTTGTAATATTTTTTATATGAATTACTAAATTTTCTAACACGATACTGTTTTACAGTTGTAATATGACTAACGTCAGTAGCAGACGGCAGCTAAGTCGTCTGCTAGAAACAGCTGACAGTTCTGATGCATAAAAACGTGGTTATAAGAAATTTATTTAGATTATTATGAATCTCTCATCCTTAGTTTTACGAATTTACATGTATAGCATGAAAATAAAACCGCTCGTATGAAAAATCACTGTTTACTTTCCTATATCTCATAAATTTCTCGGTAAAGAAACACCGATTTACCGACACATTTTAGTAGACATTATGTAATTTACAAAATCTACGAAACACTATAATTCCTTCTCTTATACATTTCGTTATTATTGTCTATCACCTTATCTTCCTTTTCATATATACACGTAAGAATTAAACAAAATATATTATATGTGAGGGCGCGGAAAGATTTTTATGCCCGAAACGAATAGTAGGTTATGTTACTAACAACAGAAGAATTACTCGAATATCTGACTGAAAGTGCACGAAATAAAGAAAATTTTCGCTTGCATCACAAAATACTAATACTATGATGATCAGAACTATGATTTGTAATTGCATCGTGACTATGCTGATTCTAGATAACATTATACAAAACGTAACAGTGCCAAGAAGTAAATTTAACGTACCTGACAATGTTGAACCAAGGTACTGGTCGGATGTTCGATTCTAGGTCGTGACTTGACACATGTCGTTGAAACTTTCCTTCGTAATTGGGCGAGATGTCTGAACTGGCACAATTTCTCTGCACGAGCACAGAGCCTACTCGACCCTATACACGCCATAGCGAAAACTGTAGTGAGCCGAGTCACACGACTTACGAAGACTTTCGAGTTCCACTAGCCCCACCGACACTTCAAAATCACTTCCCCACCCACTTTTCCCTTTCCCGTCCCCACCTGTAAATACACCTGCTACACGCGACATTAGTCGGAACAGAACTATACATTATAAATTATAAGTAAAATATTAATCATTGAGTATTCTCCAACAAAATATTGGTAGACTTTCAGGAGAATGCTAAATTCAAAGTCTATTAGCGACCTCTAATTGATGCTTCTATTATTTACTTTCCAAATTCTTATATATAAATTATTTAATGGTTGCTTTCTTTCACTATTTACAGCGTACATTTCCAAATAAGCGTACACTTAAAACAGTTTCTGTGAATCAGAATATATTCTGCAGCGATTCATTTTAATTTTCATACTATTAATCTCTGTTAAATTTCGTAATAATTTTGTTCTTTGATTATAATGAATAAGGTGATTGCAAGGTTTGTAAGGTACACTAAAGATTTGAATAAAGTGAGGCTATATATGGGAATTAAAAAAAAAAGTTATTAAATTTCGTGACCTTTTGCGTTTTAAGAATAAATCTTAACAATACATGTTCATTTTGATTTTACTCTGTGTTAATCTTTATGATCTATGGAGTACATACTTTAAACATGGCGAACGGTATTTTGAGTAGACTTTATGGAGCATTTAAAGCATTTAATCAAGTAGTTGATATTATATTACGTCGTGGCTTTCCATCAGGTAATAAGAAGGATATTCTTATATTGTACTTATATTTAGGTATTATATATAACTCAGAAGTGAAATATTTATATCCTTTATTGTCCCTAACCTCTTCAAAATATTACGAGTTTAAATTGTTTATTATTATTGAAAATTGTTAATGTCATGCAAACAGTAGAATAGTATATGTTTGCATATCTAATCTATTATTATTATCAAATACCATTTGCTTTTGATTTAGGTAATTTATACGCGATCGAATGTAACGCTGTAAATGTGCAGACCATTAATTTTCCTGGACGTTCTATAAAGGATGTTTTAAATGAAACAATTTTATGGGCCGTACCTAAGAAACGACGAAGTATAGAAAAACGTCTTTGTAGAAGATTCGGCTGGCCTGAATATGTTTGGAAACCCCATGTACCAAAAACAAATATCTTAATGTGTAAAAAATGTGGTCACGATTATGAAGCTGGTACACTTTGTGGTAAGATATATAATTTTGAAAAGAACTATGATTTATTGCAACACTAACTTATGATATATTTGGCCTTTTCCAATTTTTATAGGATACTGCTATGAAATAGTAAAAAAGGAAACAAAAGAAATACAGAAAGCTATACAAGATTCATTGGGGTTGCAACCTGTTGAACAGGATGTTATAGTATTATATGAAGGAGAAAAAAAACAATTACAAGATAACTTTTGGAAGGTATTTACATAATGTTACATATCTAAGATAAAATATTTCATTTTATTATTATTGTGCATATAATTTACAATTGTCTTTTTATAGAAACAAAGAATCGTAGAATTACCTAAAAAGAGGCCTGATTGGTTCAATCCAAATTTACTTCAGCCAACAGTGAAAGAATTAGCTGATTCAAAACAAGAAGAATTAGAAACTGAAGTTTCGGAAGATGTTAAGAATAAGTGAATAATTATTTTATATTGATAAGATATTTTTGTTTATATTAAATAAATTTAAACAAAGTAAACTATTGATAATTCTCGTTTTATTTAAAAATGTGACATTATTACAATTATAAATATTGTGTTAATATTTTAAATGTCTCTTATATTTCTATGGTTCATGAACATAAAAATAGGTCTAATATCAATAACAGTCACTTTTTTTACTATTTATGTAGTTTCATTATTTTTATATATGATAGTTCGCTTTTATTAAATCTTTTCTGAATCAACGATTTATAAAATTCAATAATGAAAAACATTTCTAGTTCTGTTATGATTAATATACTTCACAAAAGTTGGTCGTATTTACATTTACCATTCTCCTATAAAAAAGCCACAAAGATATATAAAATTCTCTATAAAATCAAAGGTACTTCATTGTTTATACCATAACCCTCATCCTGTACAATTATTAGTGAACAATTTCAAACCCATCTACAGATACTTCTTTATTAAAGTGGCTCAGAACATGTTCATGAAAATCTGCAAATGTGACAGCTTTTCCATAAAATGATCCACATAATGGACAAATTTTATTGTTTTGATCTGCATTATCTGCTATATTTGAACACTTTTCCAAAGATAGGCTTGTAGTTTGAAGACTGGTTTGAGTTGCACCATGCTCTTTAATACTTTCATTGAAATTAAATTGAGTACCTGCTTGACACATTTTTTTATTCGCATTTGTACGGCAATTATTACACATTAATCCTATAAAATTATATTTGAAGTTAATTCCTTAAAATATATAAATAGATGTATTTTCATCCTGCTTAGTAGACGCAAAAGTATCCATAGTGTCTTCACTGAACAATATCATCAAAATATGGAAAATAGTTTGTATATTTTAAAATTTATAATTATGTGAAATTTATAATTATGTGATATTGTAATGAAATAACCTAGGTTTCTTCTTTAAATGATACTAAACACGACCGTATTAAAATGAATTGAAATTAAACGAGATACACGTGATATATTTAGAAAATGAACAAATTACTAACAAACCCGAATGTTTACTAAGCGAGGATACCAATAATTCTTCATTTATACCTTCTTTTTTCTTCTTGAAGTTTTGCAGTGCCCTTTTCAGTTTTGCCTGTTGTGCCAATAAAGTGTTTTTCATTTGTGAGAGTCTAGTATCATGCTGTTTTAATAATTCTAAATCTGTATCTGAATCCTCCGGATAAGTAAAGCCAATATTTCGTAAGTCTAGTTCAGTACCATTTTGTAATTCAACCATCTAATTAAATAATTATTGTGTAAAAGCAATTATTAATTAAAAAAAAGTTTTATTGTCTTACCTTATCTTATCTTCTTGCTTACCTCTGCATACTGTTGTTCTAGATCTGACTTTTCTAACATAATACTATTTATAAGTCTAAGTGATATCTCTTCTAGACTTTGTTCTTTCTCACCTAGATCAAGATGTAATACCATAATTTTTGTTAAACATACAACCCAATTAAAAAATGAATATTGAATATATACCATTGTTTGTGGTTAATGTACATTGCTGATTATTATCTTCTTTAACAGAGCTAGAGATATCACGGAAACTATAGGACACAATGTCTAACGGTTGCGCTGCAGAATGTTGCTTAAGTGTATCGGAAATTTTTGTCAATTGACTTCCTAAGGACTTATTGGTTCTTATTAATTTAGTCAATCTATTCCATAACTGTCGGTTTTCTCCTGCTACCATAAAGACTTGGTGAGTAAGTTGGGATTTCTGTTTCTTGAGCTCTTCTATTTTTTCCTGTCGATCAAACTATATTAAAGTATAAGACATTAAAATGTAAAATACATATATTTTATGCATTACTATATATGTTATACAAACCTTCAAGGTTTGTACAATAGTTTTTTCATTATCATTAACTTTTATAATGGCTGCAGATTCATCCTTTCCACATTCAAGTCTCAAACACATATTTTCTTCCTCAACAGTAGCTAATCTTGTTTCCAATTGTTGACAACGTTCGTTCATAGTTTTAAATGCAACTAACAAGGCATAATAGTTGCCACATTTTTCAGTATCCACATTCTCAGATTGTTCCATGTCACTCATGTTGTAAAAATGCAATTAGCAAAAGTGAAAATACAATTTCACAATTTGATAATTACTAAAAAGTATAACAGCATTTGTATTAACCAATTGTATATAACCAATAAACACTTGATATTCTTTCCGTTTCCTTACATTTCGATATAACAGAACATTCCATATGAATTTCAAAGAATTTCAAATAGTAAGTAATAATTAAGTTCATAAATAAGACAATGAGATTGTCAAATTAGGTTAAGTTGCTACATATTTTAACACTTTGAAACTTAACACGATTTGTTAATAATTTCGGATTTTGACACTGAGATACGTATAACAAATAAAATTACTCAATGTAAATTTGTTAGTTTGGGATAGTCCCCGTTAACATTATTTATTATCTATTAGCGATATTACCGATTGGACGTAGAAAAGGTTGCCATAAGAACAGTCGAGGTATAGACGTTTGTGTGTGGTACTGTCTTGAATTGTTGAAATCACATGCATTGAATTTGCAGAACATAATCTTAGTATATATTACAAAATAAAAATGGTATAATCTATACATCAATTAATAATAAAGTGAACAATAATAAATTATTTTTAATTAAAGAAATTTCTCTTTTTGTGATAGGACTTTTTCTCCAGGACTATTCTAAACTGCTAATTATTAACAATTTTTGCACATTATATATGTTTTTAATAAGGACATTCATAAAACAGGATAGAACAATTTTCTCAACTTCTATATTTAGTAATAATAGTATGAATAATTAAACAATATACCATAATGGTATTTTTATTAATACATACCATATTTTATGTAATAATAGCAACTTCAATCGTATAACATATAAAGGCTTATCGTTAGGAATATAATTTTGTTCGTAATTGTTAACGAATATTGTCTTAAATATGTTTTCTATTTCTCAATTTCATCAATTTGGCTATTTGAATAGATCAAATTTACGCGCGCTCGTATGCAAGAAACCCAAACGCTTTTATTGGCGCAATATATTGTAAAGCCAAATCAACTGTTTCTATTGGTGCAGAATGTTGTCAAATCAAATCGAGCGTTTCTATTGGTGCAAAATATTGTCAAGTCAAATCGAACGTTTCTATTGGTGTGAAATATTGCGAAGTCCTTGCCGCCAGTAATTCGTAGGAGAAGGGCGTCGCGGGACGGCATTCTACTGTTCAAATTTGTGGGCGAGAGTTCGTTGCGTCACTGCATCATTATTACATTTTCATTTCATCTTTATCATCATTTCTACACTTCTATCTGCTTCAGTTAAATAGTACGTTTTTATTTCATCACTTATTGACCATCATTTTAGTAAAATTAAGAAGTATTCTGCATTCTTTTTGTACTTTTATCGTTGACGTATACTTGACGGTTAGAATCATATTATCGATCTTTGAGCAGAATTTGGGTTCTATTATCCCTTAGTTTCACTGTAATTGGTTTAACTATTATAAGTTATTGGTTTTCATACAGTTACTTAAAATTGTCGGTTTTCTTTTGTACAGATTATTGGCTGGTCACGTGATTGAAAGAATAGGGGTTCACAGCATAGACGCCACAGACGATTAATAATCGATAATTTATACTGGTACGAAATGAACGCCACGGATGATTAAAATCAATTCGTTGATTTTTCATGCAGTTAAACTCCTTAACTTACTTACCTTACCTTAAACTTACTTTAAACAATGAACGATATATTTTCAAGAACAAATTATAATATTTCACATGTTTTGTTTCAGCTTTTTTATAACTCCTATTTTTTCCTGTGCTTCAATACTGAGCATGTAAGAATTTTTGCTTTAATTATTATTAATTAAAAAATAAGATTTGATTTGAAACTTTAATATCAGAATTCCAATCGTTATAGTATTTAGAGTATACTAGCAATTTAACTTTTGTATTATTAATAGAGTTTAAAGTTTGCATAGAGTTTCCTATTTCATTATCTCAAAATTTTTGTTCTATCATCAGCTAGTTTTCAAAATAAATTATTCATATAAAAAAATGATTCACTCATTCATACTATTTATATATAATAATTCATATCTTGTTAAAGGTTTATCACTCTTTACTCTTCCTCTTATTTCCTGAAAAGAACTTAGCAGTGCTTCAAAAGCTTAGAATGTAAGTAATTTTGTAATCTGTGCTTCATTTAATTTTATTCTTTGTATTTAAATTTGTCATTCTTGAATTGAATATTGCCTTCAAAATTTGAATTAATAGAGATTAATTTTCCACTACTTCAAATTTTCAAAATTATTAACGTTATGTTTAAGAACAAATTATAATATTTCATGCCTTGTTACAAATTTTTTCCATGGGATTGCTTGCCTTCCCTTTAGTGACAGCCTTCACGATTGCTTTCCTTGGGCTACCGTAGCATCGATGACCATCGATTTCCTTTTTTTTTGTCAATAGCAAATTAAATAGTATTGGAAATATTATAAAGCACTCCTCGCGATTTATTTTGAGAAATTTTTGTTTTATAATTATAGATTTAATAAATTAGCGTTGCGAAATAGAAAAATATTCCACTCGCGGTTTGTTCGGGACTTTATCGAGTGGATCGCCCTTCTGGCTATTGGATCTATTTCTTTTTCAGCATCCCTCTGGACGTTTGTTAATGGAAATACTGTTGAACAATGTATCTGTTCGATGCTGATGAATATTTTTAATTTGACGTTGTATTACTTAAAAGACATATAATTACTAATTGTGCCATATTATATGATACAATTATGAATTATATAGCAAATAATATGAGCTAATTGGTTGCTACCGTGATTATATTTTTATAAGAATGAAATGGCAGGTATAAATCGTATTACATGTATTTTGTTCGTAATCAATGATTATTATTTTTTAACAATGATGGCAATCACGAGGAAAAAGTGATTGGACGTCGATAATATGGATATTATCTAACATGTACAAGTAACTCTAGATGTCGCGAACTACACGAAATTATTTGAATGTATCCCACTGAAAATAAGCGCGAAAACGTATAACCTTGTAGTTCTGTCACTTGGTGTAGTGTGTAACAATATTTATTAGTGAGTAGTTAAAAACTCAAAATCATGACAAGTTTATTAGATCTTTGTGAGCAATATTTTGGAGCTCGTGATTTTTACGAAGTTTTAAAAATTTCAAGAAAAGCTACCGATAAACAAGGTACGTAGACATAACCTATTTATGCAAACTATGATTCTAAACAAAACATTTTTTAGTGTAACGTTCTTCTTAAACGAAAGTTAGAATTGCATTTATATATCAGATAACAATTATTCTTAACTTTTTTCTAGTGAAAAAAGCATATCATCAATTATCTCTCCTTGTACATCCTGATCGTGTTGAGGAGGATATCAAGGCAGAAGCAACAGAAAAGTTCAAAGTTCTTGGACGAATTTATTCTATTCTCAGTGACAATGAGAAGCGTAAGATTTATGACCAGTCTGGACAATATGACGAAGAAAGCGAAGAAGTTATGATGAGAAATTGGGCAGATTACTGGAAGTCGCTCTTCAAAAAAATCTCAGTTGAAGATATTAATAATTATGAAAAGAATTACAAAGGGTCTGAAATAGAAATCAAAGATTTGAAGCGAGCTTATATGGACAGTGAGTAAATCTTCTATAATTTTTACAAGGAAATTACATTAGTAAATTTAGTTTATTAAAACAATAAAATTACTTTGTATAGGTAAAGGAGATATGGATTACATCTTAGAAACTGTCCCATTTACTAGTTGTGATGATGAACCAAGGTTACATAGTATTATCCAAGGTCTCATAGAGAAGGGTGAAGTTCCAGAATACAAAGCTTTTACAGAAGAAAATGACAAGAAGAAGCAACGTAGAAAACGCAAGGTAAGTACCAAACAAGCAGAATATAAAATGTTACCTATGAATTTCGTTCATATAATTAAATTACAAATAGTTATGCAGATTTATACTTTTATGAACACAAGTAGAGAAATGAAACGTCAGCAGAAATTTAATTTCACATATTATAATAAACACTCATTTAGATATCTCACATATTTTTGCGTATCGTGCATATTCTGTGTATTTTGGTATCTTGAAAAATCTGCAGTTAAAATCTTATGAAACAGAAATTTTTAATACTTTAAATATTTCTATATGATTACATTTAAAACCTATGTAATATGTTAATAAGTTAAACTATGATCTAAAAATTATACTTACATATAATTACTTAACGTAAGTAAGTACTCTGTTTTTTACATACTTCCATTGTGCATACCTAACAAGTGTAATTTTCTCGATGTCAAATTTGTCGAAAGTAAACGATGTGCATTCGAATGGCAACGTGCTCGTAAATTTAAACGCGGCACCTCACCCCCTCAGTTGCGCTATAGATCACTTTAGAGATCTGATGAACAAGTGAGCAGTACGTTATTTTCAAGCTTTTCTATTTTTATCAATACATAGTACTGGTTCACGATTGGAAGCAGTAGTAGGAGGTGGACTAGTAGTACGATTGGGAGGGGGGAATACTAGTAAATAAGTAAAGAGGGAACGCAAGAGAGGATTCAGTCTACAGAACAATTAGATCGGTTCTAGCTGATCGCTAGACGTCGCAGAATTTTCGGCTAAAATCCCTACCACGATGACTGCGATTTTTTAAGTTATTCAAACATATGAGAGCAAAATAATGATATTCATATAAAACTTTAATCAAAACGTATGATATTTTAAACAGTGCAATTGTACATTAATTCAAAATTAACAAAAATGGTTGGCATCGTCGGACTATTCCTATGCGCTTTATTGTGTGCTAGTGTCAGTGATGTACAAGGGGCGTGCAAGCAGTTAAAGAACGATGACATGATAGAATATTCCTGTACGGGTGGACAATTGTCTGATTTGGACAATCTTCCTGCATCGACTGGAAAAATTCGAATTTCTCACATGCCAATTCAACGAATAACTGCGGATACCTTTTCAAGGTTTGGTTTGGATCTCTGGGTCCTAGGATGTTCCTACTGTGGTATAATGGACATTGAACCGGGAGCCTTTGAACATCTAAGTAACCTTCAACAATTAAGCTTTGACAACAACCATTTAACCACTATAAAGGTGTCTTGGTTCAGAAAATTAAATTACTTGACGTACTTGGATCTGAATTACAATAACATAGAGTCTATTGAGGATGGCTTGTTCAAAAATCTACCCGGCCTTGTCGACCTAAGACTATCTGGTAATCGTTTAGAATGCCTAAATCTTGTAGACATGTCACATTTAAAGGGATTAAAAAGAATCTTTCTGAGTGAAAATTCTGAATTCAAGTGTCCACAAGCTGTCAGTGCTTTTCTCGAGAAGCGCGGAGTAAGTTTCGATAGCGATCCAGAATGGAGTAGAATTCCAAACGATTTAATTTATCCGGAAATACCATACGATTACGATGAAGAGAGCAGCATAGAGGGACAGAGTATAGAGGAGCAGTCCACGCCACTACCTGCTCACCGCGAAAGATTGCATCCAACTATAACACTATCTCCAATTGCAACAACACAATATACCCCACCACCGTTCCGTACAACCGAAGAAGTAGTTTATCGTCCACATAATTCTCCAGATTGGAGAACAACTCCAAGAACAGACGCAGACCCCTACGAAAGCAGAGCAAAAACTACAGTTTCACCATACGACATCAACATGATATATCACCAATCAATCCCAGAGGAATATTGGAGAACAACTACAATCTTGTACGGAAGTGGAGGAGAAGCTACAAATCCATCATATGACGAAGATACAAGAGCACCATATATTCCACCAAGAACCGTTGCACCAATCGAACAAGTAACATATCCACAACGTGAAACGACGGACTACAGCAGCCAAGACATAACGACCTTGAGTTCTTGGCCAAGAACCTCGGAATCCGTCGGTGCTGGTGGCGAATACGAGGTCTATCCACCCTACAGAAACCAAGACAAACATTACACAGAACAGCCGGATTATTCAAACCCACCTAACTCAGTCTTTTTGGCATCGAGCCAAATACCACCTCATGTGGAGCTTAACACAGAGCGTTCTATGGATCCCTACTCTGGTTGGTCTGCAAAGAATAGTATACCATCAAACGAGAAGTATCCACCTACATCTGTACCCAATATCGAAAACAAAGCATCAGAAATTTCGGTTCCTTCTTCATACACGACTCAATCCATTCACTCTATCCCACATATACCGACTGTAATGGTTCAACCTGCTCATCCTGAAAATGTCTATCAACCGCCGTACTACGACCCCGCGGTCACTGTTCATTCACCGCCATCGGTGAATAATTGGCCACAGCAGGAGGAAGGGACATCGGCAATCGTGCAAATTGAAACGACTACCGATAAGCCATTGCCTAATTGTACAACCAGGAGTTTATCATCGTCGAGCCAGAGCTCCATCACGATGATCATCGTTTCCGTTCTTCTTGCGATTCGCGTCCTTGTGGAGGGATTTTAGCTAAAAGTCTCGTTAAGCTATTTAATATTTATCTGTATATTCTGATGGAATCTCCGACAATGAATCAAGTTTTCGTTGACGAATCGAATGTTTGCGTGAACCTGTGCGGATGTATTTGCTCTCGCAAGCACCGAACTAGAGTTGAACGAAAGGACGTTTATCTAATCGCAGACTATAGATCGGGTGATTTTATAAGTGCTGTTGGTTTCGTTCGTTTTCGGTTTTGGATCAACTTTCAAGACTTTGTTTATCGCGATTCGCTGTCAGAGGAACCAAACGAATTGATCGATTCTTCAGAAGTACCGCGGAGCCTGCAAAACCCAAAGCGTATGTATAGTATACTGCTATCTTGTTGTTTGTGGTTTCATTGACTTATTAATTTTGGTCTGTTGTAGACGAACTACGTGATCTTATTGTTATTCTGTACAGGTGAAGAAACTGTATGGTTTGGTACATTAATGTTTTTAATGATGCAATGCACAGGAATGTGTATAATTTACCAAATCATACAGCATCATTGTTGTGAAATTACAACCATGTCACATTGGTCGTATTGTCGGACCTTAAGCGGTTTATTTGCTAGTTCTGCACGCTCTAAAGCCTATCGAGAAGATGTGCATCGTTTGTTTGCCAAGGAGGAACGCCAAATACGATATCTACGGGGCGCGATGCTGAATATCAATTGAAACAGTAACAAGCGACGAGGGCCAATGCAATGTATCCGGTGTGCTAATGAAATAATTACTAATGTCGTTCAATCTAATGCTGAGCGTTATGTAACGACCTTGACTGGTGTACTTTATCGAGATGTGCTGCGTTTCGTGTTTTGTCAAAGAGCTTAACCCTTTCATATCTGTGACGAGATATCTCAGCAATATACGGCGATGCTTACATGCGATGCTTTGAACCGTACGTTATATCTTGCGTGTTTTTCTTTCTTCTTTAACTCATTAATGGTCGAAGTAATGGTGAAGTAAAGCGTAAATTGCGTAAATGTACATGTAGTAACTTACATGTTGATTTCTGAGAAATCAGAGATGTTTAGCTAAAGTATTTTGTATAGCTTAAACGAATTACTTTAGGATTACATTGTCATCTTTCGCAGATCTCAAAAATTTGTTCTTTTTTCATATTAGGAGAAAAGTTGTGAATCAGAAGTCACTCTAGGTCGAAGGATAAGGGTTAAGTACAGTTAGAAACTATATATTGATTTGTACAGGTAAAAAAGTATTAGGATAGTAAATATTTTGCAGATGTTTAATTTATAAGTCAGAGATTGGAACGGAAAAATTTTCATGATTAAAAAAGAAGAGTTCGAATTGAATGAACGGATGAAATATCGACTCATAACAGGGCAAGGTACGACGTAACTTATCCATAGATTGGGGTAAAAATCAATTCGCGAAACACCTCGTGCGCAGATGCGAAGGGATTAACGGTGCAAAGGGTAGAGCATATTGTACTGTCAAAAAAAAAAAAAAAAAAAATTTTTCATATTCGTATTGGATATTAAGGAGATACTCCATTTTTTAAAGAATCAGTCCGTTTTTATACTCGTTCTTCCGAGATGCTATAATTTTTCTTGCATCATTCAGATCTGTTGAGTTTCCACCACAACAAATGGAATTATATATTCCATTAGAAAAATTATGTGTAATTTTTTCAAAATTCAACGTATTTTATTTTATGTTATGTTATTACGTTTCTGTAAATTACGTAATAGAAATTAATGTGTAATATTAATTCTTACAATTAATTGCGAAAGGATTAATTTATTAAAACTATACACAACTGGAAAAGCTATTTGTATTTAACATTAAATTCGCGTTCTCTTCGTTGCAACAGGTGTATTTCACTCGTGTTAACTGATCGATGCTCTCTTGACAGCTCTAAACAGTAAACAGGCATCGAGAGCGCTTGTCGGAAGTCCCGATTGCGACATTCGAATCTTGAAGCGTATCGGTTGAAGGGTCCATCATGGACTCGGTATCTATCGATCTGAACAAGTGCATGCACGTGCATTCATAATGAGCGTAATAGCAATGACGTCGTGAAAACCGAGGAAACTGATAGGAAATGCGAGTTAGAGTACAGTACAAAATACGGTTTGATTTCTACGTTTTGTATTTTTTTTTTTTTTTTTTTTTTCGTAGACGTATCAGCAATTAATAGAATTTATTTTGGTTTATTTTTTATTATCTTCTTCTTTTTTTCCAAGAGTTTTAAGGAATTTCGTTTTTGATCATTTTCGAGATTATAGTTAGCGAGGTCTTTCTATGAGATTTTTCGATTTTATATCGATATTTTATATATATTTAGAAGTTTTATGGTATCGTTATCGTATATAAGGTTTTTAGAAGGAGTGATATAACTTC
Source organism: Bombus impatiens (assembly GCF_000188095.3). NCBI lineage: Eukaryota > Metazoa > Arthropoda > Insecta > Hymenoptera > Apidae > Bombus > Bombus impatiens. The sequence continues at coordinate 855,295 of NT_176570.1, forward strand.
GGTTTTCTGGTTTTTTGATCTTATTTTTGTAATCTTCTGATCGATCTGTAAACAACGGCTCTTGACAGATTCTTAGAATCTTTTTCTGATGGATTTCTTTCAGTTTACAGGTAGATTGACATTCCATTAATTTGTCAAATTGAACAGAAGTTCGAAATTTGATGAATTGTTTCATCGATCAAATTTCTCCTTTCTTTTAAAATAATAAACAAATCCAATGTCTGTATGAGTAATATTAAGAGTATCACAAATATACACGAAAACTAATAATTTATATCGTTTATTTAAAAATTGGAATTTGTTGATTAGATTTTGAATCTGATTGACCAGGCATTTATTGGTAGGGTACCCACTATTCGAGTAAATCTCCCATTTTCTGAAGCATCATTCGTAAGAAACGATCTCTCATTTATTGCAAACAATCTTGTTCAAAAATACCGTCAAATAGACGTTGCCAGTATCATTTTCAATTTTTAACTTAAGTGTAGTTTCGAAAAACTTGTACAATTTCGTGTTGTCCATCGTGCGATTTAAGAAAGACAAAAACCCATAAAAAAGATAAATTCCAACCTTCGCTCCTATGTAAGAAAATATATGTGTTTTGCCAAGATTAAAATATCTTCCAAACTAATGATTTTTCGACATAGATATTATAATGCTATTTTGCAAGAAATAATAAACTGCATCGATTATGCATGAAAAATTGCATACATGATCTACAAATTTAAAAAAAGCGTATGTTATCTTGTATTACGTATACGCGTCCATCTGTGGAACAACTAATTATAGCAGATTGTGTTCCCCTCGAAACCATTCGCTTTCTTCTTTGTCTGAACTATTTCTTTATGTGGCAGATAATTTATCAATAATTTATAGATTAAAATTGGACACCCTGTATATGCATTACCATCTACAAGTCATCGGACATTTGTCTACTTTGAGCAAAACGACTGTTAGAATGTCTACAAATACGATACTTTCGACGTTACGTAATTTCAACATTTGACGTAAAAACTAACTTTAGCTAACTTTATCTCGTAATAAAAATTAATGGTAGTATAAACTCGTGCATATTTTAATTCGACTGACTGACTTATGGGTAGACGGTAAAAATCAGTTCGGAAGATCGTATCTACGTGCTAACAATCATTTTGCCCAAAATAAACAAGTGTCCAGTGACCTACGGACCGGAGTGTAAATGGTTGCTCCAATAAAATTTGTCTCGACTTAACGGAACGCTTCGTTTTTGCGATAGCTAAATCGATCGATAATACATTGTGGCGAGTTATTTGCGAATGAAAGGTGTGCCAAAATATCCACGTTTGACGTGCACACGCGTGCATCCGAGCGAGTGCAGAGGGTCGCGCTTCCGCAACCTTGAATTACCTCGTCTCCCAGTGTCTAGAGCGAGCGATACATCTGGCCGCGAGCCTGGCGCTCCGGAAATCACTCGAATCACGAAATAATTGAAAATAGTCATCGGGTTCGAGGCAGCGCGCACCGTTGCATAACGAATTTCCTTCGAGACCAGTCATCGTTCTGGAATTTTGTGAGAATTAACCCTGCTAACGTTCTCGATGATCTAGAGCCATCGATGTTACGATTGCTGCTACTCGTTTAACAACGCGTTAATATTATCCGGTGATAATGACAGACCTTCGTTTCAATCTTCCTCGATGATGTTTACACGACGTGACGCATCTTTGACCTTTCTTCGACATGGTTAATTATTGCTTCAATAACACGAGTATGTTTGAAAAAAAAGAGAAAAGGAAAAGAAATAGCTATGGTAATTACATGGATGTTATCATCAAGCGATGGTTTATGAATGGGTCTCTGGTTTTCTTCAAGATGATAGCTCATATTTAATTTCAGCTGAAAGATCGTTTTCTTACCTTGTTCTATTGTTTGATATTATATATTGTATATATGTTAATATACATTGTTGGCTGTAAGTATCAGGGCACCTACTAATATTTGGGACAAATTGAATGTTTTTCATTTTGCTTTTATTTTTTAGGTATTTTATAATATAAGATACCAAATAAAATAAAACCTGTTTTTCAATGAATATAGTAAGTAGGCACCGTAATCCTTATGGTCGACAGTGTATCTTCATCGTTCTATTTTAATTCATAATTCAAATGCAACGCGCTTCACAAGGAAGTGAGGACAAACGAGGCATTATGATCAGCTAGCTTCGCATCTGGTGGTTGAGGTTTAACATTGGCATGTATCGAGCTGCATTTCAATTCCTACCAGTAATAATAATAGTTCCTTCGCCGCTTGACGTTTGAATCATGCAGCTCGCTCGAATACTTAAACAAATATATCACAGTCCTTTTAGACTCCATCTTAAAATTGTAACAGAGATACAGAAGAAGAAGTAGTTCATCACGAAGGAGCCTTATTTATTCCCACGTTGCATTTGTCGAGTAAATAAATAATAATTTTTCAAATAAGAAAGAGAGAGAAAATAAAAGCGAATAATTTACGAAAATGGAATGTTGGTGATATGAGATAAAATATGGAAAATGTGACTGAAAATATTTCGAACTAAAAATCTAATCAGCAAAGACAAATTGATCGTCCATCGCACTTTCTTAAATCATTATTACATAACAAACGTATTTGTTTAGTTGCACGAATCTTTGCATGAAAATAACAATGATGTCAACGGGTCGGAAATAAATCTTCCTATCTTGATCTAAAAATTGTTTCAAAGTGTTGGTATCATCACACGTACAATTAGATCAGACAAGGGGAACGAATCTAGGTAAAAGCAACAAGATTTTGCCGATTAGATCACTGCCTAACTGTGGTAATACAACAAGCGAAACCAGAGAAGCTACGATTACGAACTATTACATGATTTAGAATGTTTTAGTTAATTTGGTAGTTCTTGTAGTGATTTATGATTCTCCAAATTGTCCTCTACAATGGATCTATTGAATTCTCGTTTATAGGTAGAATATTTGCTGCATTGAAAAATGAGGTGCTCTGTTATGTTTGCAGCAATTGGTACTTATGATTGTTCAATACGTAGAAATCTAAAATTGTCTTATTTGCTCGCCTTTTCTTCGAGAATGTCTCCTCTTACATACGATTAGCCATTTTTGCATAGATGCAGAAAACGCGTTATGAAAAGGGTAACGGTGGCGCGAGTTTATTGGACAAATAAATATATTTTTTTATACAATTTTATTAACCGCTTTGTAGATAATCAAAATATTGGGATTACTTAACAAGCCCTGAAGTAAATTCTAGACTCAGAACTTTATATTTATATCGAATATCTGTATTTAAAATTTTGATATTTATTTCTCGGGTTGCGATATTTCCATTTACAGCTTTAATATCTAAAATTTCGTATAAATTTCGATGTAAAAATATACGAAGGATGGGAATTTGCCGCGATATTATATATTCACTAGGAAGTAAAAGATTGTAGAAAGAAATATATTTATGCGAATAATTCACGCACTTAATACAACCCTCTGATAAATTTACTATGTATACGAGTCTATCTTTTGTACTCCGCGCTTTTCATGAATAAACTATAGATAAGCGATATATGAAGAAGAAGTAAAAGGAATAACTTGCGTCAGGTCGATCTGTCAATTTGTCACTGCCTTCGTAGTTGGACCAGGCCAATTCTCAAACAATGGATTTGTGTTCTCTCATCGAATTTCAAGTCGAATGTCATTTCGATAAGCGAGTGCATTTAAAATTTCGCGAAGCGTTGTGTAATCGCCTAACATTAGGCCGCTCCTCGGATGTACTTGCCAGAAATTATAAATAACGGAATTTCCTCAGCACCGAATTATGGAGTAGGTCACTGGGAATATGGAACATCATCAACAAGCATGAACCATGAACAGTCGCGTCTACTTTTAATGAGACAGGCGTGTGTTATGCTTCAAAGATTATAGAAACCCCACTATTTATAAGGCTCTGTTCCTTTTAACTAAACAACAAATTATGTATAGGTAGTTTTGTGTATTTTGGTGCGAACATGAAACTGATGATTCCGCAATGCAACTTAGGTTGAATATTGTAATAAATTTGTGGAAACGTAGAAATTAATCAGTTGAGATTGCGGGTGATGTGGACAAGCTATTATATATTGATATATTGATTTTGTCGATAATCCGTACTGTCTAAAAGAATTATCTTTAACAGTATACTATGTGTGTTATACGAAATATTTTGAAATTTCGTTAGTATCACAGTGAAACTCGACTGTCATCGTTATATTGGCAAGATTTGAAGGGAATCGGAAAACGTATGTAGACGTTCGAAGATATTTATTGCAAGTGTACATTTCACAAATATTGTCGAACTATTTGGACAGTAAATTATCGTATATTAATGAGAAGCCAGTTATATTAATATTATATATTTGAGACAACTATGTTTTCATATTGTATCAATTTTTCGCCAAATTTATGTTTGCAATAACTCTCTTATGAGTTCTATATACATTCTCAGCTTGTGTTTAAATTTTACCAATATAATGATGGTAGTTGTGTCTCATTATAGTGTTAATGAAATTTGAAAATGTTTTATGTATATATGTATATAGAAGCTTTTTATGGTAAGCGTCCAATGCTTCCATGAATCATTATATATTGATTTATTCTACTGGTAGATCGTAAAGATATTCCTTGGATGTGTACATATAAAATACATAAATACTTTTTCAATTAATCTTAAGCTATCAAAATCAATTTATACGCTTCTATAATAGTCGTGAATTACGAATGACTGATATTTGCAAGGTGTTCCAAAAAGTTGGAGTCAAATTACAGTAGCATGTAGTACTCATCAGAACAGGCAAAGAAGTCTTAATAACTACAGGTCCCAATATCATCAGTAGACTGCGGATTTCTATGCATTTATAAAAAACATAAAATTGTAAAAATGCACATAGTATACAAAAATGTACAAGATATTCAAAGTATAGTAGTTAGTAGATACTTAATTTCCACTTAATAGACTTCATTTGTTTAATTAGAATTATTTATAGAAATAGAAATTTGTATAAAAAGAGCCGAAGCGTAATCATTAGTTTCGAAATTATTACATCCATTTAATGAGTTAATAAGAAGCTCGATTAACTAGCAGCAACAGATACCAAGAGATCGATAAATTTGAAGCTGTGCAGCTCCAGTACACTTATTAAATAAGTTAATTACGCGCACTTGACGACACGCGTAACCCTATTTTCGATGCCTAGCCATACGCCTATCCTCGAGATTATCGGAACCGGTTGCCTTTCTACTTCGTTTCTGCTCGTCAGCGAGCACAAGTTAATTTTAACGAGGGGTCATCAAAAGTGGAAGATAATAAAGAATCTGGTTCCTCGATTCGACTTCTGGCGGAATACCGATCGTTTCTATTTTCTACGCGAAAATTTTTCAAGTCCGTGATTTTTGCGTACACTTCGCACTGCACATCAGAAGTGTTCGATGTTTCCGATGAAATTATTATTCGCTCTGTACACTGTTTGAATAATATTGCAGTCAGAGTCAAGAATTAGAATTGAAAATTGAGACGGTTATTATACTTGGTTGAGAGCAGCGGCGTTGGATAAAAATCGATAGAAATTTGCAATTTGATCATAATTGGTTAATTTAGAAATGTGGATCGAATTTGGGGAGAATGAAGCGTTCATCAAAATAAGGAAAAAGGTCTTCAGATACACGAATTCCAATAGTTAGACCTTGTCTCTTTTCTAATAAAAATATCTAATTTCTAGACTGTAATAGATATTTTTACATTTTATTACGTTATTCCATAACGAAATATTAAATTTGTGAAAAGAAATGTTTTATTCTTTAAATAACTCCAAATAACAATTATTCCACAAACGAATGAATCGATTTTCTAACAAAATATGTTAAAAATATATGTCAATAAAATATATAAATTAGTTATGAAAATTATTGCATATTATCAAGGAAATTAATGGCGTTCATTTTTATTTCCAGTGGGCAAAAGAAGCAGAGGAAGCTGAACGTCTAGAAAAGATGCTGAAGATCGAAAACGAGGAAAACGCAGCTGCAAACAATTTGGCGTTGGCGATTCAGAGCCGTAACGAGGCCAGAGCGAGTCAATCTGACAAATTCTTCGATTCTCTGATCGACAAATACGCGAACATGGCTGGAAAATCGACGAAGAAGAACTCGTCAGCTATGAAAACCGTAAAAACCACGAAAAGTACGAAGAAAACAAAGAAGAAGACGTAGGACGATAGAGTTTTTTCGCACGAATCTCTCCCTCCACATTAGAATATTCGCGCGACTTTTATAACTTAAGTATCATTATAACTTAAGTGATCGAGAAGAGCCATTTTATTGTACATCTTTTTTAAAGGAGGAAGGAATGATCATATTTAAGTTTTGTAAATTTGAAACGTGTATATCATCTTTTGAAGCCATTGTACTGATTAGAAATCCATAAATCAGTGATGGAATTCTTTGTAATTATATGTAGGTATGTCCCACTCAAATATAAAATTGAAATATATATATATTAATTTTAAAATTTATTACAGAAAATATAAAGCTATTGAATGTGATTGATAATAAAAAGAAAAGAAAATATGATCAAAGTCATATATCAGTATATAATCGGTCACTATACATAATCAGACAATTTATTATACATAAATAATGCATGTTAATTAATGATTTATTAAGTTAATTTTAAGACAGGTCCACCTATTTCAGCGGTCGATATTTACAAGAGAATTCTTACCACTCTATGGTGATGTGTATTCTACATTATCGACCAGACCTGTAATACGATTTGCGGATTTCTTCCATATTATGTCTCACGGGGTAAAACTGTTTCAGTAGTTCTCATTTCTTTTTAATTGTCAATTTAAATTTCACTATCGATACAATCATCGATTTTAGGTAATATAAGTATATCAGAATGAAAACAAAAATAAGAATTTTACAAGTACTAACAGGAATTAGGAGCTACTAATGTAACAATACATCAAAAATTCACATCATTCATCTTGAAATAAAGATAAAAACATTTTTATCGATTATGTTAACATCGCCATTGAAGTAATCGATCTGTCACATCACTGATCGTTGGTCATTAGTTGTTAGACTAGATCGACCATAGTGTCAAAGACAAATAAGAGAAAGGAGAAGATGAGAAAAAGAAGCAGGCGTTGGCCTACCTGTTTTCTCGCTCTCGTTAGGCTTAAATTTGATAAGCCGTGATAGCGATGGCAGCGAGGATCGTGTGTTAGTGCTTTCTGGTCGGTGTTAGTGGACATGGTATATATCCGGCATCATAAGTGGCCACCTCATATGGTCAATCTCGTATTACGTCTGGGCTAACTCGGACAACACACTACACATCGGGTGACACACTTTAAGGTAAACGGTACATCACATTTTTCCTTAGTATAGTCCAGAGCGCTCCTTATGGAGGAGATTTTTAAATCTATTAATTATGGAATCGTAGATTATCGTTTTGCTAATGACTATTAATGGCGTGTATTCATTATATCGATAAAAGGTTATTAAAGAATAAAGATACAACACGCATTTTTAACGAAATAAGTTACTTACGAAAAGGATTTTTAAGATCTGCGACTGTTTAATGAAAATGTAATAAAAGTACCGATTTCCAAAGTTTTGAATTTTGTCACTAAAGCAATATAAATTTCCTAATATTAAAAATTATTTAGAAAGCCTGAAAAAGCTTGATTATATTCAATTTTAGATTAACCTAATGGAATATTCTGAACCATATATTTTTTACAGTCAGCCAGAAGTCGCAGGGATTTTAAATCGTAAATTTCGAAAGGTGTCACCCGTTGTGCACGTAATCGACGCACACCTTCGTGCAATCAGCAACGGGCGACCATCTTATTACGGGTGTGTGGTACAAACATGGGTAGCAAAGTGTAAACCACCATTATTATTAGCGAAACGTGTAATAAGAGACATTCTGCGCCAGTTCGAGAAAGAATACCGAAACACAATGGGGATATTGCAGACGCTGCCTTGAACAATATTTTTCGAGGTTAGGCATAAACATCAATTAGATCGAAATTGTTGCTTTTAAAAGAATAATCCACCATGGATGGCCGATTGTTTCCATCAATATCGATTCGATCTCAATGGCGTCAAACAACGATGAAATTACAAAGCAAAAGGAGAAGATTGGTATCACGCAAAACATCCTGCCGAAGTGGTAAGCCAACGGAGCGTAAAATGAAACATTGTTCGTGGTACCAATTTGCTGGGAATTAATTAAATACAAATTTAACACTTTGAAGGGAAAAGAGAACCCGAAGCCAAAAAACAGGTTAAGTGGTTACATTGTTCTTTGTTAAATGGAATCGCGATGGTCGCATCGATGACGCATCATTCTTGTTACGTTTTAACATACACTGATAATACTTTTATTAATTTAGATCTTTCCATCATTCTTTATATGAGTTAGGAATATTTTCTTATTATTTAGTTTATTGTTAGATTTATTATAGGTATAATTTATTATTTAATATATTAATTATTTTTTACTGTTTCCTTCACCATATTTATTTTGTTCATGATTATTAATAAATATTCGCCTTGAAAAGTAGATAAGAAATACATATAAAATTGTTGTTAACATTTTTTAAGCTTTGGCGAACTTATCTTAACGTACTTTACTAATAAATATATTTTTATGCTTTTATAGAGATGCTTTTATAAATATACTTTTATAATTATATATATCTAAGTTATAATATCTAATTAATATGATCAGTAAGTATTTAACTCTCATATTGAATTTATCACATAAACTTATATACTTATATACTTGTGTGTGTATGTTTCATTGAGAGATGAAAGGAGAATGAAAGGTTTTAAGAATTGAAGCTCTTGGTCAGTGGATTCACATGGTATAAACCTGCTACGGGGAATCCTAATGTTGCACCTAGTGCAATAAATACACGGCAACACAGCAAGCACGAACGTTTATAGATGAATGATAGTAACAAGATAATGTCACAATGGACCAAAAGGTCTTTGTCGCGTAAAGTTATATAATCAGCGAGCTATAAAGAATTCACGGTCGTAAACCATTGTGCGTATCTTACTCAACGTTTAACTCTCTCGCGATTCACGCGTAGTTTCTTGTTTATGGATCAATAAATTTGGCGAAGTGGAGAGGAATGGAAGGGATAAATGAAATCTAACATCGACCATGACATTTACTGGAGTCACACTTTCGGAATTATCGGTTCAATTACAACGCTTTCCCTTCTATTGCTTTTTTCTCAATTATTATTATTTATTTTTAGTATTTATTTAATATCCTAAATTTTCATTTCTAATGGAGAAACACAGAATTCAAACTGTATATGTATTTAGAATAATTCTTCCGTGTTAGCAAATAAACGAAATAAACCAAATTTTCAAACTAAACCGAGTGTTGCAACGATAGTTTGTTTTAGCAATTCCCATGCGTGGTGAGGGATCAGCGGCGGAAAAAAAAGAAACAGAGGAGGAACGACTACAATGCTTAGACCACGATCAACGCGCCAATATTTTAAACACGGCCCCTTAACTTCGCAGGTTCTTCTTTTCCCATATGCACTCCTAATCACGAGTCGCATCGGCAGATATAGCGTGTACCACGATGCACCCCGTTAAATCTCAAGAGGGAATCAAGGGAGAGAGCGAGGGAGAGTCGAAAAGGGAGAAAGGAAGGAAAGACGAGGAGGAAGAGAGAAGTAAAAGAGATAGAATGGGAAGAGCCGGGGTTGTAAGCGACACGATAGAAGGAGAGAGAGGACATGGTGGCTCGAGGAGGAACGTTGGGGCAACGTAAGAGGAGGAGGTGGTGGCGGTCGTATCGGAGGAGGTGAAGGAGGAGGAGACGGTGGAGGAGCAGAACAGAAGGAGAAGGGGAGAGCGACATTCCAGAAGGCGGCGGCGGCGGTGGTTCTCGTGGGAAACCAAAGAGAGAGAGAGGAGAGAGATCTCGTCTCGAGGAGAGGTTGCGAGCCTTAAGGCACCGTTCTCATCTCCCGACAAGCGCGACAAGACCGCCACAGAGAGACTCCTGCCTCCGATGCCGCCGACAATCGTCGAATTTATGATTTCATAGAGACACCTGGTTTGGCCTGGTAACGTATATACGAAATCTTCTGATCCGCTTAACGAAGAACTAAGAACCTAAATGCACTCTAAAGAATCTAAATGCACGTACAAGTACTTTTACACGGATATATATGTACAGGTTTCGGAGGAGTGTTTGCGTCGAAGACTGACAAGGTATCCGAAGGTAATAGAATTTCAGGCATTCGTCCTGGGAATTTATCGTTCCATTAACTCAAATGCCCTGTAAAGGAAATTGGATATAGCATTATTCAGTGTTCCGAGCCGCGCGAACATTTATGGGTACATATGATATATTAGTGGCAACAAGCGATAGCTGCACCCTCGAATGCGTTCACTTCTTCTGTTTATTAGGCAAGGATCGACTACTGCGTTATTCCTCGCCGATAAAGCGGCATCGATGCACCGGGTTGGTCGAACGTAACGTGATTCTTCGCTGCAGAACGAAGAAAAAAAAAGTGATTACGATAAGGAACCTGGGCCTCGATCGCATTGCTTGCAAGAACGAACTAGATCGATGGATCGAGATTACGTCAAACGTGTTGAAACACGTGTATATGTATAAAATAATTTATTTGAAACAAGTTGCAGATTCGTTTGTATCAGGTTTCTTTGTAAGGTAAAATGCTATTTAAATGTGTTGATTGGAGTACATTTAGGTTTATACGTTGTACAAGATTGAACGAGGAAGCTCTAACAAGATGTTACAGAGACTCTGTGAATCGACCCTTAGGGTGAATCTTCACGAAGCACGGGACAAGTGATTTCAAGCCAAACGAACACACGAGGAGAGGATGATGTTTAAGCCCACGAGGTTTTGGATCATCGCGAATGATCGAAGCTCGTCTGTCCCCCGGCATAATTTTCCCACCGGATTCTTTTCAGGAATGAATCGACAAAAAATTTAATTTTTACTGAATACATAAGCCTTTTTGTATGCCATTTATAATTTTTTTTAGCGAATCTCCATTCCTAGTTTCCAACAAATCTACACGCTTTATTCTACAGAAAGAAAGAATGTGAAACAAGCCAAAAGAAAACAAAACAATTGATAAATTTTACATTACTTAAACAATGATGAATGAGTAGATACACACGAAACTAATAACGATAAGGAACAAATTGTATTTAAAGAAAACGTCTTTAACACATTATTTTATTGAAACAATTAAGATAAGATACATGAAACACATCCATAGAACTCGATCACACAGCAGCAACTGTTTGATTCTTAATACATTAATTACTCGTTTAATGTGTGGCTGTATCGTGATAGGCAGCTGGGACATTTTAAATAACAGTCTCTTTATCTCATGCATGGTTACCCGCCATGCAATGACATCAGAATTGACAACAACTTGTCGTCGTGACGGTTGGATGTTATATAGTGGCAATAAAGCAGCTCATTATTATTATTACGATCGTAAGTCAAACTAGGCGTCTGAACTGCGTGCTTTATAGCACGATAATCGGTCAGCGTGCGTATCGGTATCGCCAACGACATGCACGCGCTTGATTATGCGAAAGGATAACGTCCAGTTAAACGACGTTCAGAAATTCAACACCGATTCATTGTCGGGAATATCCATTTCTCTGACCGTTGACGTCGCACTACCGTATCCTGAGTCTTCATCCTTGCTCTTGTCGAGTGGCGATCGCTCTGCTCATACTTCCGTGAAACCTTCGTCAGGAAATATTATTGATTATAGCGAGTATTATTAGCTATTATTGCTATCAATACATAGGAAAATTACTCGTATTATGCATGAAAAATTAATTGGGATCGCATCATTGAAGTTAAGGTGACTATTATACATTGACTCTTATATTGATAAGAAAATATTGACCTTTTTAATATCATGCTATATTCATTAATTTTTATAGGATTGAAAGCAAGTAGCTGCTAATTCTTATATGATTTCTTCAGAAAATTACTTATTCAAATCTACGAGGAACAATTAAATATTCAACTTGTAATTTGCTTTGAAGTATTCTGTAAAAAATGCACAAATTCTACCTTTTTCACTATTCCCTTACATATTTAAATATACTTATATTATATAAAATAAACTTATACTTTCAAATATGTAATCACATATTCCAAAAATTTCATTACTTCAAAGGATACAGATATTAACAATTAAAAGCTACTAAAGTCTCCAAAGAAATACATATCCTTGAAAATCTAAAATACTACTAACATTCCACGTCGTTGACCAGTTTCTAGAAAGTTCCTGCATCCCTTCATCAAACATTCGCAGCATTCTCCTCGTCAAGTTCAGGACACGAAGTTTCGTCAACGATGTCACCGGAACACTTCGGATGAGACAAAGGTGTGTCCAGGTTGTGCAATGAACATTTTTGACAAGGGTCACGGTGATACGTGCGCGTGCAGACGAACACCCTGTATAAGGCAGGGCGCAGAGGCACGCCGGGCAGCGCGATGAGATGAAGAAGGAGGGAAGAAGGTGGAGAGTTAATTGAATCCGAGCAGCGTATAAGTGGAATGGCCTATTCCTCCTCTGGTTCGCTCCTCTTATTCTTCTTTCTTCCCGCGTGCCTCTTCTCCTCCCATACCCTTCTTCTTCTACCGTGTCTCCCTTGCCTTGCCTCGCGTCGTCCTTCGTAGCTCCTTGTACCCCCTTCGAACGGGGTACCGAGGTAGATCGGTAGGTGGAAGGACGCCGGAGGACGGAGGGAGGAAGCATTCCTTTGTCTCTGCGCGCACGGACCTAGATCATATAGTATATAATGCGTATAATGTGCATAAGGATCTGCAACTATGTAAAGTGCAACTTGACTGCATTGCACGTGTCTCTGGGTACCTGGTTGCGACCAGAATCGCGTAATTTGTCGAGTCGAAGAGAAATTTTGAATTTAGATATGCTTTGAAGTACAAGGAATAAAAGAAGGATATTTGTAACACCTGCTTTTGTATTGTAGATTATTTCTATTCTATTCTATTTTTTTGTATTGTATTATTTCTCGACATATAAATCTGATATCCAAATCTTTGTACATTTTTTAGAAAACATCCTGTATATTCTAAACTAATTCTCCTTCCTATTTCCAGATACCTGAAATTCCCTTCGTGCTGTCAAAGAAGCGTACTCCAGTGAGTAAGACATAAGCCACGTTCACCAAATTTATATTCGTCCTTTTTAAAGCGTTCAATATACTCCAAAGTAATTTTCATTCCCACTTCTAGTTACCAGAAGTTTCCTTGATCCTGTCAGAAACGCGTGTTTCAGCGAGCAAGACGTAAGTCACGTTCACATCGTCGAGGAGTCCGGTACCCGCGAACACCATACCGCGACACAATACCTCACGGATACACGCACACGTACGCGTGCTTTTAAAACAGTTGTGCCGCCTATATTCCCTCCGGGAAGAATCCAGAGGGAGTCGGTAAGGTTGGCGTGCGACGGGCTTCGTCGCGAATTGGACTTTCAACCATATGTTTCTACGTGTCCTTAAAGATCGCTGGACGTTCTCCACGTAGGACTGGATGCAGGACTCCACACGCCAGCTCCTCTATCGGCAAAAATCCACCCGGTTCTCGGATGTGGACGTCTCTGCAAATGATTTTTGTCGATGACAGTGCTGCTGGGTTCTCACCGTGGGTGCTCACCGGTGAGCATCCCTCGCACACGCACTCCGCGTATTTGCGTACCCCGAAATAGCCGTACCCTCCTCCCTGCTTCGTCAGACGGCCCAGGGGACGAGGATGAGGACGCTGAAGAGGTGGACCAAGCAGCGAGGCCGGGGCGAGGGGGTAGGAACCGAGCGTGTATACCGCAAAACCAGTTCGCTGGTGAGTAAACAAAAAACGAGAAGAAGCCAACGCCGCGGCACGGCCTCGTTGTCCGTCGCGAGGGGAAGAGAATCACTGCTTTATTGCTAATTCGAAGACATTCGCCCGGCAGAAATGAAATTTTATAGTCCGCCTTGCGGACCGGGAGGGGCATCCGCGTCACCGAACATACGTGGGAGCTGCTATACATCGGGCGCCCGGCCCCACGGCTACGGTCCTGCCAGGACAAATGCCTCCGCTACGTGGATCACTCCGATGTGAGTCTCTTCGAATCTCGAAATAGGATCCGTTATCGTTACCTACGCGCCCTTGCCATCGACATATAGGTAAACGGTTTGAACATGTATTATAACACTTGGTTTTCAGAAGCTCGAAACTCTCGAGCAAATAAGATCACCGATAAAATAGAAGGGAAGCGGACAATTGTGAGATAGGAGATAGTAAGGCTGATATTTAACAAGAGAGATAGTAAAATCGTCGGGTTGATGGGTTTTAGATTTTCCGTTTTTGAGATTTGTGGAGATGAGATTAGTGGAGACTTTTGCCGAATTGGGATCATGATCATATGTCATCATAGCTTGATTATAGTCATCTATATATATTATAATATATATAGATAGATATTGTTTGTTGCCTTATGTTGTTGCTATTCTGTTTCGTCTGTTTTATTTTTTCACTAGACTTGCTACTGCTATGCTAAGAAACAGTTATAGACACTGGTAATATGTAATTTGTGAATGTTTAATTATCAAAAAGTACCATTTCGATGCCTGAATCTAGAACATGCCTTTAAATTTCAATAACGTAAAGAAGTACCGAGTCACAAAGTTCGAAGATCTTCGAATTACGAGGGGAATGTTACTGAGAAATCTGACGATTATTTTCTCCGAAATCGTTCTCGGTTTCCAGCACGATCTCGAGCGAGAAGACCCAGCGGGTGGCTCGCGTCACGAGAATGCAGCTCGTAGCGGCGAAGCTCATTACGTTGACGTGTGCGTAAGAACTTCGTACACGCGATGTAATCGCGCTGATGAAACTGACGCGCGGAATGATGCGCTACACGGCTCGTCATATTGGTGAGAAACGTTTGTCTCCTTATTGTTAATAAAAGAAAACTAGACAAACATAAGATAAAATACGAATAAGGTTTCTTTTTAAAAACAATCTTAAAGTAATTGGTCTTAAACAATTTGAAACATCCTTAGAAACAATAGAAAAAGGAGGAAAGAAAAAAATGGCAGCGGTGTATGGAGAGTATCTATCTCGAAGCGCGGAACGGTGCTGGTTTAAATCGCGCAGGAAGATCGGCCAGAGATTACGTCGCGTACGGCAGCCACTCAAGTGTCGCAGTTGCACGTCGTTAATGCGAGGCAGGTGCTAACGCGGAGAGAAAGAGACGACAGGGAGAAGGTGGCGGTGAAGGAGAAGAAGAGAAGATGCGCCCGGATCCCGTCCTCCCCCTAATTGACAAATTGGAATCTTATTAGAAGCTCGTGATGCCGGAGGTACCCGAGGCAGGAGGAGCCTCGAGGCCTCTCTCGTTGGCAGGGAAGAGAAAGACCGAGTAGCGTAAAGGAGATAGAGAAAGTGAGACAGGTAGCGACAGAGTAGCCGTGAAAGACGAGGAAAGAACGAGGGGCATAATGCGTGGATGGCACGACACTAACAGGTTGTACGGCCCACAGTGGAACGGAGAGAAGAAGTACCTTATGCTCGGCCTGCCGGCCGGCAGGCGAATGCCACCCAGGAAGCGTTCGCGCGTGCGCGATCTGTGTGGCCTCGGCTGGACTCGACCACCGGGCCCAGCCGAGGACGCACGAGCTGGGCCGATTTAGCACGAGGACGCCCGAAGCCGACGTGTGCTGGCCCACCCGGTAGAGCGCGCGCGTGCCGCGTCCTGTGTGGTCTTACGTTCGCTTCTTCGCTCTTCCTATTCTTCCTTACTGGCTCTTCCCTCTCCGTTACGCTCTCGTCGCGTCCTTTTTCTCGCTCCTCTCTCTCGGTTTCACCTTCCTCCTTCTCTGTCTTTCCCGCATTCCATTTTTTTTCTTACTCCTCGCGTCGTCCCTCTTTTTTTTTTCTTCTTTTGTTTCTTGTGCGCACTCTTTTTTCTCTTTTTCTACGGATTCACCGCGTTTTTCTCGTTTTCTCGCTGCTTGCACGTCTCTCCTCTCTTTCCACCATGGAATTCTTGCTTGTTCCACTGCGAGAACTTCTTGCTCAACTTCGCTCTCCTTCCCAGCCGACTGCTGCTCTTCGCTGCTCCGAGACACGGCTACGTGCTCGTCGTCCTTTCTCTCCTGGCGGATCGCGGGGTTCGCCCCCACCTTCTCCTTCGACTGCGACGCTGCTACACATGGTCCACGCTGTCTCTTGGCTCCGTCCGGGCCGCGAAGATGAGGTGGCCCCGAAGACGAACACTGAAGGAGGGTGGAGGTGCTGACAGTGGCGTAAGTAACGAAGGATCGTGTAGATCGCGCGATATTGCCGCCGACAGGACCGCGAAATGGAATTCTAATTAGGTGGCCTCCTCGTTACCAACCATGAAACGGGACAGTCAGCCTGGGAATCCAAACGGCCGGGCCAATTTGTATACGATCATGGAGTTATTGTATACTTTTCCATTGTGTCGCGTCAATAGAAGTTGACTCTCAAAGGATTTATCGAATCTGTTTTCTATTAGTAGAAAAGGGATCCCATTCGGTAGCCCTTTTGTTGTTTTTCATGTTTCACTTCTTCCGTGGAATATTTTTCAGGTCTAATGTGGTGATCTACGTAAAAGAGCTACGCTTGAAAGGGGCCATGCGTCTCCATTATTGCTATTCGTCGCGAGAAACGGTTCCTCGTGTCACGTTCACAAGAGCCATGTAGAATTTTATCTACGTCAGTGGGCAAAGAAAGGAGATGAGGTGGTAAGCCCACTCGACTCGTTCCACCTCTCCTTTCCCGCTTCTCGGTTTCCTTCGCACGGCTCGACTCGACCACGTGCTAACTTACGAGCTACGATCTCTGTACCCTTCCACCTTTCTTTCCTCTTTTATCCTTCTTGCTAGTTGTCTCTTTCTTGTCTCTGTAACCTGCCTCTGTCTTTTTACTTTTCCGTGAGGGAGCACGGCTCCCTCTGCCAGTTTTTTATCTCTGTTTGTCTTTTTATGTCTCCTATGTCTCTCCTTAGGTTCCAATCCAAGCTCTGCGCCGTCTTGCTTTTTCACTCCCCTCGGAACTTCTCGGATTATTAATCCAGCGACGAGAGAGGATCCGTGGCGTTCGCGGAGATTATGGGCTCGAGAGCATGGCCAAGGTGCTGCTACGTTAACAAGCATCAATAGGCCGAAAGAGGAACGAGAAGGCGCAGGGATCGTAAAATGTGATTCCGAGGATGAAAGATCGCGCTTTGCTCTGTCCCTTTATCTACGCGATATCCCTTCGACAAAGTAGCGAAGCGGGAGTATACGTGCAAAATTGATCCGTAGGCAGTACACCGAATCGATTTGATTTTATAAATGGCTTTTGGATTCTTCGTTGGCCATGTATGTATTATTTTCTTACTGGTTAGAATTTAGTTTTTTTTTGGTTCTGAGTGAATTCTCTATTTGTAGATTATTGTGAACAGATGTAATGTATTTAGGAGAGAACAATCGTATGGAAGATACGAGGAAATAATAAAACCATTAAGAAAGATTCTGCTAAACAACATCTATTCCACTGGCGAAGAAATTAGATTCAATAACTTAATACTTATTGGACATAAGGCTCATGTTATGTTAATTTTTTTTTCAAATTGAATATTGTATAATACCTGAACCAAATGGAAAATCTTCACTTCTATTTGTGTGCAAGTAAGGAATATCCAGTTATTTTTCTAATACTCAAATTCTTTTTCTCTATGTTTTATTACATTTTGTTTCATTCATAATTTATCTTTCATTTATAGTCATATTCCAATTATCATATTCACCTATAATACAAACCAAGAGTAAACAAATAGTAATTCAATATTATTACTCATCATTCTAACGTACTATTACTATTTCATATTTTGATTTAACTTTCCACAATCAGGCTGCAATTTTTCCATCTTGTCTCATTCCATCAGTATACATCATCTGAGATTTCCTTGTCATTAACACAATTCCACGCATACGCATTCCCTTTCGTTCACCTTTCACATTCCACACATCACCTTCTTCCCATCACAATATCCATAAAAACCTATAAATTCGAAACAAATCTATTTCGAAAAAACAATGATGCAACTTCAATATTTAGATTGTATCTATCGGAGTAAAAAGAAAGGTATAGGTTTTTATATTAAAAATATAGTGTAAAAGTCTGTCGTTACGAAGATTAGTCGACTATGAACTTATAACACGTTTGTAAAAGTGATTTAATTTCGGTTAATGTTTTAGCTGTTTTTTATTAATTTATTCTAATCATAGGAAAGTGAACGTGCCTTCTTGTTGCAGCATCCTTTCAATTTCTTAACAAGCTAAGAATGAACAATATATTCGATCGAGCCGCGATCTATCATCGAAACGCGCGAACAGATGCGTTCCCCGTGGCGATTCGCACGGTACGAGCTCTTGTTCGTCTGGATCGCGAGGGCAGCGTGCGCGCGTGACGCGGATAAACTGTCAGGATGGGGCGCGATGATTGGCCCCGGCCCGTAAAGCGTATTTTCGCGTGTAAAATGTAAATGGCGCTGTTCTGTGTTCCTGGATCCGCTCGGCCAGTTTCCCGTCTGTACGTGTGCGTGTGCACACGAGGAAGAAGCGTGGAACTCGTGGAAAGGAGAAATGTAGTCGAGCTTGTCAAAGGAAGAACGAAGAGATGGTTGAAGAAAGAAAGAGACGAAGAAGGTTCAAAGAGCCGACAGTGGTTAAAGAGCCTTCTTCCTCTCTCCATCTCGACACGCACAAGTACAAGGCGCAACCTTTCGAGCTACCCAGAAGAGTATCATCCTTCTACCTTTCTCCCTCCTTCCATCTCGTCGCCCCTCTTCGCCGCTTTCCATCCTTATTTATCTCGCTACCTCGACTCTCCTCGTTCCTTACCCTGCTGGCAGAGCAAATTTATTTCACGTTCCTGCCTTTTCTGGACCTTTCACAATATTTGGCCGTGCTTTGGCATCCAGCACCGGTCACGGCGGGCACCGGTCACCAGAAGATACGGCTTTGAGCCCTCGGTGATGGATGGTTCGCTCTCCAGCCCGCCACGAATTGCTGCTTCTACTCTCATCCCATCTCTCTTCTGCTTACACATTCACCATCCTTCTTCATCCATCTAAGTTCGTTCCTCTTGCTCGCACCGTGAGCCCCTTGCCGGGTTCTTCTTCCCTCTGTAGAGGATGCTAGACCGCCGCTGATGGGGTCCAGGGCCGGTCAGTCCTAAGGTGTATACACGTGAAGTTCCTTGTCGTGATCGGTCGATCTACCTCGCCTCTACCTTGGAGGTTTCGGTTATCCGAGCTTAAGTCCCCAACCGAGATTCATTATGTTTGTCATCTTCGATCAAGGTTCTCCAACTTGTTACAAGTTACATTCACGAAGATCACGCGCCACGCTTAGGTGTCAAATAGTTCAGTGACCGCGCGTGAATGGGAAATCGATCCATGCTGTTGGTAAACCGTTTGAGCTAACAGAGAGGGAGTAAATCGAGGTTAAACGCGGTCGAAGAAGGAAATGAATCGTGGAAGAATGGGCCCTCTGTTCGGCTATTGCAACAAGCCGTCCCTGGGTCCGTGGACCCGCAGCCCCGGGACCGTTCCACCGAGTTCGTGCAGGTATATAAATTCTGGTGCTATTATTGGGGTTTGTGCCTTCTCACAGAGCCCTCTGGGGCCCGCGGCGGTCCCTTTGAGCTACTCTTTCTACCTCTGTCGTTTTCCCCTTCGTCTTGCTCTTACACTGTCGTTTCTACTCTCGCTCTCTTTCTCTCTCTACCTTGCTGGCCCCCTCTCCTCTTGTAGACCTTATCCTACCACTACCTCTTTTCCTCTGTCTTCATCCTCCTCCTCCACCTCCACCTCCTTGGATCACCCTTTAACTCGCCCGCCCTACCCTTTTACGTACCCATTCTCCACCTCGCTGCCGATCCTTACACCGCCCCTGAGACTTGTTTGTTTTCCCTTCGCGTCGTCTTCCGTTTGCTAAACGCACCTTAAATTACGCGGCCGATGATAAATATTTGAGCCGTCCATTACGCGAAAGGGCCACTACGGACAGAGGTCCGAACCGGTGTTACCTTCTTCGAGCTGGCGCAGCTTCCTCCGTGGATCGTGTTACTTTGTAAAAGGGACACCCGGGACCCGGATAGCTCGCGATGGTGTCGTCACATGGAATTTTTTTTTTTCCTCTCGTCTTTCTTCTTTTGTTTCATTGAGGATGATCGTGGAGTTTGTGGATTCAGTTGCGGTTACTTTTTGATCTTTGGCTTCTTCTAGATTTTGTTAGACACTATGTTCATTCATTGAGCAATTGTTGTACGCAATGTCGATCCTTATTGGCTTAAAGTAATTTTAGCCGTGTCAAGAGAGAGTTTACAATTGAGAAAATAGCTCGAATAGACTAATGGCTTAGTAGTTTAGTATATGACAATTATTCTGCAAACTTGAAATAGAGTTTTCTAATTTAATATTGATTCTTATAAATTACCTATGACCCAACGATCAAAAAGGAAATTCCAATTGAAAAAGCGATCCGCGTAATAATTTAAATCACCATCTTTTGCGTAACCCAATGATGCTAACTGATGGTTAACTCCATATACGAAAGGGGATTTCAAATAAGAAATTATCCAAACAGTAATTCAAATAATTGCATTTAGCGTTCGATGGTAATGGCGGATCGAAATTATCCCGCGAATTTCAAACGTAGTGCATTATAACGAAACGTTTTCTAACTTAATTGAAATTCTTGCAGATTGGCTACAACCCAATGATGCAAACTGAGGGTTAGTTCCAATATCGAGAAAGAGATTTCAAACAATGATTTTATCTCGTCTGGCATACAATTGCATAGTAATCGTGGATCGAAATAATCCCGTGAAATTCGAATATAAGGCGTCTTCTAATTTAATTTAAAATTTTGTAAACCAAAGGTTAAGTCCTCTTCCAGACAGAATAGTCCCGATAAAGGAACAATTCGTTCTCTTATCTAGCGTTCAACTAGCGTTCAATAGTGACCGCGGAACGAAATAATGCCGCGAAATTCAAATACAACGCGTCTTTGGAATGCGCGGCAACAGAGCGTTGGTGTTACTCGCGTCTTGATAGCGCACTTTTATTTCCGCCACTGTAGCCGCCACAAAAGTCAAAGTGCCTCGTAACAGGATTATGAAATGTTCCGGAGTAGCGTTCCACGGATGTTTACAACTATCGCGAATACTCGTTACCTTTTATTGCCGGCGGGTTTCAGCGATTCTGGCATCGGCTTCGTTAACGAGCGACGTTTATGCTTTCATTCGGCCGTAATTCTACCCCCTCGTGTCTCTCCCTACGATTCGTTGTACATATGCCTACACGTCATAACGCCGACTACATATTGCTTTTCCATAGGTCATTCATGCCGATTCATTCTCATGCTTTCCAGGCGAATCCTATTAATACAAGCGTGTCTGCCGATTCTTCGACACGAAAGCGTGTTTGTGAGTTTGATGGGTTCTTGGTTACGCGGTTCGTCGAAGGGGTTTGTTTGACGAACACCGTCTTTATCTACGCAGGTCAGCCACACTAATCTCTGGTCCGTCTGTTGTCTTCGCCTTTGCTTGCTCCAACAGTTGCTGGTGTTGTTACTATTGTTAGAGGATCTTTTCAGGTTGTTTCTCGATGCTTATGAATGTTTTAGTTTCTGGAAAACATACCGTATGAAGATTCTGTTGTCTGGTCACGTTTCTAGTTTATAGGGTGATTTTTCGACAGAAGGATTTTTTAATTGCATTTACATAGCATTGTCTCGAAGTTATTTAACGTACTCTTTCTGAGTTCTGAGCGTGGTTCGAGTTTCGAAAAAAATTGAGTGAAAGTTATACGAAGCAAAATCTGTATCCTCATTCCATATTGAGAAATAAAGCTGCAAATATCGTTATTTTCAGTAGCTCGAGCAACATATCGGTAATGCGAAGAATTCGTACAATTCGATAGAAAGCCTCGTACGCAGAAATGTTAAAAATTTTGTCCGACATGTGTAGCTACATGCTGTAAAGTCTAAGAGCAATTGACTATATCGTTCACTGACTTCTAAAGAAGATTCTTTCTGTTTGAAAATTTCCTCTCATATTCTTCTTCGAATAGTACACGTTCTACAGAATATAATTCCTTTTGGCGCTTGCGTTATCAGAGAAACTATTATTCTTTAATATTCATCGCATTGTGACAAATTTTTCAAAATCGGTTCACGATAAATCATAGTTGTATAACTACATATTTTCGAAAGAAAAATTTTTAATCGCTTATCTGGTGTCGTAAGGTTTTACATGGATGAATTTCTCATATAGAAACTTAATTATTTCCTAATTTATAACTATATAATAGGCTGTTACTTTCTATTTAATTCTTACGAAATTTTCATTTTCTCTTCTCGCACAATTTTTCCCCAAAACAGCGATTTTTAGGTCCCTCAAATCCTCATCTGTTCCAGTCCAAACTAAACGACTCAAACATCATCGTACTACTAAAATATATCCCTTCTTCGAGCTACTTCAAAAAATCTCTCTGATTCATGTAACGTTAAAATTACCGATCGTTAATAACTAAACAAAAATTAACGTTACTAAAAACATTTGCGTATCCAGTAGTTGCAGAAACGAGAAATTTGATATCAGATCAGTTTCATTAATCTGCTATTTCTAGTATTAATACAATCATTACATAAGAATAACGAGAGAAAAGTTCTAGCCCAGGCGTATCCAAATACAACTATCTCGATTATCTCTGTCTCATTTCCCAAAGGAAGGGAAGGGAAGTATTTTCCTGGTAGACGACGTAAATTCCCTGTTATTATTGACGATTCCAAGGATTTTGTATATACCGTGTAAATTCGGGTATGTCAATGATAGATTGCCGCTGGAACGACTTTGGTGGGGCGGCCAGTTATTCACAAAAGATGTTTATTATCAGTAAACCGAACACTTTGGTAGGCCGTGGCTCGTCCCTCTCCTCCTCGTCCTTCGCTAGACTTCGACTTTCATATCAGTTGGCTCATAGCTGTGGCTGGTGACGTTCCACCCGTGGTTCGCGTTTCTCGTCACAAAATTCTTCACGTTCGAGTGCGGTTATCGTCGCGATCGTATCAGGTATATAGTACGTGCTGTTCCACGTTGCGTAGCGCGAGATTCGATACCTGCACGATATTTAGTCACCGGTATTTTTTTTTTCGCTTTCTCCGTTTTCTATTTTCCGCTGTTGTTTTCTTCAATTGATATAAATCGAGTGTTTGTTCGTTGGCAATTTGGGAGCAGTGATTATCGACGCATTAACAATCGGCCAACGTATTCTTATTTTTCTCCTAGTTACATAGTTCACGTAGATTAATTTATCAGTGACTCCGAGGAAAGGAGATTTTCCTATATTTATTTTAACCAATAATAATTAATTGTCGCTTCAAATTTTTGTTCGTTCCTTAATTATTTATACGGAACATCATAATCTTCTCGTTTTAAATCACGATGAAGTAACGACAAAATATTCTGGAATATATATACACTCGTTTCTATCGTTTTATTTACGTTTGGTACATCGTTTCTTTTTCGATTTTGGAGCAGATACATGCAATAATCATCTTGAGATTTCTGACTGTACGAGCGTATGCGTAGGAAGCTCTAATTATTGTCAACGTATGGATGCATATCGTTGCTCGAAGTTAAAATGTTAATGCACATTTGAGACGTTGTTTTTGGTGTTTAACACGTTCACTGTGTATGTCTCGGGCGAGAGACGGCAGGCAATCGACTCGAGCGCGGTACACGCGTTAAAAGTCACGAAATTTTGAAGCCTTCATATTGTAATAATTTATATACCTAAAGAATAAATATATAGAAAGTTTCATTTTAGAAATAGAAATAGTTCTTGCATAAAAATTGTTTGTTATATAGTATTATTCTCGTAGCAATCTTCATCGTGATTTCATTTATTTCATTTTTATAAAATAATATAAAAAACCGTAAAATTTTATGAACGCAAGCAAAGAAAGAACGCGTCTTAAAGACGAAAATCTGAAGTTTTAATTTTAACGTTTTACACGTGACGGTTATTGTTGACAAAATAAATTGATAAAAATGTTATTATTTGATACCAGCACGTTTAAGAAAAATATTAATTTTACAAAGACGTCATTGAATCATACCTGCCGTGATTGTTGGAATTTCGTGCGTCGGTACTACGGCGAGTATGCATATTTTAGAAATACTTGAAAGAAAAGTTGGTCTTAAGAAAGTGTTACATTGTGTAACGCACGAATGCATGACAGATGTTCGGTTACTCACACAGCCTACAAATATCCGTTATTGTGAACTTCATTATTCTCTCGATCTTCCTAAAATTACCCCGTTCTTTTTACAAAATATAAACCGATTGAAATCAGTGTCGCTTCTTAAATATCTCGAATTATATTTTAATAGGACACTTCTTTTTAATTATTCTTGACCAGCTACTCTACACTTAATAGATTTCGATAACTTTATTTTTAGTGTACATTTTAATAAATATCGCATAAATCGATTTATTGTATATGTGAGCACACTGGTCAATAACGTGCGAAGAAAGCAAAGGAAACAGGAAATGTCTTTAAATTAATTCCTAGAGTTGCATTTAATTTTTCAAGAACGCGAATAGCATTCCATTACATTAAAAAGACCAAGATTTTACGAAGATCATTTTCCAAACTCCATCAACAAACCTCACGATTTTCCTCGAAAAGAAAGAAAAAAGAAGGAAAAGAAAAATGGAGAAAAACGCGAATAACCTCGCGCAATTCAAGGTGGATCAGCTCGCGGCGTGATTATCTGTGCCGAAGAGCCGATAACCGTAGCGCCACTTATAACCGAAGATCGATCACTTCCTTTCACAGTTCGATCGTATGTTCCAAGTGTACACCGTCCTTGAATTCGTTCCATCTACAATAACAACACACGTTTTCAAACTTCATTAAAACAGAAACGACGATCTATCCGATCTGTATAACCGTGACACACGAGTAGAAGCTTGATTGCAGGCGGAAGATGGACGAAGAATCGAAGAGGTTGTTCGTCACCAGGAATTCGGGGAATCGAGGAGCGTCGCGTTTAATAAGATCCCGGGAGTCTGCCGACACGGCGTAGGAATGTGACAAAAGTGGTAATCGGGCGAAGCGACGAAGTACAAGCCAGCTGGAACAAGCGGCATGAGGAAAGAAGAAGTAAGATCAAGAAAAAAAGAAAATAAGAATGAAACATCGAAAATTGTAAAGAAGAGCGAAACTTGACGAAGAAGTGAAGGTCACAGCCCACCCTACGTCTCGAGATGTACACGCTGCCGCCTCGGGGGTAGAGAAGACACGGTCATTGAGAATCTTGGCGCAACGCGCGGTACTTTCTTGGAGCGTAAAGTCCCCCTCCGAGAAGGCGAGAGAGGGAACCTTTTGGAGGAGAGAAGGAGAGGCGAGTAACAAGGTAGAACGTTGTTGCGACGACAACGACGACAACGAAAAAGACGAAAAGGAAGGATCAATCGAACGCGAAGAGGGGCAAAAGAGGAGATCGGTACGTAAAAGGAAGAGGGACAGGCTGCGTGGCAAAGAAGCCGAAGAAACGAAAAGATTCGAAGGAGGAAGGAGCAACGTTGGCGAATAAAGAGCGAGAGGAAGAGAGGCGAACAAGTAAGAGAGAAGATAGGCTACGATCAAACCGAATCGAACGAGGAGAAAGTTGAAAAGACTCTCTTACTCTCTCCTCCTTCTTACCCTCTCTTTTTATATATTCCTGTCTTTGTTTAATCAATTCGATCTCTGTCCAGCGCGGTGCACCTGTCTTCGTTTACCTCGCGCACGCCCCGCCCCGACCAATCGAGACTCTTGGGGCCTAGTGACGTCGCTAACGCGCACTACAAGGCCCTGTCGTGGTGGGGCCAGTATCATC
>NT_176570.1:882166-883514 GCF_000188095.3 Bombus impatiens
CTACCTAGAAGATCGGAGGCCGTGAGAGCCCCACGGGGGCCAGCAGCTAGCTGCAACCAGCGCCAGCGGCCCGGCCGGCCGTTGGCCACCTTGGTGGGGGCAGGAAGAGGGGCACCCTGCTGCCCAAGAACAGACCGAAGGAACAACGCAAGGGTACCTACTGAAACCCATCCCGCATTTCCCACCACTGACTCGTCCGGAAAACGTGCGCCACAGAGCTTCCGGACTACTCGGATATCGAGTTCAGTCAAGTGAGTCAGATCGATCGGGTACACTGGCAAAGAGTTCGACATCTCGGACCGCTATCGTATCGAAGGAAAGTTTCATCTCTGTTTGTCGTCGGTTTTGCGCGTTCCATTCAATTGCGCGTGGTTTGATCTTGGAGAGCGTGGTTCGATCTTGGAGAGCGTGGTTCGATCTTGGAGAACGTAGTTTGAGAAATTTTCTTTCTAACGAGGGTGTGTGGTGTTACGGTTAGCCGATTAAGCAGCATAACAATGGCTCCTGTTGATTTCTGATGTACGATGAAAACACTTGACACTAAAGCAAGCTTGGAGTATATCGTCGCATTATCGCTGACGCGTGATAGTTAACGCGCACCACCCACAGGTGGACATCGAGCCTTCGTTGACTAGCGATAGCATACACGAACCAATGTCACAACCACCGATAGAAGGAATAAAAAGAGAAAGGGAAGTCGAACAGTGAGAGAGGATCTCCCCCTGGAGGCTCTCGTGCAGTGGCTCTCGTTTATAGTTTCTTATCGCGGCGATCGATTACCATCGACGTGTAATAATCCTTCGTAATCCTAGTGGATTATTTTGGCTCTCGCGTGTGGTGATTAGACGCAGCTACGACTGTCACAACGGTGATAAGAGTGCGTGCAGGGGAGGTGTGTGATGCCCTGGTTATGGTTAAGCGTGAGTGAGGTCAGTGGCAAGAGGAGGAGAAGAAGGACCGGCAGCTCGTCAAACGCGTCGTCCTCGTCGTCGTTGTCTAGGTCGTCGTCGTCGTTCTGTCAGCCGTGGAGGAGGAGGATACCCGGCGGCGGTGGTGGTGGCGAGGACTCGGTGGTACCGTCGACGTGCTCGACAAACACGAGCGCAGCAGGGTCCGCGAGGTGCACGAGGTACCAGTGACCGAACAGGGTCGTCCTCGAGGCAGAGCCACGTGATTATGGTGCACCATCATCATCGTCGTCGCGGCCTTCAGGCGAGCAATCATTGCACGATTAGGAGGCGAGGAACGACACCCTCGCTGCTCCAGGTGTTCCTGCTGATACTGTGCCTTTGGCTACCGCTGCTGGACAACGGTGGCCTCGTTCTGGCTTGTGGACCGGGCAGGGGCG
>NT_176570.1:884166-947261 GCF_000188095.3 Bombus impatiens
GGAAACTCACGCCTCTGGTGTTCAAGCAGCATGTGCCGAACGTTAGCGAGAACACGCTGCCGGCCAGCGGGATCAGCGAGGGTCGCGTGTCCAGGCACGATTCCAGGTTCCGGGATCTCGTGCCCAACTACAACGCAGACATCATCTTCAAGGATGAAGAGGGCACCGGAGCCGATCGGCTGATGACACAGGTGAACAAACGTTCTCAAACATTGATTAATCTTCGTTTGAGGAATGCTGGCTCATTTTTATCGCGAACGTCTGATGTTTACTTTACAACGCTAAGGCAAAGAGCCTAATGAAAAGACTTCTTATGCAATAATAGAATCTAGTTGAACAGTAAAAGATTATCGTAGAACTCTGTTTATAGAACCTACCGAGGAACTTATTTACGTAACTGGAGTTCATTGATTTTGCATAATACCAGTGATTTTTCTTTCGTATAATGGCAGTTGACGTTCAAGTAAACGGAGACAACGAGCAAAAGTTCATCCAATTGGGCATTAAAATTTGATTTCTATAAATAGAGTATGGATAAATGCATTTATATAATTCGATAAAATAGTCATACGTAAATGTAGCTCGCAAAGCCAAGACGTGGAATATCTGTACGAGCCAAAATTGACCCAGCCATCGCCATCCGAAGGTTAATTGCTTGCTTGTCATGAGTGCTTCATATGTCTCGGTATATAACATAGCTTTTAATCCCTGTTTGGGAGAGGATGGTGTTACGCGTTTTAATACGAAGCGCAGGAGACGCGATGGATGAACATGTTCTCACGCGGCCTCGTGGTTGATCGGTACTGTCTACGGTAAACGAACTTTGGGAGCTCCCTTTGGTTTAAGAATGCATTTGGGAGATGGTAACAATGTAAATATGGTTGAGTATAATTTTATCTGTGACAAATATTGGTATTGGTAAGGGAGAACGTTTTCAGGGGAGCTAAAGTACTCGAACGTTTCTACTACCTTTTCACCAACCGTGAACATGGTTGCTCCTGTTTCATTCTTAAAAACACATCTCTTTTCTTCCAAATTCATTCGATCCTTCTCGGTTTTAACACGTACAACATTTATGTCTATTATAAATAAATTGATAAACGCAGTAGAATTTCCAATATAGATATTTTATTAATTATATTCGTCCAAATTAAAGAAGAGATTTTGGAATTGCCTTGAGAGGTACGAGCCTCAGTTCAGATGAAATGTCAAACGTCACTCTGACTATAAAAGGTCAAGAATAATTGATAAACTGTGTTAAAGACTGTATCCGTAGACAGTACCTAAACCAACCCCTACGAATCTTCTTATTTCCTCGCGAGAAACAATATCTAAAGACTATCAATATGTACCAACTAAAATACATCAGCGATTAGTTCTTCAAATGAGTAATCTTGAAATCGTTGATCGCTTCTTATTAGAGCTACGTATAAAATTGAACAGGTCAGTGACGAGACTTATAGCAATCCAAACACTGTTTATCCTACCGTGCTCTCTTGGTTAGCGAGAGAAACGAGCCGTGAACGTTACGACAACTCGATAACCGTGTCGGGAAGATTCGTCGTTTCTGGTCGAGGGCGTTTTCGCCGCGGCGATCGCCGATAATATGTGTCGTATGTCAGACAGCGATAAAGATTGTCCTTGAAGGAGCCCGTCGCTGAATCGTGACGCGTCCAAGAGTTTGAAGCGTCGGTATCGTCGTTCCTATCGACCTGTAGATTTGGTTCGGCGAGTGCCGATAGCGAATACTCGGGAGAAAACGACGCTGTATACTCTTTCGATCGCGTTGCTTCACGTAGGAGTAGGGAACTCACCTAGAGGATTATAGAAAGAAGTGCAGTCAGTGACCTTTACGCCTCGAATCCGATAATAGTTGGCTGATTCACGCGCGAATAGGAACGTGGCGTGTTTCGCGTCGAGAAATTTGGTTATTCAGTGAAATGATGTATGGCGAGTTTGGTTATGAATCGTCGAGGCGGTATGATGCCCCGTGGGGACGCAACAGCGGATTTCAAAGGAAATATGAATCGGGAATCGGTGATTGATTGCGTTTGTTTTATGGTCAAAAGGATGGAAAATATGTTTTCTATATTTTCACCGCCAATGCATCGCCTGCGAGGTTGCTATTAATGGATTTCATGGGATATATCGTGGATCCGCAATCCTCGATTCTATTCGTTCCATTGTTGAAATGATGATAAATGGTGTTTTTTCAATTTTCTCTTGTGAATATATGCCTCACATTCACATACGTCCAAACTCGAATCCTGTCAATATTTGACACGATTAGTTTGATATCAGTATTAATTTTTTAATCCTAGAAATTACGATGTGTCGTCCGTGAAACGTAGAATTGATTACAAGAATTTAGGCGTCAAATTTTCTACGCCAAATCTTTGGTCATCAAATATTTAGTTATTTTTAGAATTTAATACTGGTTGAAGCTATTATTAACGATAGATCTCTGATAAACGAGTTTTGATTAGTTAGATCGGATACTGCTAGATTTCAGATATTCACGATGATATAGGTATATGCACCTAGTAATAAATGGCTTTTTATATAATACGTTAAAACGAAAGGTCCTTGAGTAAAGATATTATCAGGTACATTCATGTATATCTCGATTAATTATAGCAAATGATAAATTAATTTAGCGATACAACCTTATGCTCACGTTCACATTCTAATGAGTATTTTTCTTGTCTTTCGTTTAAGAGACTCATATTTTCATTAAATTTAACATTTTTAATTTGACTAAATTTCATTCACGAATAGATATACTTTACACTATGGAATTATTCTTGTGACTGATTATCAAAGATTAGTATTACTAAATCGATGTATTTCCTGGCGCAAGATATCAATTGTTTGTTTTATTATTAGGTAGACTATTGCCAATTATTTATTAAATAAGAATTCTAGAATTTCAATCACGTTTTTCACGACTTCAGTTCATAAAGTAAATCGTTTAAGCATTAATTTACAACATAGAATATGTATTCACAATTAACGGATTATCTTATGAAATAGGAAAAGTTCTATGTTAAACGCAAATATTTGAAGTTTTAAAATATGGCATAAGGGCCGTGAATTGCTATTTAATCGCGGCGTTCTTCGTAAAAAGCGGCTGAAAAAAGGCAAACGTATCAAATCGTTCGTGGTCGAGCAGTAGTTCTTGCAATTTCACCTTAATGGATTTATTCTGCTGGCTTTATCCAATAGAGAAAATGGTTTTATTCCAATAATAGCTCGACGTTCCACCGAGTTATCAACTCGTGAACATAAATCCGTAAATGATGGAATCAAATCTCTCAATATATATAATCTTACATTTCAATATGAAAGAAATAATTATTGAACCGCAAATTTTTATGATTGATTGAATATTTCTACAGAAACAGACGAAGAATTGAAATTGGAGTACAAATATGTTTCAAAAACGTTTATTAAATAAACTATAAATGTAGAACATGCATGAAACTTTTATTTCGAGTAATGATTACGAAACGGAGTAAATTGAATTTCAACAGAGATTTTTGATATCTGTACAGATGTTATGAATGATAAATATTGGTCTATTAATCATTGTACTAAATATTACATAAATTTCAGCAGCTGTTTCGCTACAAGACACAACGAAATGGGATAACAAACTTTCACAATCTAGATCTCTATGTTGATTTAACTATTTTTACTTTCTCGGTATCATTATCGGAAAATAGTCTGTTTAAACAGAATTCAGTAATCAAACAACGTACGTAATCTAAATGTACATTCATATCTTTAACTTTAAGAAACTAATTTATTATTTCTAGCTAATCCATTACTAGACAATGCTCGCAAGGCTCGTAATTTGCAATCTTTTTTCTCTTTTTCCACGGCACTTTACGAGTGGATCTTGCTAAAATTAGAATGTTAGAACATGCATGGGATATCAAGGATCCTCGATTCCCCGAGGAGATTGATTGCGTTTCTCGTTTAAAGTACAGGCTGACGGCCGCGTTAACCGCAGCAACGCGTGTTATTACTTCAACGCGTGTCACCGTGCACCACGGCCGTATGACAAATTAGCTACTGCACGTCGTTAAACGTCGGCAGGTGATTCACGCGAAACGCTATCCACCCGATAAGACTGCCTCGATCGTTCTTGAATACATTTCTCGTGCACACAGGACCGATACTCGTTGAAACTCGAATTACGTCCTAGAATTTCATGCGAACCTGCCTTCTGTGTATGCAATTCTATGTGCACGTGTTCTTCTGTCTGGTTTTTGATTAATTGCGAATTTTCCCTGCGTCCTTTTGCTCAATTCTCTGGTTTGTCCGTAGATCGCCTTTCTGTCTTTTACTATTTACTTTTTAGATGATACGAAGGCATAAGGCATAGAGGGAAAGACGATAAGCAGATTGCGGATTTTTATAAAAGAAGAAATTAAACGGAGATTCGTCTTACTCGTTAAAAATGACAAGAAATATTTCGCTTTGGATATTTTATATTTTTGCACATTACAACGAATTCTGTGCATTTTCGCGTCCTGAAATTTTGTAGAAACGCACAAGAATCCGCATTCTAATAAGTCGCGTTTTATTTTTTTGGTTCTCATTTTAGCGAGTAATTTTAAAAGCCAATACTTTGTTAAGCGTTCAAATATTTCCAAAACTGTCTCTTTATCAAGTTTGGCTATGGGTTTCTGTTAAAAAATATTGAATTTCTCTTTCAAGAGTATATTGATTATTATATTCAATAGAGTTATTAAAATTGTACTTTAACGTCGGAAACGATACCTCCAAAATCTTTCTTCGATCGAAGTAACAAACCGAAAAACAGAGCAACTATTGATTTTTCCATTCTCAGCACTTCGCGCTATAATTCAGTAGCGTATCTCTCCTATCGAAAGACTTCTTCAGTTTCAGAAGGATACGATAGAATTATTGACATGCCTGATCGCTTATTTCCACTGTACTTTAAAGTTTGCCTTAAAAGTTCTTTTATTGGCCACGACGGGAGTAAAGTTAGGATAATAAACATTCAAGAACCAAGAACAAGTATCTAGAAAAGAAAAAAGATACTGGGAAATTGTTCGATCTTCTTCCACCTGCGTCACGTTTCGTGATCGTTCGTATGTTTATTTCTCAGTCCATGGTGGTTCCATTAGTGCTTTATTCATGCAGTTTTTATCGGTGTTTGCCTTCCACTTGGCGCCCCCGCGAAGCGTGAAACGATTCTCCTAACTCTGGGCCTGTTGTATTCCAATTTGTAAGTCCCACGTTTCGTGGCGCGGCGAACAAAAGAGCGGCTCGGCGCCGGTTTCCGCTCGTAAAGCATCCCCGTCGTTCGAACGTCGTCGACAGGCCGCGTGTTTCGCGTGTTTACCCGCGTTTCTTCGCAAAATTCCCCGGCTGCTCGTTTTATCGGCGCGATGAACGTTGAACAGGCGCCGAATCTATCGCGACTCCCGATTTCACTCGTACAAATATTGCTTCAAGACCGGATAAAGGTCGACTTTAGAAAATAAACCTCTTTACGCGTAAGTTCGTCGTGCAGTTTTCAGGCTAATCTACGTCGCTCGAATATTCTGGACGATATCTGTAGCTGGGATAAGTAACATCGTAGTAGTGGAGTTGTCGTTTTTCGATATTCTTCTCAAGCATGCTTCTCCTTTCCTTCCTCATTGATAGTTTAAAATTGTATCAATTGCTGCGATGGGTTATCACACGTACAATTGAAATTGAAGTTGAGCTTGACAATTTTTGAGAAAGATCGGTGTTTGTTTTAAAGAATTGAACAGCCAGAACGACCGATTAAAATCTTTTAAGGTACGTTTTATTGTATCTAAAACAAGCAAAGTAATGCATTCCTTACCGAAAGATTAGATCTTTAGTAGGCAATAAAATGAATCTCCATTTAGGTTTCGTTTCTTTAACATTCTATTCGATATTGATATGGTACTATCGTTAGTTATATTCAAATATAACGAGCACGATATAAAATATATCAGTAATACATGATAAATAGCAAGATAGTAATATGACAATAATAAGAAAACGGATAACAATATGTATCTATTTTATACATCAGAAAAATCCTAAATCACACGAAAATTATATTCTAACCCAAAGCGTTGTTTTAACCAGTCGACTATCACGTACGAAACGTGCAAAAGCGACGTTTTCACGAGCTATCGTTCAATTTACGAGAGAGGAAATCGTGATTTTCCGCTCGACAGACGCGTCGATTGATTTGCGGCGAGACTGTAAGTAGCTATGTATAGAAGTTGCCGGCAGATCGAACCGTGTTGTCCAGGCATCGATGTCTCCCGAGTGAAGGGATCCGTCGCTGAGTTGCCGGGGCCGCTCGTTAACGCCGTGTTTTGCGAGCATGAATCTCGTGTCAGACGAGAACACGCTTCTTGGTCGCGATCGTAAAATGACGGTATCCCGGCCAATTAGCTGGGTAGACCGACAAATTTAAGTACAACGAATAGCGAGACGTTCTTGCGATGTTCCTTCGACGTTCGTTCTGTCCAACTTGTCTTACGACGACGTGAAGTTGCAAAAATCGAACGTGTTTCATGACGATGCTGCTTTCTTTACGAACTTGATTACCGACTGATCTATTTTTGTAGATTTTTATATTTAGTCGTTTCCCAGTGATATTTTCCCTCTGTTATACCATTTATATCGCTATTTTATCGAGCTATTAACGAGATTGTAATAATGTATATATATATATATATATACATCTGGTTTCATTAGTATTGGAACTTGACAAAGATCAGATACAAAAGTCTGAAAAATTATTCGGAACTTTTTAATGTCTTTATGATTATTGGACCGTGTATGTTTACGTACGTATGGGAAATTTAATGCGTAATAAGCAACAATGAATATAATATTTCAAGCATAGTACTCGTCGTAGTATTTAGTAGATCAAGCAGAATCTCTGTTTAATTTTCATTTTTATAGTTACGTCGATAAAAATAGGAATTTGCATAAACGTGTAACACATAATACAAGTAAGAACGTCGTAAATAATTGGCGAAACATTCTGAAATTTTATCAACGCAACGTAATGAGACACGACTGTCATGATTATACTGGTCATTTGAAACCAATCTGAGAATGTATATAGAAATTACAAGATACTTAATGCAAACTTATATTCATTAAAAAGTCGGTATACATCATAAATAGCTATCTTAAGGTACATAAGAAGTGCTAAATATGGTCTCGCTGAATATTAAGGCTTCTCAATGTAACGGATAATGATCGGCCGTTCAAAAATACTTTGGGATCTCCGTGAAATATATACTTGCACTAAGTGCCTTGTAAATTGTAATATATATTTTTATATTCGTTTCAAACTTGGCCAATATAGTCATGATAATCGAATCTTGTCACAGTGCCAATGAAATTTCAAGACGTTTCGCGTAATACAGCCAATATATTGGTAAAATGTCTCTACAAGCGTCTCATTAACTCTGCGATCTTCTGTGTCTCAACCATATTAAACTACGTATCTTCCATCGTCGTTGTGCCGCGCCAAATTCAAACTATGCCCGTCTTCTTTTCGCGATCAACGACAAAGTGAATGTGGGGGTAACGAGAAACGTGGCAAAAACGGCACGCAAGAAACGAAGAGAGGAAACAGGGTAGGCCGGCAAATTGCTGGCAGCTCTCGTTCCCTCTTTTCGTCCTGTTCTTAGCTGTCCTGGTGATCGCGCGGCACTAGGAGCGCCGGTCGCGCGGAATAAATAGGGGAAAAAGCGCGTACCGTGCGCCGGCTCTAAGTGATTGTGGGTAGGTTTATGGCGGCCATAACCGGTGTTTGGTTTGGCGCGTTAAAGCTCCCCCAATTACGGCAAATAAACCTAATGGCCGTGCTACTCGTTCTCCTCTCTCCTGGTCTCTCTCGTCTCTAATTCTCTTTATCTCTCTCTCTCTCTCTCTCTCTCTCTCTCTCTCTCTTTCTTTCATCGGCCGATGAGCAGTAAATGCTTGGAGCGATTCCTCGATTTCTCGATATCGATCGGTCTGTCATCGAAATTGATCTTCCCGGCGCTGGTGAACGCGGTTTCGACGCACTTTTATCGAGCTCGCCGTGATAAATGAAACGATCGTACGATCGAAATTCAATATACACGGTGTCGTTTGTCAATTGTGTTGGTTAAACGAGCCGCAGTAACCAGTTAATTGTTATTGATATCGATTGATGTCGATGAACCGTAATTGAGATTTATTTCCTTGCGATATGTGAAAGAGTGGCTGGGTATCGAATTTGTCGTGTTTGTATTTTAAACGAGTGATTTTGCGGATTCTATGGAGAATGCTTTAAATATTGAACGACGGTAATAAGTTGGAAGAATGTAGTAAAGAATTGAAATATAGGTTGATCAAGGAGAGGCTTCAAGTTGGTAGTAAAGTCGGATAGACATTTGTGAATGGGTGGGTATGTTTGTGTTTGGAATTTGTATACGTATCCAGTATCTATGTTGGAGTACTCGAATACTCACTCGAAGGCTTGAGAAATTTTACGGAAGTATTTTAGGGTATGAAAATTTCCATTGAATTAAAAGGAGACTAATGTTTCGTAGTAAAACAACAGCGGTAAGATAGCGTACGCTACTATTTTTAGCTGTTATAATCTATCGTTAATTTAATCAATAATTATAAATTCTCTGAAGCTTTTTGATTTAGGGGTACATATATGTACTGTGAATATATTGAGAAAAAATTATACTTCGTTCTTTGCGATGGTGCGTTATTAGAATCATTTTATGGATCCGATTAATAGGAGCGAATATAAAACTCGTTAGTGAAAGATAAGTTTTGTTAGCCTTTTTGTGGAAATTGACACGTTTTCTAGATAATCATAAATTTTGCAGATTCTAAATCCATTAACTCTCTTATAAATTATAAATGAATAGCAGGTCGAAGCAATCCCGCGGCTAGACCACCATGTGGCTATGTTCAATAACCATATAACAGACTCATAATCATAAAATATAACTAGCCACCTAGTGTCCTGAATTACCGTGTACTGCGTCTTAAAAGTCCGGAGATGACCAAATTATCGAACTGTTCTTCAGACGTGATATTCGAAGATAGAAGTTACAAAAAAAGATATTTTCCAGTTCCGAAAAATATTACCTATTACGTATACGTATATCCATTTCCTTTCCCTTTATATTACGCCCTTTTTGCAATTTCTTTTAGGTAATTTAAATTTATTGCAACATCGAATAGTGGCATTTGTCTTGTAACAGATAGTATTTTTGTCATTTTTACAATGATTCGGTGGAAAATTTATCGGCGAAAAGTGATACTATACGATGCAGACTATTATTTCTGAATAATGATCGGTGCTCAACTATTCAAGCACAACTGCGATTGTAGTTACACACATTGTACTTCACGCATGTAATCGACCTGATCGAAATGAGATAAGAAATAACACGCGAAAGCAAATCATAACTACAGTCGCCCCTGGTAATTCGCAATGAGCGTCTATTTTTCTAAATAAGCATCGATACTTTATTTCTAAAGACTGCAATACCATAGTGGTGCGCGAACACGTTATTCGAATAGTAGTAATAGTTGCATGATAGACCATTGTGTGTCAGCTAGATATCCGGAAAAAAATCTTGGAGCTGCTGTAATTTTTCAACAAGGCACGCTGTAAATGGCCATTATACGTCAATGGTCGTAATTTTATGACCCGTAATCGATACGATTGCAAAGAGATAA
The DNA here is from genome assembly GCF_000188095.3 of Bombus impatiens. Taxonomy (NCBI): domain Eukaryota; kingdom Metazoa; phylum Arthropoda; class Insecta; order Hymenoptera; family Apidae; genus Bombus; species Bombus impatiens. The sequence goes on from NT_176570.1 coordinate 893,917, forward strand.
GCGATAGCATACCAAAGAAAATTGTGACTGTGAATGAAACTACTTGCTGTGAGTTAGAAGGCGTATCAAACTACAAACAATTGTCATACTGGTTGTAATAATTTTCCGTTGTTATTGATCGTTAATTTGTCAAAGTTACAAAAATACCAGGATATATTCCATATGCAGTATAGCAGAACTTTCAGTCTATATTTATATAACAGGGATCGGTTTAGGTAGGTAGGTGTCTCGGAAAAGTTTTCGACGTTTCGCAACTGTGAAACCTATGCTTGGGCGACCGTAATATAGTTCGATAATTGACATGATCGCGGGATAAGGGGTAAAACACGATCGTATATCATACGTAAATCCAGTCAATTGTAGCGGATTGTAATAAATATCTGCTATTTTGAAATAACCATTAGTATTGAACTTCCTAATCTGATTTGGAATATTAAAAATCGAAATTCACCTCGCGGAGCTTTGATAGAAGACCGGCGATTCAGATTTTTGAATCCTTCGTCCACAATTTATAATTTGCTCGTGCAGAATGGAAAATTATATTCTACGATCTATAGAAGCTATGTATGTATATACTTCACTTTGAGATATCCTATGTTTCATGTGTATTATAATTATAGTCTTTGGTAGTCAAGATATATGCAAGATAAAGAATAACACATAAGGATAAATCATGTTATAATGATTCGACACTACCGATAAGAACGATATAAAAATAGAAATTTATACAAGCGGGTAAATCATTCAATATCCAGTACTTCACCAAAACTTCACTACTTCAAATACTTTGCTACGATAGTTTTCAAAATCCTCTGACAATTCTAAGATAGCTTTTATTTCGCAACGCGTTGTATTTCGCCAAGTACAATCGTACTTCCTATAGTAATTCGCATGATTGTGAGATAAAGAAGACCAGACGGACCAGATCACGGTTACAGCAAGTTGCAGTGACTTGCACCGGGTGTCTAATGACGGGCAACGACCAACCAGGTAACCCGATAGGCGCACGTGGCGCTACGTGATATGTTTCTGACTCCAGGAGTGCTCGTCGACAACGTTATCGTTCTCGTCGAAGGATCGAGAAATGGTAGAGGCGTAATCAAGGTGAACCTTCATCAGAGAATCTGAAACTCGTCCTATTTTCGTTGGAAATTCGCTCCGACGTGTTAACGACAAATGGCGAATGCTGGTGATTACGATGATTTTGATCCATTTCCAAAGCTGTGGTATTGTATCATTGTTTCATTATATTACAACGTACAATTTGATGTTTGATAAGCAAATTTTATTAGCGCGAAGTGGGAAATTATATAGCTACTAATTTCGGTAAATAATTAAATATATTTGTCAGTCGTTATTGAGTTTTGACTGCAGAGCTTGTAAAAATTATGACATTACGAAAGGCGCTAGGTCGTAATATCCATATCCTGAAATTGTGAAAAAAGCAAAAGGGTTATAAGGTAAGGAAAACGATGGAATTGTCAAAATTGTACTAAACAACGAAATGTATATTCCCTGAAGCAACTTTGAAGATACATTTCTTTATTTCTTTCGATATTAACCCTTTGGCAATGAATGTCTGGTATCCAAATTTTATATAGGGCCAAAGAAAAATGTAAGACAAGAGATTGTTAATATTCTGACTCACAAGCTTAATTTATTATTATGCTTTAATAAACATTATCTTTTTCAGTACGTGACATGTTATATAAATATGGCGTACTTACGTACCGTTCCAATATATTCTTCACCAAAGAATCCAAGTCAGATATCCTTCTTTGTAATTCGATATAAAGCAGCAATCAGGGTAGCAGAAAATAAACTACGTTACATAAACATTAAAAAATGAATCGAGAAGTCTACAAAATTAGAACGATATCTTAGAAAGATTTTTGCATGTTCACGCAATTACCACCTGTTACTACTAACTGCGTTATCAGATGATTTTATAACATGATTTATCCACGTATCGGATCACCTATTATTTAGATATCTGGTTTTTAAGAGTGTAATTCCATTGCTAACGATAGATAGATTAATGTCGTAAGTATCGATAAACTGGTTCCTGGTTGAAGTAAAATGTCAAACGATCGAACTCGGTGTTGTACAACTATGATGCACAGTCGTTGCTACGTTTCATACATTTCTTACTCAAAATGCCTTCATTTGTCACATATTTTCTCGTATCGTGCGTATTTATGCGCCCGTAAGTAACTCCTTCGTTCTGTTTATCTACACGATCTCCGTTCTTCGAGGTATAATTCTCCGGAATGAATCGTAAATTTCATCAAAACATCCACAATTAACCTTTACGAGTAACAGTACTTAAATCATCCCCGATGCCGCGGCTAAACGATTATGAATTCTAGGATTTAGATTAGAGAACTGCGAAATGGATAGCTCGTAGTAGGTACTTTGTAAACGATTATTTCTATTTAATAACATCGTAGCCATTGAGAATTTGTTGGACGTGGGAAGTTTATGACAGGCTTTTCCGCCTACTGCAAATTTCCCTAGAGCTTATTTTTCTAGCTGGAATATTATTGTTAACGTTGGAGTGATTTTCGTTTAGATTTATAGAAGGTACGTTGCTTTCAAATTCGGACAAAATTTCAGCAAAGGAGCGACATTTTTCACTCGAATTTCTTTTCTCGAAATTGTTAATTTCGGTGGAAAATGACACGTAAATTGTGCAGAATCTCTTCAGACCTTTTTCAATGTGTTACAATTTGATGATAATGATGTACCAGGATTAGAATTTTGTTTGCTTATTAGAAAAGCATATTGTTCAGTTTGATTGAAAATTTGACAAATGGAATGAAATTGAGGAGATGTAAATGCATGAATACATTACAAGTTTATTAAGCCTCTGTAATCAGGATTTTATTTGCTTATGAGAGAAGTAGGCCCATAATTTACCGGAATTTTTTATTTTGATGTAAATTTCATTAAATACCTACAAACAAACAGTACAAAATTTATGAACATAATACATAAAGTCTCAAAGACACGTAGAACTGGAAACGGTTAATGGCTTATTTCATTGATGGCCTATCGCGATTTCACAGTTCAATTCAAAAGTAATTAATTAATCGCACTCTCAACAGCACTTTGTGCTTGCAACGTGCAATAACTCGCGCTTACGCAAACAAGAAAAACGAGCGTGTCCATCAGCTCAAAATGACGAGTTGCAGTCCGTGAAATTTACGACTTCTATTTAATACGACCGATCGCATAGCCACGACTATTTATTTTCCAACGATTGTCAAGCTTCGACAATCGGTCGACGATTTATCAGCGTGCTGTACCTAATGCGATATTTCTCGCCTTTAGAGATAACCAATCAAGACGATCTTGATAAAACGCGAATTCGCTCACATTAAATATCAAGCGAATCCGTTCGAAGCGATCTGTTGCCTTTGATCGATCGTCGTACGTTGTACATACATGGTGTCCCATAGAACAGTATCAAGTCGTAACTCCAAGAGAATAGAGAATAAAAAGATTATATTAGGCGAAATCGAATAATGTCAAACAGTGCTCGTGAAGACCAGGTTTTTGTTGTTCTTTTTAATTTTTATTTCAATTTATGAGAAAATAAGAGGATTTTAATATGAAAAAATCTATTAGATTCATAGATGTGTAAGTTTTGTAGAAATAGCTGACAAGTCAAAATTTTGCAGAAGTTGAGAACGTAATTATTAAGACGAGCAATATTTGGAAAATTCTAGAGAGGATGAAAACACGCGCTTTGCTTTAAAATCAAACAAGAAAACAGTTTTACTGCTGAATTTTAAAATAAATTCTTTATAAAAAATACGATATGTAAATTATCGTGTTTTTCTCTACAGTCTTCATATATCTACATATGTATCAAGTTTGACAAAATTAAAGTTGAAATATCTTTTGTCTGAGCATTTCCAGGCACAGGTACATTCAGATAATAATTTCTTTATTTACAGATCTCATATCTTCTCACTATATATATATATATATCTATCTTTCTACCATATACCTGTAATTGGTTCTTTCCTTACAATAAATTGTATCATTAGAATAAATCGTATCTATACTTGCAAAGATTAAAACTGACCCAACTGAAACTCGTTCGTTCTTGCTATCAGTTTCTACTTTCGTAACCGTAAGAGTTTCTCGTTAAAGAATGATTCGATTAACTGGTTGAACTATTGAAATGGATATATACAATACATCGAATCACACAACATTCGAAATCGTTTAATTTCGCCTGAAAAAAAACGTTGTTCTCGTCTATCTTCTATTCCTTTGAATAAGTGACTCTGTTCAATTGCACGGAATATCCTGTTTCTCTATCTTCTATTCGTTTAAAACTATAACTGTGCTCGATCGCACAGAACAAGCTGTATGCGCGACACGTACATATTCCAGTTGATCTCTACTCGGATCGATTTTCTACTCGGATCATTATCGATTTTCGAGATCGATTCTGGCTGCGTTCTCGACGTCGTTCGTTGTCCAGCGTCTGAGTTATGGCTGTTCCACGCGGTATGAAATATAATACGAATATCGTTTTGCCAATGGTAATTAGCGGCGAGGGCAGATTTGTTTCGTTTGATTTCTCTTAGCCTCTCGCGCGTTGGAAGCTCGGAGTTTAAAACGCTAATTGTTGCTCGAGGCGGGGTCTCTCCCTGGTCGAATGCTGATTTGCCGTCCAGTACCTAGGGGTTTCCGATCGAAGACCGGGTTTAGACCTCGATAAACGTTTCTGACTTCGTTGCTTACTGTCGTCGTATATTATAGCGGCGTCATATTATAGCGGCGTCATATTACGCGCGTAATATCGCGCGTGTAATTTCCGAGAGAGCACGTCTATTGCGCCGGTTCAATGGTATATGTTTGATTTATAAGGGAGTTCATTGTTCTTGGAGTTTTATATTGGCTGATCGAATGTCGCTGTAATAACCGACCGATATACGTTCTAAGTACAGATTATATTGAAATATGGTAGTATGGTGTTGGTGTAGCTCGTTACGGTTGGAAAGATCAAATTTGATTTTTTATCGGGGTTTTAGAAAGACTAGAATAGTATACGGAGGTGTCGCTATAGTATCGTATAGCTACCACTGGTTTCCAATTGAAAGTGGTGGTAATAATGGATCGATACGTGTTCCAGATAGAGATTATAATATCGAAACGTGGTAACATTGCGTTGGATAGGTTGCCGTGATTTATCACGATTGAAAATGTCAAATTTTAGTTTTATCCAGGATTTATCGAAACCATTACTGTATACATGCAGAGAAGTTTGAGAAGTTGCTACGATATCGTGTTACTTATGCTTTCTAATGGAACGGGCAAGAGAGACTGTAAGACTGTGGGTGGTTAACGTATGAATAAAACATGACAGTTGTTATTGCAACGTTAATTGAATAACCTAAATGACAAGAAAATGTTATTTACCAAAATAAACCTAGGCCACAAGTAACCAGATGACGTGTTCCTCGTCTATTTCATAACTTCCATCTATGGATCGCGATACTTAAAAAGCTCACGAGGTATTATAATCGTATTATATGTATATATATCGTTATACGAACGCTTCACCGATTATTATATTCGTTCCTGCGTTGTCCATTCGAACTATGCCGTAGATATATTATAATCCGGTAACGATGCCGAACTTCCTACCGGATGCTACCAAAATCTCAATTTCAACTTCGAGTAGATCGTAACTATGTCTGCTCCGAATTCCCCGGGGGAAGATGGTGAATTATATATAGTATTATATACTATATATGGTAAATTATACGACAAACACACAGGTACACGTAAGCTTGCTCTCGCAACTCGCTCACCAATCGTTGGCATCAGCTCGAGAGTCACGAGGGATCGGTTCGACGGTCACGAAAGATCAACGCAAAACGATTTCGCCCGCTGACCGAAAGACAAAGAGGCGAAAGACAAGAGGCTCGCAGGAAGCAGAAGAGAGACGAGGAACGTTGAGCGTAAAGAAGGAGAGGGAAGGAGACGAAGGAGCCAGCGATTTGTCGCTGTAAACGCATGAACGATCGCATCGGGGTTAACGGAGGTAACCCCGACGTCCGGCCGCGGGAAACAAATGCCCGTGGATTTACGGGGTTATGGCCGCGAAGATAACGGCGCGTCGGCCAAGAGAACGGCAGGTAGTCGCACGTTTTAAGGCGAACGCTAATCCCGCGTGGGCATTAGTAAAACGACGCCGGGGCAATAAGTTAGCCGTCGAACGTTCGCCAGCCACCGGCAGCGTTTACAGGATCCTCCACGATATTTATCGAGTATCGACTTTTCACCCGTGGACCGGTTCCCTTGATCGATCGCTGTTGAAGAGAAACCGCGACTTAAGAGCTCGTGGAGCCTCCTCCACCGAGGGAGATTCGGTTGCTTCTGAAGCAACGACGAGCTCTCGTGGCAGTATTAACTTTTAACAATCGTCGTTGAATTATTTCAGCACTTTTTGGGAAGCATGGAATTTCAAACATACGGTATATTTGTTTCAGGTTTTGGAAATCGATAAAGTTCAATAAACGTAGCTTTTACTATGGAACCGAGGACTTTTGTGCGAATTCTTATTTTTGAGAAACGTTCTCGTTCCATTATTTACATTCCCACGAGATATGAGTTGTATATATAATATATACTATACTACTTATATAAGACACTATATTTTATATATTTTTTTTCATATTACGTAGATTTCGTGGAATTCTGCATTTTCAAATTTCCTATAATCTGAAAATCTGAATGATGAAAATGCGCGATGGGTATTCGACGAAAAATTAAGAAATTATAGTTTGCAATGGATATAAATAACATTGCATATTTTTCTAATATTAAAGAATATCTCACTTGAAAGTTTGAGTAAGACATAGAAGAACCGTCGTTGGTATACGAGACTATAAAAATAAATTCTATAGTAAACGTTCGATTAACACGTTAAAAGACTTGCTGTTTATTCAAATACGAGTAAGATCGAAGTATAAAAATTCAAGGATGTAATAGCAAGATTAAGAAAAAATTCAGACGTGAGAAATTTCATCCATGATAGCCTTTAAATCTTGCCATTTTTCATCCAAAGGATCCTTAGCAGGCAGTTGGCTGTTAATTAAAATAGTTTATTTGATGTTTTCTGACGAAGACAGCTTTACAACGCATTTAGAAGCAATTATAACCGGAACGAAGCATACGATACTTTAAGCAGAGACAACATGAAGGCGACAAGCCGTACACCGATGTTCTCCTCGATCAAATATCATATTTCGTTGTTTCGCTCTAATGGCTCTTCGCCGGGAATTCATTTGTCAGGGTGAAGCCCGATATGTCAGGTAAAATTTGCCGATTAATTGTGTCGTTGATCGTTCAGGAAGAGCTACAACCTCGTTAAGGGATCGAGTGAACGACCAATATTATTTAGTTCGCGCAATAAACTTAAACACCAAATTTTTTTGGAGTTCCATGGTCTATCAGATTCTAGATGAATGATTTTTATTTAGGTTTATTTGATTTATGGTTGGCACTTCGCTATACCTTATCGCTATACCTTATATTATTATTCATAATATCAAATGGTATTCTATTAATATTTATAGCAGTATTCACTGATGTAACGAGACTTCAAGATTATACAAAATTAAAGATTGATTCTCCATTATGATACCGAGTTTAACACGAGAACCGTAAACTAAATCACTGGTACCAAAGACTAAAATAAACTAAAATGCAGAATTATACAAAATACACAACTTCCGTCGAGCTCCATTCACGAGCTCCATTCTAAGCAATAACATATCGATAACTCTTCTATCGCGTTAGAATAAAATTGGATTAAATTAATAAACGATTTTCCGCCGAGTTTTATTCGCAAATCGATGTAACAACTGTCTTGTACGGCACAGTCGCGGTTCAAAGAAAGAATTTCTTTAACGCTAACTTTACCAGCTCAAATGACTGGTTTGAAAATTTAATTTAAAACTGTACATTCATTGTTATCTCTTCTTTGTGAGTTCATCTATCTCTGTGTAAATTTTTCTATTATTCGATCAATCAGTTTCTCAATTTTTGCTAATATGAGAATCTACGTAAAGTTAGACGAACAAAAGAGATAACGATGAATGTACAATTTTTAATTAAATTTTCAAACCGGACCTGAGTTAGGTTGGTGTTAACAGCCGGATACAGGCGCGATTTTCTGTCGTTGTTCGGCTTGATCGAGAGGTTTCCGTGCGAGGCACGGTTATCTCGATGTGCACGGTGCTTAAAGTAGAAACCGCAGACCAGGATGCGTATAGACACCAAAGGAGCACGAAGCGAAAGCCGTCGGTATTCTTACCTCTTTCTCTATCTTCCTTTCTTCTCCTCATCCTCGCCTCGTCCTCTTTCTCGCTCTGACAGCATGTTCGATTATATGTGGGATAATACGGGTGAGAACAAGGAGAGACAAAGAGGCCAAGAAGAGGAAGAAGCCGATGGAGAAAGGATAGAGCAAAGGCGAGAGAACGGGCGAAACGAGGAAAGAGAAAGAGAGAGACGTAATCTGGTTGGTCCACCGAGTTTCAACGGGGCAAGGATGAAGGAAGGGCCGAGGGCCTCGAGGCGGCCGCCATAATGCATCGTGAGAAGTGTGCATGGGGTCAAACGGGTCAAAAGAACGTCATGGCGCTGCTCGTCCCTATGGCGGAGCCCCGTACACGCGTCGAAACCCTCGTCGATGCTCGCTTAACGTCGAACCCTCGGATACGTGACGCCACGACGACTTCATCGCGATTACGCCAGTCCTTCAATCGTAAAAATCCTCTTGTATACTTTGTCACGATGGATAGCCCAATTTGTTGATCTCGCGATAATTCTTGTGAATCGTTAGAGTGTAGTTAGAAATTGGATGGAGAATTTTGGATATCGGTGGCCGCTTGAGTACAAAGTGACGTATGCTTTGCGAATACTTTGGAGGCTCAAACAGTATTGAATTTTGATTGTTGTAAAATTGATATAAGAATCGGGTATTTGGTATCGATATGTGCATAGAATCAAAAAATTAATCCCTTGGAGAATGAAGATTCTGAAGAAGTGTTTTGAGAATCAACATTGAAATCATAATCGTCCTCCAACTTTGAAAGTTGCTTTTAAGAAACACTTCGGCAAAGAATCATATCTTTTTTAGGAGAATCATATCTGATCATATTATTCAGCTATCCTGCACCAATTTCTTTACTCTTGTTCGTCACTGTGCATTGTTCAGACAATGTGATATTGGATCGGGAACAGATACGCCAATGATTGAATGTTGGTGGCGTCCAGTCGCGATTTTAAAGCCTTTTCACGTAAAAACTGATAGTTACAAATTGAAAAGCTCGTTTCAGAAATGACTCGACTAGCTTTTGCAAAACGAAGCACGTTGGTTGCGTGTTGCATCTGCACGCTGGAAGAGCATGGTACTCTATTGATCAACCACGGACAGACATTCGCTCTCTAATTCCTCTCATCCGACTTAGAACCCATAAAATCCGCAGGTCCGTGCATCATGCAGTCTGCTCGCGGACAGAGAGAAATCGCTTCCTCGACGCGACAGCGAACGACTGATGGCGATGTTTCACGACCTGTTGAAAAATTGTAGAAACGTTCCTCTTCCTATACAGCGAAACACGTACTCGAGCTTTTTCTGTCGCGTGCTCATGTCAAATACCTTCTAATCTTTGCTTTTTCGACGTCGCGTTGGACACGTCGTACTCGAACGATATGCTCTACGTGTATGCTATGTGCACCACGTATTATGGGTACCGATATTTAGAGATGGAGTTGATTTTTATACGAACCTCACAGAAGCGATAGATTGTAATGTAAATTTAAAAAAAGCCGTGTCTGTGACATCTTCGCCTTTGTATACTTTTTAATGTATGAAGTTGATGTGACTTACGAACTGCTTATAAATTTCTCAATGGTTATGCAGGAATCTCCAAGTTAATTCTGATACGAAAATTTCGTTTGGTTCCAATTTCAATAGAAAGCTTTCGTTTTGTTCCTGTTCCAATATAAAACTTTTGTTCCAATGAGATTCGACGGCTATTCCTCTCATTTCTATATATCTATGTACGTGTTTCTGCACTTGCGCTTCGTAAACTAAAGAATTGATAATTCTCCGTAGCTCGGCATCTCCCGAATTACAAAAGAAAACGCAAATTCGCATAAATATACAACTTCGTATTACACCTTAAAACATTCGGAAATATTCTTCGACGTGCTATTTTCTCACGCTCAACAATCACAAGTCGAATGCATGCCGCGACACGTCTGGAGAAGCGATTCCTAACGATTTGTCAAACGACGTTCTCCATCGGCGTTCCACGCGTTCCCCGTATCGGCGATTCGTGATCCAAGCACGCCACGCGAAGGAAGACGAGGTCGTTGCGTCCGTGAATGGGGTAGACCGCGGCCGGAGAAGAAAGTTTTGCAAAATATGGGACGGTTCTCGCTGTAAAACGATCTTCCCGACCACTTCCTTCCTCCCGTAGCGAGCGTGGGGATCCGATGACCAGTTTGAGGTCGCCGATGACCGACGTGGGAAAGGATCGTCACTGGCTGGTCTTCCTTTGGCCCTCGTGCTCTTACTTCTTCTTTTCTTTTTCTTCCTTTTTTTATCCTTCTTATTGTTTCTCCCCTCGCTCTTCGCCCCTCCTCTTCTTCTTCTCCTTTTCTTGTTCTTCTTCTTCGTCGATCGCCACCGCTGAAGCTGCTACAACGTTGGTCATCGATGTCGTCTTCGTCGTTTCTTCGTCGTGCTACACGTCTGCTACTCGTATAACTTATCAATTTCTTGCCATTATCGCCGCCGGGAGTGGCTCGGCATACCTTCGTTAATTTTGTAAATTCGCTACACGGCTCCTTCGATCGTTCTGCAATTTAAGCTGGCTCTCGAGTAAAAGAAGGATAGGAGATCATGACCGAACGAGGATCGGCTCTTTGATCGATATTTATGTTTATAATGCTATTATACGCTGGCATAAAAATTGCTCGATCTTGTTTGGTTTATCGGGCGACGATCGAGTCGTGCTCGCGCTCTGGCCCCGACACGCTGCTTGTTCGCGATCCTTCACCGTCCTTACCCCTTTCTTGTTATCCCGAGAGAACCAAGGGTCGTGGTAACCGTACACCTCCGCCAGAATGTAATACAATGTTTCGCGACTTCCATACCGTTCGACAGTAATAACCGGCCATACATGTGATTCCCTGCCATAAAAATTGATTGTCGAAAATTCCGCGGGATCTTCGAGGTGCGCGGCGTGATCCTCCGGTCATCGACGCCGGACAACGGACGATGTTTTCCTCCGTGTGAAAATTATTCGTTCGCTGTCGGCGCCTCCGAAATTCGCTCGATGAATTACGACAAAGAGAAGACTTGGATTCAGCTAAAATTAAAGTTGCTGAGAAAATGGCATCGACGTGTCTGACGAATCATTTGAACGATATTTATACGCGAACCTATTTTACATTGATTACACCAATTAATAATACCTAGCAAATTGACAGCTGACAAGTTGTAGATCGTAGATACATGTTGGGCAAACAATTTCTACAATTTTACAATTCTCATGAAATCTACTCGCGTGTAATTTTAATTAAGTCGTCGCTAGTAGAACTTGTTACTCTTATGCGAAACAATTTACTCTTTACTTACAATCAGATTCATGACATTTTTCTAACAGTATGGATTCGGTTGTGCAAAGATTACTTATCTTAACCATCTGTAAAGAGAAATTTTTTCTTAGTCATTTCACGAAGCTTTTTGAATCTTTGTTCTGTCCGAAAAAGGTATCAATCGTTCGACTTAATTGCCTTGTTCGATGGGAAGCGTTGGTCGTTTTATTGTAGCGCTTTAACACTCGCAAATTGCAGCCGGTCTCGCGATCCATCGAATTTGAAATTCAACGCGGACGCGTTAGCGATATGGCAGGCGACATTTCTTCGCTCGGAGCGTCGCTTATCGCCTCGATGATTCGTTGGTTACCGGTTTCAAAGATACAAGCTTGTCGGAGATATTAAAGCAATTCCGCGGGCGTTCGACGCTTCGCCTGCGAAATTTCCAGCGTTTAATACGTTCGTGTCAAATTATCACCGACTGCTTCAGGGAAAAGTGAAACGATTTCCTTGCAAATATCCTTGGGCTCCAGTGTGATGTTATTCGCTTCAACACTATTATCATACTTATTTCAACGATGTTGGGTGACACGAAATTAATCTTTTCCGCTAGAACAGTTGGAATATTGAATCGTTGGTGGTAAAATCTAAGAAAGATCCGGACCTATTAAAATTTCAATGAAAGTTATATTGATTTATTGAATTGTTAAAACTTACTCGAGGAATAACTTTGTGTCCACACGAAAATTGAGCGAGGATCACGATATAAATGGAGTTCTCAAAATTGATCAAGACTATATTGATATCAAAAAGTATCGAATTTGAAGAATTGTCCAAAGTTACTTATATAAAAATTCAGATATTTTTAATCTATAAATCCCGGGAAAGATACAAACAGAAAAGATCGAATAGTCGAATAAAGTAGAAAGTAATTTCTTACTCTCGAGAAGTAACTGGTGAACACGTAAGTAAATTAGAGAGTACAAGTTGCAACTTCTCACTTTCGTTTCGATCAACCGTCTCTTGCAATCTAAGAATTAGCTAACGTTATAATTAAATCCAGTCCACCCATCATTGTATCTACGCTGTACCTACACCGTATCTGCACAATAGGTCAATTATAGAGCCACGACATTCGAAACAAAGACAGTCTCTGCCGGGGGCGATAAAACAGGGACAAAGTGGCAGCAATTGTGAAAATCTTTATTCGCGGCAGTGGCATTGGGACCGATCCGATCAATGGATCTTGTTAGTGGCACAAAGCGGCGGGCCGCGCTTAATAAATAAACAAATAGCTGTATAATACGCGTTACAAGCCTATTGTGCATTGTACGGAAGGCAGCTCTACTGAGTTTGAAGCAACAGGCCCCTGCGGTAACACAATGTCCTATCTGTTGCAATGCATTATGGCTCGGGAGCCCGATTCGCTGGCCCGAGTATGCGTGTTACACGTTGCACTACAGGTACGCACAGAAGTATTTGCATTATACGATCGTTATACAACGTACTTTAGAGTACAATTCTGTTGGATGTGGAAGGTTCTTCGAACGGATAACGAACAGAGATTTTAGAAAAAACATAATTGTGCATTAGTATTTTTGAGAATCATGAATGATATCAACAATTTAAGTTAGATTATATATATGAATATATATTATGATTTTGTAGAATTTGCTTTTTATCCCATGAAATGTAAAATATATGTAAACGCGGTTGAACGTTATTAATCGACGGGTAGTGAAATATGCAATGTGTAATATTACTGAAAAATGCAAAATAACTTCAATGCTGTTTTATCAAGCTACAAAATATGTATTAGAATAATAGATTTTATAAAAATCCATTAGAGATCTGACATACAAAGATTTTCATAATTTAGAAGAGTGTAGTATTTATCAGATTGCTACTTCATTTTTATGTTACAACTTTTTATATATTTCTTTTACAAAAATATACATTTTCATAAATGTCCGTAATTCAATTATTAGTAACAAATAAATGAATTGGGAGGATCAATCGGAAAGTGGTATAAGTGCACCACATTTTTTTAACAGCTCATTTATACACTCATAATATTCATTCAGGGAATTTTATTGTAAATTTCTATGAACAGAATGTGTACAAACTTTTTACGAATACTTCGACAGTACGATACAGTAGAACTAGAATTCATGTTACTGCAGTTGTCCCCAGTACACATGATTTCTCAGTCAAGTAATACAGGAGTTCGCAATCAGACAAGTAGATTCAGCCCGCAAGAGTTTGATTAAACTAGACACTCTGTAGTTTGGCGTCTCTCCCTGAAAGGGACGGCTTTCAGTTTCAATTATTTTGTGAAAGAAGCTTCAATTTATTTAAATGAAAATAGCGATGAAAACATCCCGAATTTTTCCGTACTTATCCTACAAAAACCTATATAAACGTATCTTCTTTTTAACATTCAACGTAATAGAAATGGTTAAAAAATCGGACATTTTAAAAATTACAATCTAACAGTACCAACACAAGGTTACTATACATTTTAATATTTGCAATAGATGCAAACTTTATCTCATTAGAAATTTCCGTTCATCTACAGCGTTTTTGAATCGAAACTCGTCGTATTATATATTCGTAAAAGCTTCGTATTAAAAGTTGAATTTCATCCATAGTGTTTAAAAATCCTATCATTTCTGTTATTTTTCTATTGAATTTTCTTCGATAGTCCCTTGAAAAATGAGCAACGGCCGAGTTGAATCGTCCTGTAGAGGTTCGATTATGGCCTCGGTTTATGACTCGCGCGTGTTCGGCGTAGGTGGGCAAGTAGGAACAAGCGGCGAACAACGCACTTATTCAAATACATTCAATTAATTTCCATAGGAAGACAACAATGGCTTCCACGCCGTGTAATCGTCCTCACCGATATGGCTCGGCCGGTATACGTATGCCTCGCGTTTCCTGGGACCGTACGTAACGGCATTAAATCTTCGACCGTCTTACTTATCTCGAATCTGTTCGCGAAATATTATCCTCCCGCGCTTTCATCAATAAACTACCAGACCTTTTGCGTGTCATTTGTAATTCTGTATGACATCGTAGATACGTATTAAGTACTTTCGATATCGTTGTACGCAAGTTCTCGTTATCTGTCAAGTAGAATCTCTTCAGAGAGTTACGTTCCGATGATTCGCGTTCCTTGGTTGAAAATTGTAAATTAATTTGTTCTCGAATTAGATCTTTAGATTTAATTTTTTTTTATTTAATTTCTAGAAGAATGTAACAAAGTTAACTTTTAGATGGAATATTTTGTTCCGCTTTGGTAATGTGTCCACTGTTGATAAAATTTCAATTTCTTCGTCTGTATGGTAATAAATAATCTTCGTTTCTATATTTTTACCCTTAATAGCTTTCACCTTTATATTCATCATTCGTATCGTTTCATTGTACGTTTTCTATTTTAATTATTATTCCTTTCCTCGCGTTCTCTCTACATTATCTATCTTTATGTTGTAAAATTTCACATATGAATCACTTGAAGGCGAAACTGGCCAGCTGTCCGTAAATTGGAAAGTAGCGAAAATTGATGACGTTACGAAGCATTTTAAAATTTATCTCGGAAAATGCGTACCATTCGGTGCTGTTAAATCGTTTCTTCCTTCAATATTTCAATATTAATCGCGTACTCGAGTAAAATCAAATCAATCAACTTGGCTCCCGAATTAAATGATCCTTTAACGACCATCTGCTTGACATGGCGCAGATTCGCTTATTATTATACAAAAATATTTATGACCCCCTTATACCTTGTGAAGTATAGTTTAATTATACAAAAAATCCCGGGGCAAAGAAAATGGAAGACGGTGAAACAGCAAACAAGACTGACCAAGTGTGTCTCGAGGTACTATATTTGCACGCGATTCATGATTGAAACCCTTTTTCATCGGACTGACTTGTTCTACTTGTAATTAATCGCTGCCTCACAATGTATTCGACGCGGTGGTGGATCGGATCCGAGCTTGTAAGGAGGAAAGCAGTGGCGAGAACGGACGAGAGAAAAGGAGAAAGAGTTGAGAGGGGCAGAGAATATCGGCGTAGCAAGCTGTGAATGGCTACGCCCTTGATGGAACAGAAAGAGGCTACGGGAGGGGAAGTACAAGAGGGGCGGTTAATTAATGGGGCGGCACCCGACCACTTCCCTTGGCTTTATACGTTTTCTCCTTGCCTCCGCGCGCTGCTCTTCCCAGCCTCTCGTCTTCTGCTCTCCTTCTGATTAGTATTTTTTTAACATCCTCGATTTTTCGCCTTCCGCTCCTCTTCGTCTTCCGCTTTGAACGTGTTCTCCTCGCCGATTGATCGCCAACACAATTACGTACATTGTACATAATGAGTCGTGATTTTGATCGAAATTGATTTGGCCAGGGTGTATGAAAATGGCGACTCGATTTGGCTTGAGATATCAGGTGCAGGGCATCATCCGCCATTGAAACGCTGATTTTTCTCCTGACTTAATTTTGTCGATCTTCGTCTATGAAACCTTGGTTTTCAGGTAGTTCGGCATTTGACTTGTTTAACTTATTAATTGATTGAGAATTTGGTTTTATAAATTGTTCTTATTCTAGCGTAAGTTTGCAGGTAGAATCATTTTTACTGGACAGATATATTTCTTGTTTGCTATTCGATTGAGAATTTGGTTCTATAAGTAATCTTTTTTGTGTCGAATTCCTATTCTTTGGACGAATACAGTTAAAATATTAATGCGTAGGGTCAAATTCTTTATTTCTTCTTTCGTTTTCGTTTATCTTTTGGAGCTCCTTTTTTGGAGCGTAATTTTCATTTTTAATTGGTATACTCTTTGCGACAGTTTATTCTGTTCTATCCATTGTTGCGATCTTCGTTCGGTTAGTATTTTTCATTCAATGTATTGTTAACACAGAAGCTCAGATTGTTCGTTTGTCTTCATCTTTTTTTTCAAATCTTCTTCTTATAAATTTTATTTCAATCTCTTCTAATTCGCCGTTCTAGTTGCTAATTACTTCTTGCTTCCTCTTATGAATTCATAGAAATCAAACTTTTTCTATATTGCGATAGAACGTCTCTTCCTCAAAGTACGTACAAGATTCGAATAAAATATTTACATCGTGTAATCAGAAACTTTAATTCGACAACCTTCTTTCCATAAAAACACGTAAAAAGTAAAAGTAAAAACTACTTAAATTTAATCACTCTAAACATTAAGACTCGGAGTCGATCATTATTCGACATTGTCGAATACATTGATTGTACACGATCAATCTGCATTTTGTTGCACGAATTTTAATACATTGGCGCGCGTGGCTAACTTGAAAAATTTTCGTAAAGTCGATTGACGCTCGATGGGTCGGATTTTGTTGCTCGTCTTTTCCATAAACTTCTCCTCCAGCCGTCAGAGATTGCTTTCAGGTATACGGCGCTATATAGTTAGTCAGCATCATGGCGAGATCGCGGTAACAGTCAGTGATTAAGGGTATTAAATCTTTCTTCGTGCACCGGCTCATCTCGTATTTTCCGTCACTTTCGAGGCTCGGCCTTTCTCCTCGCTTACATTCGCTACCCTTTCACGAGGTGACGCCTACGCCGACGACGCACCGTGGTTATTTGTCTTTGAAGATACATCGATTACTCATCGAAGACAAACGATATTAAATCGACGATCCTCCTTTCGTTTCACGCCACTTTGTTCTTGCTGTACTCCTCGAGCATTGTTTCGTGATCTTCGCTTACTGATCTTTTTTCCCCACAAGTAATCTAACAGCATTTCGCTGTGAAGTCAAGAATCCTTCCAATCTCCGTAACAGTTCGTAAGTTACAGAATGAAATATCGTTGAATCGATATTTGACTATGTTAAGTGCAATCGTTCGAAACATTCTTCTATTTATACAGGCCCATAAAAGTACCAGAATTTATGGATACATTGTGTGCGCATAGGAAACATTTTGACGTTTCATTAACACTGTTACGAGACACGACGACTATCGGTAAAGTTGGAGACAAATCTGAAAATTTGTATAAAATTAATATGCGACGAACGCCGCAGGACGACTGATTCAAATTAACGAACAACGAGCCAAAAAAACAATAGAAACGTTTTTTTTAACGTAGATCGGATATTTATCAATTTACGTGAATCCAAAGAATCGGCGCATCTGATTCTGGCATCGTGGATGATTCATCGAGGCGAAATTGTTTAAATTAAAGTGGTCGAAGTTCGATCGTATAATAATTGTATGGATAAAGCTTGAAATATATGGGAAAATATATAGCTATTAATACGCAATGACTACGAAACGTGTCATCCGAATTAATAAACACCGAGGCAAAAGACAGTTCAAATCTTTCTGTCATTTAACGATTTACATAAATCGAGAAAATATCGACACATTTAACCGTGATGGGTGATTTGCCGAAGCGAAACCGCTCTAAGATTAGACAGGTCCCAGGAAAGGGCCATTAATATTCACGATCACCGTTAGATAGGTCGATATAATCCGGCACTTGCTGGCAAGATGTATCAGGAACACGATTCCCACGCGATACCTAACCCAAGTATGCTTCTATCCGGTATCATCGGACTCCTCCGGATCCTCGATAACATCGCTGGCATCGGATGCACGGTAATTTGTTCCGAGATGACTTCGAAGTCCATCGTTCTCGGTTATCAAATTCCTCCAAGACGGACACTGTAAAATCTGTTAAATTTACATTCTTCGGAACAAACGAACACTTCCATTCAAGACCGTTGAAGATTTATTAAACGGTTCCCCTATTAGTAGCCGCCTTTCGAATTTTCCTCGAAGAACAGGCACAAATATTGATATTTGCTTCCTAGATTTCTCCTTTCTCTTTCTTCTTCTTTCTCCGTTTGCTTTTGATAAGTAGGTACGTACAGTTGAGAGAGATAATTTAAAAGATAATTGGCTGTTCGAAACGGCTTTTCGAACAATTTTCTACTTATCTGGACTGCTATTATATGAACGAAAAAGCACTGATACTGGAGAGGATTATTATTAAACTTCTATCATATAAATTTTAATCAACACCAGTTTAGTTGACCCACTTTTTCTTTACTCAGTTCCTTTAGATTTAATATACGTCGATCCATTGCTAGTTTTCATAAGGAAAAATCCGTCCCGTCTTTGTTAATATAAAAAGTTGGTTATATTTGCTCAAAGCATAGAAACATTGATTAGTCGCAAAACTACGAAAGATTATACATGTAAAAGCTCAGATACGTGATTATGTGTGTGAATTGAAATTTGCAATGTCTTGACCTACACACCATGACGATTTTCAGTCCGTCAAACGGTGTTCTTTCGCACTTCTAAATTAATTAATAACGAAACTAAGACGATCGTACGTTTAAAAGCTAAAATATACGACGAAATTCAAATTTTGGAAATCCAGACTCGTATCGCTATGATTCTAAGACCTTTAAATCGACTTCTGTCTCGCTTTACCTTCTCCAAACCCTTTCTCTCGTGTATCTCTCTTTCTCTTACGGTTGGAAACTTATTTTTCTAGTTGGAAACACGCTTTCTAAAAACCAGCCGTATTTTTCGCGGTAGAGACGCGGTACACGATCCGGGACAGCCTGGAATTCGACGACGCGAAGCCAAGCCGACGAGAGGGTCCCGTGGGGCGGTTTTTCCTCGAGCACCGGGGGCCCCCTTTATTCGTGTCGTCCTAATTCGAAGCGAGCGATCGGGGCGCGGACGACGATGGAATGTTCACCGGCATGCGGTGCCCGCTCGTTCTGCCCCCTCGTTTCTCCTTCCTCTCCAGTCCCCCTGTGTTCGTCGCGCTCCGTCCAGCTGGATAGGCTGCTTCGGAGCTGCCCCGGTAATTAATTTAACTTCTTGCCCCGACGATGGCGGCTGCTAATGGTTTTCTTGTACCCTGCGCGAAACTCTGTCCACGTCGTCTCTTCGCCTTTCGTCCTCCCTTGGCCAGGCCACCGCCGCGCCACTGCTACTGCCACAACTTCAAATATTCTTTGCGAAGTACGCGACTTTGGGTCTCCCTTGTTTTAGAATTTTTGTTCCTCGCTTCTTGCTCAGATCGCTCGAAAAATTCTACTTCTTTTGTCAAGATTCTTCGCATCGCACGTTTTGATGAGGTACGATGGAGATTCATTTTTCTGAACGGTTTATGATTGCATTTCGCCCATTTTCTCCCTACTTGTTATTTTTCGTTCACAGAGGAACATGGATCAGCGAATTTAACCGGCAGAGGTTCGGTTAATCGAACGTCAATTTTCTTGTAATAAATCCAGCACAAATAAATGGAGTTCTACCGTATTAGAAAAGTTCTAGAGGGTTTGTTTGTATCGTGGGGGATGTTTTTTCTGGGTATATACGAGGGTTGTTGTGTGAAAAGGATGAGCAGAGATAGAAACGAGATCGATGTTAATATATAGAAATAATAGTTAATTAGGATAAAATTAAGTAACCTGGAAAGATACATTTTCTTTAAAGTATATCGTAATTGAAGAGGCGGAAAGATACTCAGATTACATGGAATAGTTCCAAAGTGCAGACTCATATATCATATCTGGATCAAATCTGTTTAACCGAATCTACCGAACTATAATACTTGTTAGTACTTACGGGCAGTTCGAAGCTTTCTAATCAAGTTCTAAGTTATTTGCAGTACATTCGTACTTGGTTCTATCTACAGTATTGTAGGAATCAATAATTCGCGAGTTTAAGCATTTTGGATATTTTGTATTGGTATGACAGATTCGATCAAACATGGAGATAATGTTTGAGCGATCGTTGATGATTACAGGCTTGTTAAACGATTAGAAGTAAAAGAAGAGTAAAGAGTTGTTGTAGTGCTTTCGAATATTTCTTCAACCGCGTGATTTAAATAATGTTTATTTAAGCGATTTTTTGGATGTCTCCTGAAGACGTGAACAAACATCAAAGACTGTGAAGTTAAATGGTTTCATGAAGCAAATTGCTCGATGTTGTTTTATTATTCTTTCATCGTTCAAATATTGACTTAAATGACCAATGCTCTGTCAACAAAATTATACGTGTCTCCTTGCAAATAATCGAACAATTTTCTAAAATTAGATTCGAGAACTTACTCATCTATAATTTGTACATCTCATCGACTTGTTATTAATATTCAATGTTATTTCTTACCATACTCAGACATTACAGGAAACACGAGTTTCCGAGGATTTGCAAATACGTTCAGTGCATAAATTTAGAGAATTCCAATAAGTTATAATTTAACAAAAAGAGCTTCATCGTTAATTAAACAAATTTTATACCAAGTTAATAATCCTGTACGTTCCTTCGAAATAAAGCGTATGAACTCTGCACCAATTAGTCTTTCAATTAACACAGATTCCACTAAAGGCCAACAACTCGATAAAACGAAATACTTCGATAAAACGAATTATCCCGTAACTAATCAAACGTGTCCGGTTATTTCCACAAACCACTAGAGCATTACATACAATCGTACGATCTTCGATTTAAAAGATGTGTACATCGGAATCAATTTGTTCTTTTCTTCGTTTCCTCTATTCACGCTAATCGTTGGAATTAGCACCTTAACGAAGATAGAGGCAGCGTCACGATGTTTATCGACGTGAATCATAATTTCCCGGAGGTGATCAGTCGGGAGTAATTAGTAGTGGCGTTAGCAGAGCGTCGTCGTAACACGATATTTCGGTCGAAGAGCTAACAGCTGGGGTGGGTCGATGGAAATGACGTAAATAGAAGCAAGAGGTCAGTAAGGATTTTTTCGGCACACCTTTATACTAAGCCTTAAGGAATGTTATTTATATGACTCCGGCGAATGCATGGAACTCGCTTTGTTTCAAAGAAGCGATCAGTCATCGATTAGTCTACGTAATGGAATTTACTGAATTTGTCGCTGAATGATCGCCAGGATGATCATCGTGATCACGTAGAGCAATCGCATGGTAGAATGTAAGAAATATTTAAGTTAATGTTGAGAAGTATCTAAATAGTATTTGGGAAAAGTGTCTTTAAATTTGTGTCTCTCGAGATTTTTAGAGCCATGATTTTATGGTGGCTAAATAACCTGCAAGCTTTTGTTCATATGGCGTAACAAGGTATTTCTGATAGGTGAAAGAAAATGTATCAACGATAGCTTTTTCACGATATATTTCTAACTTGATATTTAGAATTGTTTTATATCGAACAGATTTTTAATACTTTTCAGGTATTCTTATTCTCTTTCGTTTGTCAAAAATTGTTATTAACTATTACATTCACTGGTAGAGTATTGCAGTAAAGTCTTCAATCCTCTACGGATTATTTTTATAGTTTTCTTCGATACTAGAGTTCATCCTACCTGACGTTTTTTTTTTTATCTGATCCCTTCGATTCTCAATGAAATATTATTTTCACCACCATGTTGTCTTAGGTATTAAGATAAACGAACGAGATCTGTTCCTTTCGCTCGTCCTTCATTCCTTCTTATCTTCCGTACGCTCTTTCGACACCTTTTGCACGATAATCCACTTACCGTACACTAAATTGCCGAAGCCCGGCTACGTAATTGTCTTGCAAGACCTTAGGGACTTGCTAAACAAGACCCTACGAAAACACCCATAGGCGATAATCACTCGTCTTATAGAATACGTCTATCAGTTTCTATACCAGGCGTCGATAAGACGTTCTCTTGGTGAAACGAATTGCGCGAAGAGGAAAGCTCCCCTCGCAGCCTCCATATTGCAACGTTTCCCCGTTGGAAGAGCTATTCTCTTGGGTTCCCGGAGAGAAGAGACCTTCACCTTCGATGGAGGGAGAGGGCGAAAGGCGGCCGGTAAATAGCTGCGTGTGCAATGTCCGCTCTGGCCGCGAGGCGTTAACGAGGCGGGCAAACACGAAGAGGACGAGATGGAGAGAAAGAAGGCTTAGCGAAGAGGTGCCGGAGGATGGACGAAGAATCGGCGGAGCGTGGAGAGAAGCGCGAACCAAGAGAACGAGAGAGGTTGAAAGAGGGACGACGATGTAAAAGAAGGATCGAAATGGAAGAGGAGAGAAGGGACGAGGAAGGAGAGAAGAAGAAAGAAAGAGGAATGGAACAAGGCACGAAGGCGCCTTTTCAAGGCAAGGTGTGAACTCTGCCGCCCTTCGGCTCCCTCTATCAGTCTCTCCTCTTCGTGCATCCAGCACGAAACCACCTCTTTCCACCTTATTAAGACCCCCGACCCTGCCAGCATACAACAACCGGACTCTCTCACGGTTCTTTCTATTTTTCTCTCTTGCTCGTTCTCTTTCACTTTCCTCTCCTGTCTCTTCTTCTTCTCCTGACATTGCGAATGGCACTTCTTCGTCTTCTTTAACTTCCTCTTCCTCTTCTTATTCTTCTTCTTCGTCTTTCTAGTTTTTGCCAGTCGGTGGTTAAGGCGAACGCGAGCGGTTTGTGCGCTATGGATAGAATTTGTAATTCTTCGCAGGTTAAAATCGCTGGAACGTCTCGTCGATACGTTGTTATCAAAAAACTGGGACATTGTTACATCGTTTTAACTGCCAAATGTCGTACGTACTAGATAGTACTTTGAATATTTTGCAGATATTCCGCACTTCCGCGCCTTGAAATTTCTCGTAAATGCACAAAAATTCCCAGTCTACTTATCACGAAGAGAAGCCAAGAAATTGCGAATAATAATATTCAGATTCGCCGATAGGCCATTATACCTTTCATATAAAAGCAATAGATCTGTCGCCTTTGAAATACCACAACGCAGCATCTCTTCTATATTTATCCAGTGTATAAGATGGACTCGCTTTCAACGATCTAGGAAGACTTTTTTGTACAAAATTTCTCACATCCCTCGTTCTATGCTCTTTTGTGCAACGCAAGAGAGTATACATCGCGCGTTTCGCCTTGAGGACGATGGAAATTTGTATTGGTCGTAGGTGTGCTTTCTCGACGGCTCTGTGTGCCTCGAGTTCCGTTTAAATAGGCGTCTCGAAGATATTCTTTCTGGTCGCGTGTTTCTTCGGTGTTGCCCGTGGTTTCGGCCTTTCTTCATCTTTCGTTTCTCCTTTTCCCTTTTTTTTTTTTTTTTTTTTTTTCCGAATTTGTTAACGCGGCAGAATCGAAGGGAAAGATGAAAGGATGCGCTGCTTTCTCGAGTAAACGCGACTTATTAGTGGAAGAGGAAAGCTCGAATATCGTTGGACGTAGCTGGCCGATGGTCCCTGTCTCTTTGACGGCTTTGTGTCTTGAATTAGAAGGAGAGTTGTTCGTTTAAGGTAATTTTCTTTTCAAGAATTTAGAATGATGCCATCTCGTTCGCTGTTTCCTATTGTTATTGATATTTCACCGATATTAAGTCGATTTTAAATATACGTACGATCTTTCAGAATTCACTTTTATTTGAAGTTAGTCGAATGCCACATAATCAATGTTTCGTTATTGAATGGCAGATTGTGTGCCACAAGCGATAAGTTGTTAAACTTGGATACGAACCATCCTGTAATAATCTAATACGTTTCTGATATGTTACATACGATGATATAATACGCAGCGTACATTTGTAATATATTAACTTGTTACTTCGAGTCGTTCGCCTCTCAACGAAGGACCTCGATATTCACAGGATTACAATGTCGATGAAGACAAATCAATCTCAATTATAAATACGATAAAGACTATATAAATAAAAATAAATAATATAAATAAAATAATATAAATAATATAAATAATAAATATAAATAAAAATAAAAATATAAATAAAGACTATATAAATAAAGACTATATAAATAAAAGACTATAAATACGATATAATTTATCTGCAACAAAAATGCAACTACACGTAAGAAAGATAGCTGCATATAAACCTGGTACATAAGGAAATCTTTATGTCCAGAAGATGGTCGATCGAAGATTCTTGAATTGGCACATTTTGTTTGATTAACAATAGCGATATACTACAATGATGCATTTATAATTACTCCAGTAGGTACACGAAGTCCTCGAGAGGCAGTGCAAGAAAAAGATTTCAGGGAAAGCACGAACCACGTCGCCTTTCGGCGCTCCATGTAGCTTCGTAATTTCCCTTTTCGTCGGACTGCTGTCGTATTTAATAAGATCGATCGATGCGGGCCGGCGGCATGGAAAAATCACTCGTCGAGGGCGAAGTGGCGAAAATAAAGGTTTGATCAGGCTGGTTGTCGCGCGGGAATGAACACGCGGCTCTCGAGAATAAAACGAAAGTAGGAAGCCGGCTCCGTGAGGCGGCGAGCAGCACCTTGTTTATTTTAATCGAGCCTCAACGTGCCTTGGAGATTGTTTCGTCTCGCGGCACCACGATGTTTAGCTCGCCGTTTAATCGCCGTTAACGAGCGGTTATCGTTCACCAACTGGAAACACGACGATGCTAACGAGGCGATCGACCGGAAGCACGGGGCCTCTCGCGTTCGCTCTCCACGCATTTCTTCTTCCTTTTTTCATTTTTTCCAACGTTCTCCCTACTCCCCTATCGCTATCGGTATTTTTATCGCGTATTTTAACGTACATTAAACCTTCCTTTTTCCCCTTTCTCACCCGTAAAGAATCTTTACATGCCCATATTCAAGAATTTCGAATTTTTGTCTTACACGCGAGTACGTTACGCGTTCGAAAATTTGAAATTGGTCGAGGCTTTTCTGCTTTGAACGATTAAGTGTGATTTTTTTTGGTGAAATTTCAAGCTTTCGAAGTTTAGTTTAACGAAGTCGTATAAGCATTCTTTACCAGAAGCCAAACTGGTGAAATTCATTTTTTATAAATTTCTCAATTTCGTTATGTCGGCTATGTAATTAGCATTATTTTGTTACTGCTAAATAGAGATGTTATTCATTGGATATAAATGACGATTTTTTTTTATTTCGGTATATTTCTGAACTTTTGAAAGAATTGCAGCTAACGAAATTCCAAGTGTCTTTTCTCCATGGAACATCATGGAACTTCTAAAGTTCGGGCTGGTGTTGTACATCTACGAAATAAATCCGTTTCTTATAAACTTTCCAACCCCTAAAATCCAACTTTATTACCAAATACACGATAAATGTAACCAAACATTTTCTAGCCCGAAAAATTCAGGACTTAAAATATACCGTTCTAAAAGATACGTCGAGAAATTTCACTGGACCATATCGAAAGACCAAAAGCAACGCGCAGAAAGTTTTCTCCCCTCTTTACTTTCGTTTACACGAAGCGACGTCGTTCTGTGAGATATTTTCTCAATGCACGCACGCATAAACGTTCAACCCTTAAAATCAAATAACCTTACAAAATACACAATAAATGTAATCAAACATTTCCCAACCTAAACATTCCGAACTTAAAATATACCATCGTAGACAATGTTTAGAAAAATGATTAGTTCTACCGAATCGTTGGTAAAGAGTAAAAGCAGCGTGCAAACAGTTTTCTCCTTTCTTCACTTGACAACGCAGCGGGACGATGTTCTTCGAGGAAACCTCTGAAGAATAACGTGTCATCGGCTGGTGGACGCGTCACGGACAGCTGACCGATATTCGAAGGTCGTTTTTGTGCCCTTTCTCTTTCAAGGCTTGCAGTAGTCGACCGGTACCCGGTTTGCAAAACAGAATTCGCGTCACTTCGTGAACAGAAAGGGGCGCCATGTCAGGCTCCTGTTTCAACTTGATTTTCACTGACTCGTATCCTTGCCCGAGGTGAAAAATACCTCGTAAATCACCGGGTGCGACTGTTACAATCGATTTGTTAGAGAAAACAGTGGCAATATTGCTGGTAATAATGGTGTCACAGAAAAGAGATCAGTAGGGGTCATCTCTGCTGTAATAGACGTCTAAATTCTCTTTGAAAATCCTCTGGAAACGTTTCTCTTATCTACACGACTAACGCGGACTCAGACGTGTCTGCAAACGTTCGCTTAAGTTTTATTATAGTTCAATTATTGCAGCGATTCTATTTGTTTCGGTTACTTATGAAGCTTCGTTTGCTTATTGTATTTCATGATTTATTGTACTTCTGGGCTGAAACTTATAATGAATGTATTCGAAGTATATCGATGATTTATTTATTTTGTGTAAGGGATGTTAAATTGCGCAAGGCAACCGGATGATTGAAATGGTTTATTAGCTGATTACTTAAAGAAACAGCAAAATGATTATGGTACTTTTATTAATCACTACTAATCACTCGTAATTAAGGAACTTTCTTTTATGAATAATTTTAATCATCTGTAATTAGAACTTGGGCTGTTTCTGAGAAGAAAGAGTTATTACGTAATTGATATTACAGCTTTTTTAATTTAATTGGGGATTTAATACGAAATTTATTCCCCCCGTGTAATATTGTTGGCGATAAACTTCGATATAACTTTGTAGCTACGTAAAGTATCTCGTTAAAAAGATATTAAATTCCAAGATTACGTAAATACTGCTGTAGATAGTGTGACGCTTGTTTATTTTTGGTAGAACGGAATTTAATTACAAAATTTACGGGTAAAAGAACTTACAGGATTTAGTATGTCTGTGTATAACAGAATAGCATAATGTGATAAAGTTAATTTTTAAAAGCTAATATACGATAATGAAATTGACATTCGTAATCTTTAAACTTTATAAGAATTACTTTGCTATTTAAGAAGCTCTTCACCTTCAACTAATTCGTTCTCCGGATTATCAACCAAACGAGAAAAATTCCTTTAAATCGATAGAAAGACTAATGCGATTAATTCAAGTAACGATCTAAAATTCCTACAATGCTTTATTAGTATACTATATATCGTATTGCAAATAATGAAAATCACGTATATTCTTTCCAAATCCTCTAATCGCCTCAAAATTCTCACCGTACATACGTCCATCCACGAACATCAAACGCCCCTAAACACACGATAGTAAACTTCCGAATGTACCTTACTTTACGACTCAATCCCCCAAAAAACGGTCTCCACCCTCGGTATTTTCCAGTTTAGCTCATTTTTATCTAGCCTAGCTCGACTTAGTCCAGTCTAGCTCATCCTTGTCTAATCTAGCTCATATTTATCGGCTCTCGAACAATAGAACGTCTCTTTTGCAACCGTGTTGCGGCTACTTAAGTCTTAAAGAAGAAAGGAGAGAATAGGAGGCGGGAAAAAAACAAGAAAGGAAAAAAGGATCTGCCGGAAAAATCGCCACGTCCGTGACTGACGTGACTCGTCACGGTTCCCGGTTCGCATACATTCGACGACGCGATTCCTCGGAACCGTCAGCCAGGGAAACACGGCTGTTTCACTCGGACGCGCGACCAATCGGCCCGCACAAATATTTAGGCCGACCCTGCGAAGGTCCCTAACTTCTGTGTTTACCGTTTAACCCGGCCGTCGCACAGTAGTTGGCCCCTTTTCAAAGCCTCGAGCAGGGCCAGCACCGTGAAGAATCGCGAATCTGATTGCGTCCACTTGTACGCTCGGCGATCCGTGACGACTTCTCAATAAATCTGCAAAAGGAACGGCCGCTTCCGTCCCTCCCATTCGTCTCACCTCGAGGACAACGTTGCTTCCACGTCCTTGGAGTTCGATTTTTGTTGCGAATTTGGCTCTGACTCCCCGAGATTTCACGCTCGTTTCATTATATGTTGCGACATGCAATTATAAGAGCACGATAAATTTTTAATTCTTAGAGAGGATGCAAGGTACAATGGGACCAAATCTGATTAGAAAATCGAACAGTTAAATCGTAAGAGTTATTATCATGATCTCATTTTATCGTATGTTGAGCTCAATTTTTAGTGCGATTTTAAATATGACGTACTGTGGCGGATAAGAGAAATCTTATTATTAAATAAGATTAAAAAAATATAAAAGTATTAAATCAATTTCTTCATTAAGACACCCAAAAAGGATCGACTGTAGAAATACCTACTACCTGAAATTAATTAAGCGTACACATATCTCTTCTGCTGATTCACGGTTCTCTCTAAAGCAACATTCTCGATAACTAATGAATAGTTATAACGCAATTGCCTCGTGGAATTGTCATTGGTATAATAGCGACTGCAGAGCGCTTATGGTTCTATATGGAATGAAAGAGAAGAGATAGAACGAGCAAGAGAAGGAAGAGGATCGAGGGATATTCTCTATAACTAATTAATAGTTGTAACACAATCGCCTGATGAAATTATCATTGTTACAATAGCGACTACGAGACACTTATGATTCTAAATAGAATCAAGGAGGAAAGTTAGAAGAAGAAGAAGGAAGAGAATCGAAATGGGTGAGGCTGTTATGCACATCATGATCGCGTTATGATCGCCATAAGATTTTACAGCGGTCATAACGGGGCCCCAGGCTTTATTGTTGGCCGGACAGCTTGGCAAAAAGCATGGTTGGCCTGTCTTCACGGTTGCGCCGGGGTCTCTGGGTCTCTGTAAATTCAACCTGGTTAGGCGGCGGATCTCCTCACGACCGTGTCTCTCCGACAAATATTACCCCGGGGCCGAAGATAAATAAAAATGTTTATTCTTTTTTCCTTTATTTTCATTTTTCTTCACTTTGTTCCATTCTCTTGTCTCCCGTTACCGCAATTTCATTCTGTCTCTCGGACAGAAGACGTTTCTCTGTGTTCTAAAATAGCATAGTCGACGAAGGTAACGAGAATTTACATTTGCAAAAATATTTCATGAGAATGAAACATTTGCGAATTATCGTAAGACCGTGAATAGAGACGGAATTTGTTTGGATTCGCGAGAATGTTTCAGGAAAAAGGTGAAACATTTGCGAATAATCGTAGGATGAATTGGGGCGAATGGGGAGGGTCATTTCAGAATTAGACGAAGATTCGTTTTGGGGGAAAGTGGAATATTTCTGAATCGTTATAATATTGCGCGTAGGAATGCGATCGATCCGGGTTTAGATAAATATTTGGCGATGAAATGAGGCATTTGAGATTCATATTACGAGTTATTTGTTGGAAAGGTCGAGGTTAGGCTAGGTTAGTTTCAGAGGTTAAGATTGGGAGTACACATTATTACTATATGTAAGAAATCTAAATCAATTTCATTGAATTCGATTACTGCGCGTAAGGAGTGATGTTCTATAGAGTAACTGGTATATCTAGTAACTAGTTTCTTCTCGAATTGCATAACGATTTTCATGGTAGAGTGTCTTTGGACATTTTTATTTATCTTAAATTTTATTCATGGATATTATACGATACCACGTTATTCCATAAATGTTTAACACATACATTTATTCGTTATAACTATCCGATTAACTCTATAAAACTAGCTAACTTTATAAAATAATGAGAAATATGCAAAGTATCTAAATGAATACAATATGTGAAATATCTTTGTATATCGTAATATCTTTATAGTTTTCTCCCAAATATAAATCGTCTAAACTGTAAGATATGAAAGGAAAACATAATACAGAACGCAGAGTAAATTTTACCCCAGCGACTCGTCTATCCGACAAGCTTCAAGGCGAACAATTAATCAAACCCAAAGTTCAACTCTACTCTACCTACTTTGAAAACCACAAAAAGCGTCTTCCACCTCGATCAAATTTAAAGATCACCGTAAAGGCCCGTGACAGACTGGCGCCAGTCGATTTTTCAAGCAAAATCGGTGATTCGACGATGATAGTGGAGGGGGATGGGGATGGGTGACAGGTTACCTCGAACGACGGATTCCTGGACGTCGATCCGGCCACACGACCGTCATTTTTTTATTTACACGTACGTCACAATAGTCTGGCTGGCAGGCGTGATAAATCCTGGTAATGGTCGGTCATCAATCTGGCAGGAATTACGCGCACCGCACGTTCCCTTCGACAATGGGCCCACACGGAGTTAGCTACGAGAATGGCTACCCAAGCTCGACAATGGGCCCTATTAATAAACCGCGGTATTAACAAAGAGGCACGGCCCTCTTTGTTATTAAACGGCTCGCAAAGTACCTGGAGTTAACCAAAATCTCTCGATACTATCGATCTCTCATTGATTCGTCCGATATCTCGTTTCTTGTACTCCTAATCTTCTGTCTCTCGTTTCCTTAATTCGATTCGCTTCTTGGTATTAGATTGAGATAATAGCGAACCGATTCAAATCGATTCGAAATAAGAAATAGGTAGATTCGCGGGTCTTTTGTCGCTATAGGATTATTCGAATCATCTTCTCGTTTTTCATATTTTTTCTTGTTGGACCTGAAGTACTTATACGATATTTTTTTATTGTTTCACTAGTGTGTTAACCCTGTTGCGATCCCCCAACTTTTTGTGTTTTAAATTTGCGTTGCGACGGAGGGAAAGACTTTTGATGTTTTCTGACCCATAGGACGTAATAGTTTCACGTTTTTACAGACACTGTTTAAAAATGTCCACTTTCCCAAGTGGAAATTCGTTTGATTTATTAAATTCTATAATAAGTGCTTTGCTTTGGATACTTTACACACGAGTACCTCACACGTATTGTATTATATACATTTTGTAGATTCTTGGCACATTAAATTCTCCAAAAATGCATGAATAGTCTACTCATAATTATATTACAAACTTTCATGCAAATTCGTATTTTTATGAACCCATTTATGGAATCTAACTAGAAACCCGTTTCATCCATCGAATATCATAACAAGCGCTGTACTTTGAATATTTTGCACATCTTTGTATATTAATGAATATATTGTACATCTTTGTACATTCGTACACCTCACCTACAAATGCTCTTCCCCGCAATACGCAAATCTGATTATTCCGTGTAAAGTACACGATTGAATTCCAAGCCGTTCAAGTTCACGTGACTCGAACAACCCTACTTTGCTACGTCTTGAGGAGGCTCTCCGAAGACTCTCATTTATATTCCTCGTGCTTTGTATTGGTATAGTCGCGCGGATTCCTCGCGAGTCGGCGCTCGTCGAATTCCGGGCCGGTGCGTGTGGCTCGCGTGTTTTTCGCGATGTTATTGGCAGTCGATCGATCTTTAACCGGGCTTTACCGGCGCCGAATAGGTAGCCAGGTCCCCTGTTCCGAATGGAAAGGTAGCGAAGCATGGGACGCGCGGCGGGTTCGAAGCAGGCTGCAACACACAGGGGAGAAAGAAGCATTGGCCTGGCAAAGTGTTTAAGAGCGTTATCTTCCCGGCTATTAGTCTTTCTTGGTGTGTGGCCTCCGGTCTCACCGGTCCTCCTGGCCCCGGAGAGCACGAGCTCGTGGAAGGGTTAAGTTTAAGTAGCCCCCCCACCTATCTCGGCTCACCATCTACACCCCGGGAGAGATTCATGGAGAGGATCAAGCAGCCGAGAGAGATGGAGGAAGACAGAGGAAGAGCACGGTTAGGGATCTCGCGTGAAGATCGACGGGAATTCCGTCGCGTACCCCTTACGCCGGGGATGCTTCGCAGTTTGATGGAATTTCGCGGCACCCCGCCTGATCAAGTACACGCTGAATATGTACGTTCGTGTATATGGGTATTAAAACACACGCTGCTTTCATACGGCAGACGTACAGTTAGTTTTAGATCTTTTTTTATTTATTTATTTGAATTTTACAATTTGTCCAGTAGGACATCGTTAGTTTTAGATAGAGTAGAATTTTGGAAAATTTGCAAAAATTATTATTCGTAGGATTTGGGGGAGGGACGTGACGAATCGAGGATCATTCGTATTGGATATTAATAATTTTCTAATTGTGTTTCCTACGAGCGATGAAACACGGGATCGTACGTGTAAGGAAATGCTCATCGCACGATGAAACGTGGATGAATTTCAGAGGTGGAGAAAGTAAGCTGAAAGATGGACTCGGATTTTTAATGTCGTACAATTTGGAGAATTGAATTAACGGAGTAGGAAGAATTTTGTAGATATCAGAATGCATTGTGCGATTTGAAGTAGCTCGATGTATCGAAGTGGAATGTGTGAGAAAATTGAAAAGATTTGAAGGAATTTGGGAAGAGAATCGAAAGAACGATAGAAGGCTTCGAATCGGGTCGCGCAAATCCTATGAAATCATCGTGGAATTTCACGGAATCTGTTGTTGAACGTTTTTTAAATATTAATCGCGTAAAAACTATGCACGGTATTACGTGCAACTACTATACACGGTATTACGTAGAAAACGTGTGTATACTTTCACTGCTACCATTTTAAACATTACACGGAATTATGCAGTCGTGTTTGCTCTGTTAATTCGCGACGTACTTTTAATCACGGCCTCGAATAGGAGAAGGAGAATTTCCAAGGGTAAACAGTATTTTACTGTGTCTGTGCATACTCTAATTGGCCACGGCGTGCCAATATAATTAGCGTGATCGGTAAAAACGCTTAAATTAAACTGATAAACAGCGAAGTTTACAGGTAGGATACAGCTACCGTCTACGCTTTACTAGGCTTTTCTACTGCTACACAGAAGCCTATTCATCGTTTCAATTAACGTCGTCTTTGAAAGTAAAGCTCGGCTCCATTAATAACTAACGGGTGAACTCTAGAATCTGTGAACGCCGCTCACGTGATAAACGATGCTTAACCACCGTGAGAATCCTAAGTGCAGTAGCTGGCACGCTGATTTTTCGAACGATTTGAAACGTGATTGTTCTACGATTTTACATAAAAGAAGACGACCCACTTTCAACTATTTTATAAATATTAAAATGAAACAGTATTTAAAGTTAAACTATTTCGTCTCCTATTTTCTCTTACGAGCAGCTGTTCCCAAATTTTCTAGAAAATTTAAATTCAAATTCTTATTAAGTGATAATTGCTGTTATTAATCGTAACTTCTGTCTCACATTTTGAAATTGATCTTTTGATCAATATAATCATATGTTATTACGGTGTTAATGAAATTTCGAAATGTTTCATTGCAACACGTACCACGTACGCGTAAAATTTGTTGTAGTCGGTGTTCAAATACTCTCGCGAGTCGATGGAGTCAAGCTGACGTTACGATGAATACGTATTTCGATAAACAAAACATCCGAAGAAATTCGATTCTCGTAAGAATCTACACGTTCCAGTTGGCGTAATTCATAGTCTGAAACATGAACGGTACTTGGGAAGAACAAAAATGCGAGATGCGCTTCAACAGCATGCTTGAAACAATCAAACGAATGTAGCATAAAAAATACCAAGATCGATTTAAAATAAACAAATAAATTACCCGATATAAAAGATGGGCAATTTAAAAATCAAATTCTATTATTTATACAAAACTCTTTATCGCTGTAGAGTAAGAGCCTACATAAAACGAGAACCATTCCGAAACACGTTGATACGAAATTTATCAGGCAATTTTATCGTTCTATAATTTTATGTAAAAGATCATTTGTACTTCGTAAACGATTATCTCCGAATCTCCTTTAACATTCAAATGAAAGTTGAAAATTAAAGTTAATCGACTGCGGATGCAGCGATATCAAATTTTTAGTTGCTATCAAGCGACGTAATCTGGGAGAATAATCAATGTACGAGATCGGAGAGACCCCTGTTGCGCTTGGTATCTTGAAAACGCGTCAACTGGTTCTTTTTCACGGGGCCCCGATAGATTACGGCCGAAGGGGAGAGGTTCGTTATAATTCCGCGGAGCCTGCACGAGCGGCATTAATTCAATTCTTCACACTTGTACGAGCAAGCAGGTAGCGGCGCGTCTTGTCACGGGGAATTAAGATTAACATTCAGAAGCGGCGTGTACCGGAGGTCGTTAGCGATATTTACAAGTATGTACGGCCGAGCAATAAACTCGTTACTGCAGTTATCCCGGCCAACTGTAAAGCAATAATCGAGTCGTTATCCCGGTTGTAGGCGAGCATCCGAGTCGTTCACGACCAACACGTCCAAACGATACGCGATGTCTCCTCAGCGTCGAACGCCTTACGTCACAACTTCGAGACACGTTGTTAAGGGTTCCACAGCCTATTAGATGCTGACGATATCGTTAAGTCGAGTCGACGATGCAGACTGAGATGAACAAAGTGGACGATTATAGGCACAGAAGCTTCCGTGCTGTTTCACTCTTCGTAGATTCTTTGACGCTACAACCGTGTACCGACGATTAAGGCACAAAAACAGAGAAACTCGTGTGTAAGAAAATCGTTTTTATTTAGTGTCACAAGGTTTGGACATATTGCGCGTTAGAACTACGAGGAGAAATGAAAGTAGAATTTACCAAGGATTTTTCAGATCTCAAGGAAATATTTTAAACACGAATTTCTATGAAGAATTATGAATTGGGTCGTTGTGGTCGCTTTGATACTTGTAACGTTAATACGTATTTAATATAGATACTCGGACTTAATTAATTAGTAGTCTTATGATAAATACAACGGCGTGCCAATATCTTTTGTAGCATACTGTAAGGTGTATGTGTTTGTAGGAAATGTAGTAAAACACCGTTATTTTATTAAAATCGTTACTCGAATTTCAAAGGAGCATAGGTATTTCTCCGTGTCTTGTTTAAAGTGATATCGCAGCGGATCATTGTTGAACATGTTCAGTGTTAGACGCGAGATAGTACGGAATTTAGAAGCATTTAGAAATTTAACGATAAACGATTGCTCGGGAAAGTAATTGGTCTGTTTGCATTATTGTTTCAATTTTATGGCAAAATTGAAATTTTGCTTAATTTATTTGTTTGTCATCGGGACGGGCAGAAACGATCCAACTTTCAAGAAATCCTTCACGCGTCAACGTTCTAAATTTAGTCGGTCCCGATCATAAAGGCGTAGCGCCTCGAATCTGTTCTTACATCACCCGAATATACATACATACGTTGACTTCTGTGAAAAGAAATGGAAATAAACTTTGCCCCTGCCATCGAATTAAAAAAACATTTACACGTCTGTTTCGATCGACGCGATAAAAGAAAAAAAGAAGAGAATGCTTCTTCAAACTGTATTAAAAGATGATTCAACAGCGATTAACCCAGTTCTAGTTTAAATTTAATCCAAGCTTTTGACTGTCTAGCGAGGTCACGATGTTGCGAAATTATGGAAAGATCGAATGGATCGAGGATCTCTCGATGGATTATAACATTTCATTGCACACTTCATCGAATCATCTCTCGTTTAATAATCGTATATCGATAAAGTTGGAAATACGATTTTTAATAATATAAACTGGATTGTTTATGTGAATATCTTTTCCCAACTTTTTCATTCAAGTCAATCAAGTTAATCCTATTACAAGAAATTATATTTCGTTAATTATTTTCTAACGTGCTTCAAATCATTCTTTATCTAATAGACCAATATAGGTATAAATTACGTGACATTCGTCGAACCTAACATTTACAAAATTTGTGAAGCGAAATACGTTGATATATTTTGCGATTCTTCCAGGAATACAATTTGGATACTGTCTGAAATTCCAAAAGAAAAAAAAGTGTAAAAAATTCGTAAGAAAGGATATGTAAATCAACGAAAATTTCATCTCTGAAACGAAATTATCTCCGCATTTTCCACATTTTTCTCATTTCCACAATTCGTCGCGCGTTAACAGAGAACTCAAACAAGCCGCACGAAGCAAATTTATATTCAGCAGGGGTTCAAAGATAGGGCGGTTGATCCTTGGCGATTGGCTATTATGCCGACGAATCTGTCGAGGAGAAACAACAGAAAGAGAACAGGAATGGCCATCGTGAGGCCACCGGTGAAACCACGTTTCACTTTCCACTACTAAAAGCAACATCGTTCATGTTGTACAAATACAAAAGCAACAGGTGGTGAGTGGCTTTGGGTTTAGGTTACCGGTTCAGCTATTCACTTTTATTCATGACTTCAGAGACAGAGAGGAAGGGAGAGGAGAATGAGAATAAGAGAGAAGGTGATACGTACAAATCTACATTATTCGTGAGCCACTCGACCCTTCGAATTCCTTGCTTGGTCCACCTTCGAGACCCTCACAGGTTGCACACCCTGTGGTAATGCCTTTACAATAGAGTTAACGATCGGCTCACAACACTCGAGTGCGGTCGACATCGCTGCGAAACTTGTCCGAGGTATCGATATCTGGCCTCTCAGTAGCAATAGCTTTGTATTTCGTGGACATTTGAAGGGTTGACATTAAGGGAGGTATTACGTGAGCTAATCAGAAACCAAACTGATCGACTTCATTTCTTGAAATTTTCTTAATTTTCCTGTCAAGATATAAATATGTTTAATTTTTCTAAAACTGAACTATTGATCTCGATGGAGCGGTTTTAAAGAGACTCGTGTAAAGAGAATTTTTGTGGCGAGAGTAGTGGTTTTTTAACGTTTTCGGACGTCAAGGTTTTTATCGATTGCGCGAAAAATTTCGTTTTGCTGGTTACTGATAGTAGAAGCATAGCATTTTTGGTATTTTTGCAAAGGAGACGTAATGCAGTAAAATGTCAAGTGTTGTTGGTTAATAATTCATAAAATAGTACTATGTTTCGTACAGGTATCGGCACACATGTTGGTTCATATATACATCGACACCATGTCATGAAAAAAATGTCGTTTAGATTTATCACCGTAATTGTCAGTGACACAATCGCGCGATAAACATGTCCGATTAACACATCCGCTACTACCGACGCGTTTGGTGTGTCAATTGAATTATTTGAGTAACTACCGACGCAACTGTTTTATTTCAAGCGATGCATGTTTCAAGAAAATAAATTAGAAATAGGGATAAAATTAAACGAAGATTGCTGCTCTCGTGAAAAATATACAACTACGAAACGATTATCTCAATCTATTTCCGATCATAGGATCTTTCACACTCCATTTATACCAGAAATTCCAATCCACCGTATATATCAGCCGAAAAACAATCAAAAGAAGTAAAAAACATGGAGGATTTATCGAAAACAACGGAGAATAGCCCCATCAGATTTGTCGCGACAGGCCGCGTCAGTGGCCCACGGTAGTAACATGATCACGGTCCGACATAATTAAAGTCCTCCGTCATCGGTATCTCCTTGGCATCGAGGAGTGGCTATCTCGTTGCTTTTCGTAAATTTTCGAACAGAATATTCTCTCCGCTACAAAAGTCGCATTTCGTCTCACCTCTTTCATCCTCGCCTTACCATTCCTCCCATATTTCCTTTTTCTCTGGGAAATTACCGATTTCGCTGGGGCCCATCCGCTCGAAAGATTCATAAATGAATTTATCGTAATTACACGGCCGGAATTTTATGCCCAGAATTAACATATTTATGCGCCGCTTCATTCACGCTGGCCGCGGCTTCGGGCAATTACGAATGCATATTTATTGTTACAATAATAGTCGTACCGTTAACCACGGTGGAAAACGCGCGCATTATAATTTAATCCTTCGTTATAACTGCACCGTGAATAATGGTCGACATCACAATGCCCCATAAAATACCGGAGGAACTATACGCGCCGGAGAAATGTCCGATACATTGTAACTTACGGTTAAACGTAACCGCTCTGTCAGTTTGCACGAGGGAGAGACGGAGATAGATGCGAACGTGGCGAGCGTAACCGAAGTTCTGCAGCGCTTTAATCTCGATCGTAATTGAATTTATGGCTAATACGCTAGCGTTAATACGGTTCCCCGAGTTCGATCGCTGGGCCGCGAGAAAGATCGACGCTCTAGACGGCTGGACCATTTCTCAAGCCGCAAGGGAGCGTTTCTTTGGACAGGAAGTTCGTTGGAATTCTACTCGCTTCGTCAGCTCGTGCGATTTCCTAAGAGGAATTTCGAAGTATTTAAGGTGTTATGCTGGAAATTGTTCAATCTGGTTTCAATGGAGATTGATTTTAGATTTGGAAAGATTTTCGATCGATATCGCCAGCTTTATAGATAACAGAGTTGAGATTTAGGATAGTGTTGGAATGGTGTTGATACTTTACTTCGTTAAAATAGCATTTTTTCTTTTTTCTTTTTCATTTTTCGAGATACTTATCTTATTTGCCCGATGTTATTTGTAATTGATTCTTCCAATGGAATTTTTAGTTGGTAAATGAGATGGTATCGTGTCATGACGCGAGTAGTAAGTTGGGCTATTGGTTAGATTTTTCAAGATACGATAAATTCCAATTTATCACGATCGTGATCTCATGATTAATGACAATTCGACCGAGACTTCTCACTCTGTATCGGCGATTAATATGATATATTAGCCCTTCTATATATATCATAGCAAATTGATGTGTTTGCTTAGGCAACACAGAATCGATTTCTTTTTCTACAATAAAATTTGACGACGTAATTTAACATTTTCATGCTTGAATCTCATTTTTACTCTTAAACGAGTACAAGTGAAACCTTCAACCACAAGAGAACGGTAATAAAAATATCGTTTTCTTTGCTTAGACCTGATTAAATTAATCTAGACGAGATGTTTAAATATTTCTTTATAATATGAATAGATAGCTACGTTATTTCAGGAAAAATAAAATAAAGCGCTTTAATAGCAGTAGTAGCCGCAATCTTTCGCTAAATCGACGAACAAACGGTCTATTGACTCTAAATGAAAAAGGACATCGGTGATCTAATCTAAGCGATCGCGGTTTCTTTTTTCCTCGCGCAAAAATACGCAATTTATTAATTAACACAGCAGTGTTTAAAGGCTGGCATTACTGGTTGGGAGACTTCTATCAACGGATTTCTTTCATCGTCATTGTACGATTGTAGTTTTCTTGCGTAATGGCAACGTATAATTATCTAATTAACATTATGTGGCTCGTCGAGTCGAGCAAACGGTGGCATCTAAGTATGTTCGTACATAGCTTGAAGAAAAATGACATCAAAAATGATCGTATTCCCCCATTGTTTCAATTTTGAATTGTTTATTGGATAAATGAAAAGATGTGAATTAACGATTATATACATATATTTTTATTTGTATAAAGTATTGAACGAACGACTCTAATTACTCTTATTAAGCAAAAAGTGTTATCCCTGAAGTGAAATTATCATTTTGGAGGTTTCAAAAAATTGGTAACAAAATTTCTTACAGCCGCTATATCTACGAATTTCTCAACTTTTACAATTTCTAAATCTTCTATAAATGTATAGGGAAACTTCAAATTTTTATTCTGCCGCGAGATTTATTTCCGTTGCGTTGCGTCATAGGTTGATGCATCTAGAATCGCGTACGATCGATGGTTTCAACTCGATATTCGATGGTTAAAAACGCGCGGCGATAATACGTGACAGAATTCAAAATAACGAGCCGATTCGAAACATTCTTTATCTTAACAATCGATCGTATTGCCGGCTTCTGACGCAAACTTTCAACTAGTTCTCGTTAACAAACGTGATTAGGGTCGAGTGACTTACGGGACGAACGAAAGATCTATCGTTTGATCTCTGTTTAACGTTGTTTAACGCACAGATCGTAGGATAGATCAGAAATTCTTGCTTCCGTAAATTTTCTACCAGAGATTCTGCCTTTCTGAGCTTCGATGATCGATCGCAGTGATGCGATAAATGAAAAACTTTTAGCTTTCTGTAATTTGAAAATTGTTAACGCACGATTAAATCGATCAATCAATAAATTGTCATTATAAAAATCAATGAAGTACGAAATATCAAATATTCGATACAGAGAAGTAATTTACTACGTTATGGTATGTTTATTGAAGACTGAAAGAGGATTAGTATAGAAATTGCTCAATTTATAGGAATGTAAAGGCAGATAAGACGCGTAATATTTGTGGATTGTCTTAGGAAATATCAGGTCTCTTATCGTTTAAATTTTATGGTCTAATTTTAGAGTATTTTTAGTAACATTTTAGCTATTTATCCTCAAATATGTACTTTACTGATATATTTATCGAGCAAAAACGAAACATCGGACGAGAAACACACAGAATACCTGTATTAATTATCTGGAAGCCACTTTCCCACGCGACTAAAATTTTTCATATACCAGCTTTATTAAAATCCATCTACTGCATAAAATTTCCTTTATTATGTATAGAATTCGTAACACTACTATGTAAATGTATTCAAAGTTTTAATTGAATCTCTGAACAAAGCAGCACGCATACGAAATTTAAGTATAAAAGAAGTTAAAAATTGTACAATTTGGGACGTCACGTCTTTCTGTTTCCTCGTAACAAATAATCATATGTGATATCAAGTTACATTATAACTATCTTAATAGTTAATTAATGATTACTAAACTTTACGACGCGTGTTCCATTTCATTTGTCATGATTATGACACAGTGCATCTGATGCCGAGGTATAACTTCAAGTCCAAAACATATTAATCTAATCCAAATATCGTTTAAAACGATTAGATACATCCCATTTTGACTTCTCAAAATTCCATTAAGTTGTAAAATGTAAATTTCGCTTCTTATTTGCAAGAAAGTCAGGTTTAAGGGACAGAAAACGAGCAAAACGGCGCGAACGTCAATTATAAACAAAATCGGTAATTAAATTCGATCCACGTTTATTGGATCGACTAACGTTAACTAGCACGAAGCGACTGTAGGATACTTCTGATTGATTTACTCGACGCACGTCTGACTTCGGATGTAACGTTGGAACTCGCGATTCTCAGCGCTCTCTTCTCTTCGTCAGAAATCCGAAAGAGACGAAGCTCACCGGTGTGATTCACAGTCACGTGCCTTAGAAGATCTCGACCCGTGGCCACGAAGTAATTACGGGGACGACAAGATAAATAATCGTCCGCCCACGAAGCGCATAATTCCCCTGGCAAACCATAAAACGCCATGTAATTTGTTGACCGCTGCTCCGGGAAACGCTTTCCTGCTTTCAATCTTGACTCAACGTCAAAACTTC
The DNA here is from genome assembly GCF_000188095.3 of Bombus impatiens. Lineage (NCBI taxonomy): Eukaryota > Metazoa > Arthropoda > Insecta > Hymenoptera > Apidae > Bombus > Bombus impatiens. Next base: position 935,266 of record NT_176570.1, read on the forward strand.
CCTAAACTATTCATACGCGTACATTTCCAAAAAATTCGCACATCGAAACGACTATCGTTACTTAATTTCTCCATTCATAATTTATTCTTTCAATCAATCGTGTTCGCGGCTTATATTATATAAATTATTCTTATCGAATCGATGCAAGGAAAATTATACGTTCGTCGTTGTATCAATGCTTGATTAAGATTTTGTAAGCTTTTAATTTTACAATATCTTGTGCTAAAAATTATTCGGCTCGGTTTATAAATAGAAATTTTATTGTATCATAGACATTTGTACATTTAGATAAGATTTAAACGTGCGAGATTTTAGTAGCAATTTTACAACGAGATATCCAACCTGGTCTTTATACGTAATACATACTTTTTTATAATACAATAGGACGAAAGAAATGTGCGAGATTTATAGAGATTTAACCCCAATCTTATAAATCTAATTAATATAATTAGAAAAACATCCGCAGTGTATTTGTAATTATCTAAGGAATTTATGGAATGTACTTAAGTTACACGTACACAAACGTTCTGATTTATTTTCTGAAGCATGATCTCTGCTATGCTTCGCAAGCAGATCACGTGTTACAGAAACCTTGACAGAGCGTGGCGTCGTAACTGACCTATTGTCATTGACGTTATCGAACAAAGACATCGGACACTTGATTTCTGTGAAATGTATCTTACGGGTTATCCGGAAATATCAGGAAGACGCTAGTGTTTTATTCTTCTGTTTGTCAGTTCTTTCTACTCGACGACAAGCAGCTCATTTATACCAGCGATTAATTTCTGCTTTTCGAATCAAAACGATATCACAACCGGTTATAATCGCTTGTTATTGTATTTCCTCATAACCAGACAGTATCTTGATCAGAAACGACTACGATATTTTAAGTTTGGTTCTGTGGTCGCACGAATCATAGACCTAGATCACTTTCCTTTTAATACTATTCTACCAACTTTCGTATCATTATATGTATTATATCGAATTCTCTATCACCATCGGAACTACTCTTTCAAATTGAGACAGCTACTTTTTCAAGAGAACTTTTCCAAACTATATGCAAAATTTAAAAAAATAGAATGCTCCATCGTCGTTCACTAAGATTTACATAATTTTTAATTCACTGTCATCACTTTGCGTTTATTCGTTATCTGTTACGTTCGTCTTACAGGCGTTAAAGAGAATAACAATTTTCAACATCGCAGATATACAATTACAAAAGGATTTTTATTTCTATTGAAAATAATTTCAAACGAACAAACTTAACCGAGGCTACAAATTAAAAAATGATGGAAATATTAGCCGCGAGTAGCTAAGAGCAGCTGAACGACGGAATTAACTGTCGATTAATCCGCGTAATTAATTAGTAGCCGGTCAATTAGCCGCGTCGATGTGTTATGCTGGTCGCAAACGAGGATCACGGGATGCTTAACGTCTTAATTGCCAACGCAGATTGTTGTTCGCACGCTCGTGAACGTTGGTTGCACAGCGAGCCAAAGAACACCAGCTGCGTTTAATGCAATCGTTCGCATGATAATGCAACGCACAGCGAACTAGCTAAAGAGTTAATCGGGTCGGCTGGTTAATTGAGTTTCTCGACGATTTTTCACGGCGAGCTTTCGCGAGTTACGCCGTTTTCGACGCGTATAAAGCGTGAAAAGGCACACGATGCAATAAAGTAGCGACGTCTAGGATAGTTAATGCAGTCGTTCGGTCGATAGTGCGATAGTTAAATCGTTTATTGCGGTTTTATGCCACTTGGCGGAATTTAAATTCAGTTTTGATAAGGCTCGCTCGTTTGGGACTGAAGTAACGATCAATTTAGATAGCGTCTCTGTGATAAGTCTATTGAATGGTATTTCAATTTCATTTTTATCGCTATTGCTCTCTCTTCTTTTCCTTTTTTTTTTTTTTTTTAATTGTTTTCTATTGCAAGTAGAAATTGAAAGCTTTTAGATGGACATAAGTCGAACTGAATTAAAAATCAAATCAAAATTCAATTAGTTATTTACCGGGCAGTAAAATAACATTCTGTTGGATCAAGTTGAATTAATATTCTTCATTTTCGAGATGATCTTGTATTAAATCAATCCACTTCGTAAAATGATGGTAAAAGAAGAATAATTTATTTTCTCGAAGAAAAAATTCCGAAAAAAGATATATACTCTAATGTCCCAAGCAAAGCTAAATAAAAAAGTGAGACAAGAGAAGAATAAAATATACGATAACATTTCCTAATCATCTTCAAAGGGTTGAACTTGACTGTTCAATTAAGTTGCTCGCAGGTAGAGCTTCACGGTGACGACCATCTTCAAATCAACGTCATTCGATCGATCGATAAGCGAAATAAAAATAGAAATTGTGTAACTACTCGTCTCCATTCAAATTTTGTATACCCACAAGGACCGCATTCTATATTCGTGATCCGATCAATGGACTTTATTACGTCAGGATTCTCTTTTGCGCAAGGTCAAAGTCTCCAGTCTTTCGTTTTCATTCGTCACCTGCGAAACAAAGGTCAGTTCTATCGTATTTCGGTGCTACGTTCGAAGTTTGTTTTCTAGAAGTCGGATTTAGAATTGGCAGAATCCGTTCGACCGTTGTTTTAGAAAACAATCGGCTTTTAGCAGCGGGTTTTAGCACGATCAATCATCCAGACTATTTTCAGATCGTTGACTCGCCAGATGCGAACACGCTCCCCTTGACATTTATTTTCTATCGCTGAATGATGGATTTATCATCGTGATACACGTGTCTTTTAATCTTGATATATACGTATTTCGTTAGGTTGGACATTTCAAAATTTTGTTGAGGAAGGCGGATTTTTCATCGCTTATTCTAAGATTTTTCTAAACATTTATTATACTTATTTAGCGTAGCATCTTACTAGATGTAAAACGTAACGCTCGAACTAAACTTCCTTAAAAATACGATCTGTCTTCAACGTGAAAAGATCGAAATAATTCCTGAGTAAGTTATTGCTTCCGATCCACCATGTATCTTTGTGAGTTGCAAGAAAAGTCGATTTTGCTTTTATCGTCGAATGCAAGCTTCAAATAAACGAAATTTCGTACGCGTCGATGTAACACGACGCGTTGTACGACGCATACGACCAGACAGCGGATGTTTATGCGTCTATAAGAAGTTTTTAGAAGCGCGAAACTACATGTACACGACGCGTACAGTATACAAAAATACACGACATATCGAAAGCAAAGTACTCATTGGATATATTTAGAGGGTGCGATAAGTTTCCACGATATTTAGGTTTTATTTCTTTGGTTTTATTTTACGTCGACGAAAATGTAAATTTGCGCGAACGTCCGCGGTCCACGTACGAAGGCTCGACGAACAATGAAAACAACTATAGAGTAATTAACGATAATGCCGATTGGATAACGAGTAAAACACGATTATACATGCTGATTGCACGTATTTGTAGGTTCGATTAAATCGTTTGTAAAACATTCGTGTAATTGGCCCGATTGAACTTTATCGTTTTGATTTGCATCGATAGGATCGATGTAAATGGTACGTTTCTTGTTGGCCAGTTCCGATAGACTCGATTAAATCGAGTCGATACGGGACCAGTCGATATATCAACAGGTAAAACTGTTGCTTTCACTGGAACATTGATTTCCTGCGCGTAGCAAGCTACATTGAAACGTCGCCCCGAGAAATTTGCAGCCTTGTTCCGTTATCTTCGCTTGGATCGACGTAATTTATACAAAGCATCGTAGCACGTAGATACCATTTTCTGCTAATTACAGGTATCCCGCTGTTTCTGCTTCTTTTCTTCCAGTTCTTTCCTTTTTTCTTAATGCGACGTACTGTTTTGTATGTTTTCCGATAAGAGGGTGAAATATATCAACAAGTAGCTAGTAATTATTAGGTTGGTCTATGCAGAGTTGAAGTTATCGGTGCGCGTGATTCCTCGTTTCGATTTGATGTTACACATTTCCTTAAAGTATTAGAAACCCGTCTCGTATGTTAAGATGGGCAAGATCGAAATAATAAAAATTCGAGACTCGAGAGTAGGAAAAGAAGAGAAAACGAAGAAGTAAAAGTACTTAAGAAAGAAGATATTTCTTCCGCAATCCACCTGTTAAGCTTCAATTCTTCAATAATCAACGCTAAATGTACATCGTATATATGTTTACTGATGTATTTACTAAATAGCATTTTATACGAAAAGCTTGTTAGGATTTTCGTATAAAATTATCGTGTGAAAAACAGGGAAGATATACACAAAAAAGTATAGACGCGTTGTATTTCCTTGTCGTTCGTACGATAAGTTTTGCAACATCAAAGTTAAAATGTTTTTTAAACGTCAATTTTTGATCCACGCACCTGGATACATTTTTCTAGAGAATTAAAATAACAAATCGGATGATGTATAAAAAATATAGAGTACCATTTAAAAGAATATAGGATCTCATACAAAAGAAATGTGTTGACCTCGAGATTACGCAATCATTTCCACCTACATCGTCGCTGTATACATACGTCGAAATATTTTTCCCTTGGAACCGAACATTTCTCGTTCGACCAATTTTTTCGCATTTTCTCCCATTTTGGCAGAAACTCGATCGATCACTGTATACCTGAATGAAGGATGACAATGAATAAGTATCACGCAATCTCTTTTCGCTGGCCAAATTCACTTCAAGTCAGTGACATTGACTCCATCGGGCTATTTCTCCATTTTGCATTGTCAGTGATAAATTTTCTATCACATGATAGCTCCTAATTTAAAAAAAAAACTTTTGTCGGAAAACTATGTTTCCATCTCTTACAGCTCGCGAATTATAACGCAAAATCGGAAAATAGCCGAATTTTCAGAGGCGTGGTAATTTCACCCCTTCGTAAAGTGAATTTGCATGCGTAATACATACCAATATATCCCCCACGTGTTCGCAGAATTTCATAACTTTTCGAATCTATGGGTTCCCTTGTAAGGAATCATAAGGCAGAAAAGAAGAAGAAAAGAGAGAAAGTAAGGGTGACATAATTTGGGTATGCGAGGGCACGTGACGACGCTGTGTCACGTGTCTTTGGGACGTCGCGTCTCATCGGTTCGACGATTAAAAGCTCGTTAGGTCGGCCGCGCACCAGGCATTCCTTGCGGTGCGGTGTCCGCGAGAGATTTAAGGCCCGTTCACAGAGTAGATCCCCAAAGGCTCTGCACTGGACGCGGAGGAGGGTGAGAGATAGGATCAGGCTTCTACATCCTACAGGATCGTGGTGAGGCAGCCTCTCACAGGCCAGCATACGGTATCTAATCTGGCCACTTTCGGAGCCGCGGGTAGCCGTGTTTTGGCCGGGGATCGTGTTAAGGGGATTTACATTCATTTCGATCCTAATAACCCGATCCCTCGGATCCCGATTTGGAACACGATATCCGTCCACTCCGTGTATACGTATACCCACGGTTTTCCTTTTCTCTCTGCTTCCTCTCTTTTTCTTCTTTCGCCTTCGTCTCTCTCCTAATCCTCTTCGAGAAGAGTATGCTCCTTCTCTCGATCTCTCTTTCGTTCGTTTTTCATGGACCGCGAGATACGCGACGAGATTCTTGAGTTAAGGACATTTCGGTGGATCTGTGGTAACAGTGTGTGAATTTTATACAGTGTGTGCATTATATTTCTTCCTTTTTTTCAAATTTATAGCAAGTAATTACGAATAAAGGTCACGTGGAACTCTATATTTTTTGATTTTTTTTTTTTTTTTTTGGTTTTAATGTCGCTTTATGATTAAACAGAAGAATTTTAACGACGTACACGAAAATGGAAACCTGTTTGGTCCGAAGATATAAATCTTGTAAAAGTAGCTGATATATCGACGAAGTTTTGTGCAAGCCAAAGGTATAATTACCAAGACAAATATTTATTACCGCTTTTTGCATCCTTCGAGCGAGATGAGAAAATACACATTCACCTGCAAAACTAAATGAAATGGCGGTTTTAATAAAGAATAAAGTGCGTTGAGTTTTAATACTGTTTCTTCGAAAACAAGATAGAAATTGTAAAAGTGTCAAAGGTTAGAAAGCGGTGCCACAATAAAATTCATTAACTTCGAATTCTAAACTTTTCAAATAAAGAAGAGACAAGTCACACTCCTCAAATAAATCAACCTTCACAACCGCGTCCATTCATCACGAAACAGGAAACCAGCGGACGATTCACCCAGAGCCGTTCAAAAAGATATCTCGCCCATCCTCCTTCGCTCAAAACACGCGTCATTCTCTCGGCACAATAAGGCGACACAATTACTCAACGAAACAATCACACTAACCAGACGAGACTAACCCAGTCAACCGAGTAACCCTGCCTGCCCATAAAACTCGGATGTACGCGTTTCAACAGCTTTCTCCATTGAAAAAGCGAGGGAAGCCGAGAAAAAAAGTCGGCTTTTAAATAACTCTCACGGGCCAGGTGAAAGGCGTAGGACGTTTCGTGTCCTTAACTTAAAAGCTCGTCGTGTATACTGCCGCTAAAAGGTCTTGAGAATATCCGGACACTTGCTTCTCTTCGATGGAATGTAATTCGATTAAAAATTTATTAAGAGGAGAAATTTGCAATTATTTTTTTCTTTGTCATTGTCACAGCTACTGTTTTGTTAAGTATGCAATTATTTTAGAGTTATTACACTATTTTATAGCTATTTTATTTGCAATCTTTTCTCCGTTTTATGCTTAATACTGCCTAGAGTATTTTTAATTGTTTCTTGATCCAACATCAGTCGTTCCGTTGATTTTATATGAAACTTTTTGGATTTTTACATTCGCAACAGTGAATCGTTCTTCTCTTTGATGAGATCTTGTGAAAATAATCCGTTTTAGGCATCGAGTAAATGAAAATAAATTAAAAATAACTTTCCCTCCATGAGTGTTACTTATTTAGTTTGCGATTAAACCTACGCTCGTCGAAGCGATAAAATTCACGTTTAATAAACTTTTAAGCTACGGTTTACGAGTCGATTCATCGATATTTTAACGAACTTTTATGATAAGGAGAATAATTGATCATCTGAATATCTCTGACCTTTGCCCCGCACAACGCCGTTACGTGTGTCAATAATATCACTGGCTTTCTTCGCCGGAATGCGAAAGATGTGTTCCGCCTTTAATGGTCTTCTTGTGTTCTCTTGTTTCGAGTTTATTGCTTTGCTGGACGTTCCTTCCGTGTTCTGTTTGGAATAGAATATTCCAGCATCGAGTAGTTGTTCTTTGGAAGCGTATTCTACTTGACGGCAATTTCTCGACGTTCAGTCCTTTTGTTTCGCTTCTTTCTTTTCTTTCCACTTCCAGCATTTTAGGTGACGGTGAAAGTATTTCGAGGATGCACACACACTCGACGAACGAAGTGTAAAAGCCTTCTCTTTCCTCTTCTTCGCGCGAGTGGCCGAGTGACGAGTGGAACGTTGGAGACGTTTTTAGAATGCTTCACGTAATTGGAGGGTTTCGTTGACAATTAATGGACTCGATAAATAGAATAACCGCTACCGTAAATAGCCGTGTTAATGCATTTACGGAGTACGGATTGTTTGGAATTTCGAAATAGTATCCCGTCCTGGTTATTTGAAGAACATACAGAACGTGGAATTAGGTGCGAATCGCTTAGACAGAACGCCACTCGAGACTGTAACCCAACACGTCGTGCGTTGTTCAGTTTTATTATTGATTTATTATTCATTTATTATCGTTATACGACTTACCATACGTGCGTAGACTAGAGCGATAAATAATTACGACGCTGTTGTACGCTATAATTAATTGACAATTATTTGAAACAGCAGGCAATTTATTTTCAAGAATCTACCGCAAAGAGGTAATCATGGTAAACAGTCAGAAGCTTCGTGAGAAATTTAGAAACACAGCGCCGGTAATTGTCGTTTCTCTGCATTTCAATTTGCCAGCTTCATCGGTATGGCTTTCGACCGATCCCTACGATACCTATCAAGAGAAACATCTTCGAGCCGAATAAAAAAGGATACAGCGTAGGGAGAGGGTGGTGCAAGAAGCGACGCCTAATGCGAGAAATAAATGAAAAGGAAGACGGAGGAAGGAGAAAGGAGCTGAGAAGATTGAGTGACGAGTCAGTGGACGCGACGAGGCGTGCACCGATCGCGCGGTTCGAGGCTTCATCACCCGCGGTCGCGTTCGTCGTAGTTCCTGTCGACGACGGGCGTGATGTGGCCTCAGGGCGAAAACAACACGCCCCTCTTCACCCTCTCTCTCTCTTCTTTTTCTACTTCCACGTAGACTTGAGAAGAGTTCAGAGTCTCTCTCTTTCTTCGTATAGTACGCGGTCGATCGTCCCGAACGCGGTGACTCTAACTCGAGCGAACGGTAATCCGTTCCCACAGACAAAAGGGCCTCGCAGCCCGTCGACTTCGATCTTCTTTCCACCACCTCGACTGGTCCGTGCCCGTGATCGTGTCTACCGTGCAGGTATGTAATAAGGATGTAACCCGAGCTGACCGGGACAACGAGTACCATGGCCCGCGATCGATTCCACGGGACAGGTTCGAGGCAACTTGGATCGCGTACGATCGTTCGATCCACCAGGCCGCTTCCAGGAAAAACGCTCCTCGGACTAGGCTAGAAATTAGAGAGACGATGGCGTTGGAAAAGGCTTTGGGGTGGCTGAGAAGTTAGGGTAGTTGAGGAAGTGGGGTGGTTGGGAAGTTAGAGCGGTGTCTACCTTAGGGTGGTAACTTAAAATGTTAGTTTGGAAGACGTTAGCTAGGGTTGGATAAAAATGATGGAGGTTCATGCGTTTATGGAATTTCTGAAAATGAAAAATTGCACGTGACATGCGGTGATACGTAAAATGTATATAATGTGATTGGTTATAGAATATCGTTAAAATTATTAGTCAGTGAACGAGTCTTTGGTATCGTGGCAGAAATTTGTTCAGCGGTGAACGTCTGTTGGGAGCTCAGAGCTTTTGCGAACTTTCATCCCGACTGCTATGCAATCACGTGTTATTGCTTCCATCGTAGTAACTATCGCAACGCAAGAGGAAGAGCGATTTGTGGGTAGAACTCACGAATTCTTGAAATGGAATTTCTCACTTACTATTTTTCTTCAAATTATTTATTCAAATATTCTCTATGTGGAAAGGAGAAGGTGGTTGTAATCTTTCTGACGATTTCATATTCATATGATTTCCTCTAATTTTAATCAGACGATTGTTGTAATTATTCGCGATAGCTAAAAATCTTCTCGTGATATTCCTCTTGTTTAATTTTTAATCAGCCGTCAATAGCTCGGAATAGTTCATTTACATTACTCCATCAAACTGGATCTTCCGAGAAACAACATCTCACACGTACCAACCTCGTAATTAATAATTAATAATTAATAATTGGTACTTGTCTGACTTTGAGAAAATATCCATCAGCTAAGAGCAGCCTAATCATATCCCTACACATCATTTGCTCCATAAGAATGCTGACATTGACATCGATCAAGTTGGAACGCGTCGGAAGTTCAAAGTTCTTCTCGTTCGGTATCTGCCATGAATTATTTATTCGCTGATCAATCGATGGTCCCGCGTTACGTCCAATCTTCCACGATTGTGTAGCCGTGCAGGTATGCAACAAGGATGTAACCTAAGCCAGGAGGACGTCGACGAGATTCGAGACTGTCCACGAGTCTCGAAAATTCCATACGGAGATCGAAGTTCGCATTCTGTAGGCTTCCAGGAAGTATGGTCGCCTCGTTGTCCGAAATTTAATTCGGAGTTGCCGCCAGTGACCGCAAAAATTGTTGTGATCGATCGAGATCATGGCTACGGGCATCTTTCGTGGCAATAAACGAAGATACGAAGGAATTTATCGACTTGGAGTTGAAGAGCTTAGTTCATCGAGCAACTCGTAAACGGTAGAACGAAAGAAGCTATCGATTTATAGTCGGATTTTTCAGTCTCCCGAAAGAAAGAAAATTGAAGTTTATGATTCATCGAGAGGCAAAAAATTATCGATTAAGATTCAAAATTTCCAGTTCACCGAGCGATCTGTAGACGAATTAATGAACCAGAACTTTCGACTCGAAGTCAAAATTCTCGATTCGCCGAACGAATTCTAAACGAAGGAACGGAATTTGTTAACGCAAACACGAAATTCTTCCTTTACCAAGCAATCTCTGAGCGAATTCGTAAAAAGAATTATCGACTCAAAGTCGAAGTTCTTAATTTACCGCGTAAGAAAACAGAAGAAACAATCGATAAAATGTGGAAGTTGTCGGTTATTTGCCGTTCGATGCTTGTTGAAGGACTGGTAATCGTGCGCAGCCGAGGTGGAAAGAGCCGAGAGGGTGGCGGGATGAAGATGAAGAAGCGTGAGATAGGTCGTCCAGGAGCGAAGGCTCTTGCTCTTCACCTGGTACCATCTAGAGAGCTCGACAAACACTTGACAGAGCTCGCGCGAGTCTTCTTCAAAACACGGGCCCCATTGTTGCCGTGTCATCTCTTCGGGCCCTGGGCCATTGTCCTCCAACGCGTGCATTACCAATCGTTCAGATCGATCAAGCTCGTGTCTGCCATGCTTGATTCAACATTTAAAAACGTCTATTTAAAAATAAGGAGGCAAAAGAAACCGACAGTGAAGATATTGCTATTGGCATACTATCGGAAGATATATCAGTGATTATAATGGAATAGCATATTGACATAATAAGGCTACTGTTGATGTAGTCGAACAGGAGAAAGCAAGCAGTTAGTTATAAAGATAGAAAAAGATAAGAAAAAAAGAGTTTATAAAATATAATAAAATGCCAGAGTTTCACAAAATGGATTTATGTGCAATAAGAGCAACGAATGTAGTATATATCACAGAGTCTGATGACTGTTATTCGCGTAATAAAACATTGTTAGCATAAAAGCTAGTAAAATTCATAGTGTTATCAATACTAAACTTTCTTTCATCCGCTACCAGATATGTACGCACGATATTCAACCCCAGAAACAAATACAAAGGGAGATTTAGAAATACGCGGCGGGTTAAAGGTATATGGAATTTTGAAATTATTTTGTCCTAGGAAAAATGTAACTCGTCGTTTTTTATTCCTCACATCTGAAATTATTCGAACGACGTCTATACCACCCACCACTCTTGCTTCTCTTCCGTACCAAAATTAAAGCAGAAATTCTATACGGATCCCCTACTTGTCTTTTACGACATCAAAGCGAACTAAAAACCCTCTGTCTTTTACGATATCAAAGCGAACTAAAAACCCTCTGTCTTTTACGATATCAAAGCGAATTAAAAACCATCTGGTATGCTTCACGAATGTGAAGAACGATCGACAGAGCGACATGGCGCAAGATCTGCTCGGCGAAATCTTCAGGAAGCAAGAGAGTGTGGAGGGGAGGAGGGAGGAAGAGAAGAAGAAAATGACGTTTTACGCTCGAGTCGGCGTTTCTGAGTAGCGGAGTGAGGGGGGGGGGAGGGTCGTTTAAAGCCCCATAAAAGAATCATCCGGGACATCTCACTGTCTGAGAATTCGAATTCCCGATGATCAGCGAACCGATAAAGGAGCGCTCTTGGCTGAGCTTGGAGAGACGAAGTCGGAGGTGTCGAGGGATCCGTTTCCAGCGAAGCGGAAGTGACTTCCTGACCGGAGATCAGCTGACGCCTGGGCGGTTCGTCTCTAGTGAATGGAATATCGAGAGCAAAGAGTAGAAGAAGCAGACTGTGGCCGCTACTCTCTCTTTTTTCGGGGCCTCGAATCATGCTGTGAAGAGAGCTTTGAAAGAAGAGGTGGAGGAGGTGACGAACGAAACGCCGCCTGGTGGGGAGGACCACGAAAAGAAATCGACCACGAGAGGACCAAGAGACTGGGAGAGATGGGAACGTAAGCGGGAGAGAAGAGCGGAACGTGTACGAGGCACTGAAACAAGAAGAACGGAATAAAAGGTTGGTCTGGACACGAAGGTGAAGCTGAGAAACGGGCCTGGAGGTGGAGAAGGACTGGAGAAGAGAACCGGCGGGGG
>NT_176570.1:947306-952485 GCF_000188095.3 Bombus impatiens
GGCGGGGGCGGGGCCCAGAGTCTGGATACTGAGATGGAGCCGAGTTCACCATCTTCGTTCATCTCGGGACCCAACCCCCTTTTCAGACCCAAACCTGGCCCATCTTTTCCCTTCTCTTCTCTCTACCCTTCGTTCGTTCACTATCTATGTTCTTCTTCGTCTTCTTTATTCTTTGCGCCTTTCCTTGACCTTCTCACCTCTGCTTCCAGCGATTCCGAGGAATGGCAGGAAAGAAGATTCGAGCAAGAAGCGATACGGTTGAGAATTGAAATACGCGGCTGAATGCAAATTGTCGAAGCGAAAAGCGACTCAGGCCACTGCGATTTTCAGCCCGACATTTAACGCTAAAAACATTAGCAACGTTTCTCTTAAGTACTTGTCTTTCTTTCAAAGTTCTAAAATCCACGAATAACAATTTTCGAATTCGTCAATGGGTCGTTCAATTTCCTACAAATTCTTGCGAATCGTCCATTTGCCGCAGAAGCGATTAAAAAAAGACGCCAATTTCGAGATATTCTTACACTCGGCGGCAAACTATCAACCAAGCAATTTCTCTTCGCGTATTTCTTTATAATTCCATAAGAAGTGTCGACAGTGTCAAAAACATTTTACTTGATTCTTCGATAGTCAAAATGATCAAATAAAGGAGGACACTTTGATTTATTCTGTCGAATGAAAATGATGCTTGAAACACGTCACGATAACTAATAACGTATCTGATGTCAAGCCATAAAAAGTAATAAAGAGCTCCTCGAAGAGCAGTATAAAACGGTGGTATGAAACGGAGCAGACAGTAAACTCATAATTCGCCGATAAAAACTTGGCGTATACGGAATTAAAATTTTTCTCCGGCTGACGACGTAATAAAATATCACTGATATAACCAAGCGATATCTCTTCCCTGTCCAATTCCACGAGAACCATCGTAGAAATGAAAAGTAAAAGTTAAAGTAAGAATCTAATGCGAATGACGCTGTCCGGAAATACGGAATTGAAATTGCTTGGCTAACTCGAGTTGGTTAACCACGTAGCAGCTGGTCGTGGAATTAACACGGCCGCTTGGTCGTACGAGATAAGATACGATGCATGTAAACCAGGTGTAAGTGATAGACGCTCGATAATTAACGGCTATCGAGGTGAGAGATGAGGCAGAGATAGGTTGCTCGAGCTGGAAGACATTATCCCTGTCGTATCCATCATCCACCGAAAACTGGTTTGCTTTTTGTCTTTTATTCGCCTTTCGTAACGTTCTTCCACTGGCTAGTCGTTCCAGTTTCTTCTTCTTCTTCTTCTTCTTTTTCTTCCTCTCCTTGGCGGTGTGGAAAATTTTCGCGTAAACCTGTCGGCGGCCGTGTTTCACGCGTCGTCGACGATCGGATTGTAATATCGTGAGGTGTGTCACGCGCGTATCGCCGTCGAGGAGGAGCTACGCGTCGATACGCGTCCATTCACGCTCCGCTGATTTTTCAAGCTTCGAGACAAGTTGTTCTGCACTTTCACTAATCTTTCGCAAACCAATTTCGGCGAGATCGTGTTTCGTCTGACGACGCGCAGACGCCTGGATACCTTGGTTTCTATTTTATTGTTTAATCTTACATCGCAATGATCGGAACTTCTATTTTGATACAACTCACAACTTGTTACAAACTATGTAACAAGAAGGAAATAAAAGAAGTATGACACCGATAATAAAGCGATAAGTGGCCGCCGACTACAAATATTAAAACATGCGATAACATTCGACGCAGATTGAACGTGTTTCGCCGCTTTTATTTCCCGGTTACTTTATTACAAATCAGGTCGTTTCGTTCGCGTAATACGTGTCTTACGTAAAATGCCAAATGGTACTTTTCAATAATAATCGGTAAACAACAACTATTACGTTTAACCACCGTGATTACGGAGAACCAAGCCGGTTACGTTTTGACTTGCAGTTTCGTCGTTAACATATGACGTTAACGTCTTGTGAAAAATAAGCGACAATCCGAATATCTTTGAATAGCGTGTACCTGATCGAGAATCAAATGCAAATGAAAGTTCGAAAGAGTACTAAGATGACTAATAACCAATAAGAGCACGATGGAAGATCAAAAGGGAGAAAAACAGAAGGGGCATAGAAGCGGCAAGAGAAACGAGTGGGAGGATGGAGAAAGAGCACGAAGAAGGGAGGAAGGAAGAGCGAAAAAGTAGAAGGAGGTGATAGAAAATACAAAAGGTGGCCGGGAAGAATGGTGAAGAGGCCGAGAAATGTACCGGTCGTGGTGCACCATAGGGTGCCTTGTTCACCCAGCGGGGAACCCCCTGAGCCCCTCCCAGACTTTACATCTATTTACAAACATTTTGGCAGACCGGAGATAGAATGAAACGGAGAATGGTAGAGAATGCACGCGGTCGGCCAAAGCCGAGAATGTCGGCCCTTATGAAAATCCATTTCGGCTGAAAAATGGCCTGGTCCGTAATCCATTAGGGGCACAAGGGCGGAAGGGAGGCAGACACGGGGGTGAAGAGGAGGTTTAAAAAAATAAAAGAAAAAAAGAAGGAAGGGAGAGAAAGAATAGCGATCACAAAGAGCGTGCGCGAAATATTCCTCGAAACGAATCGTGATTCTTGACTCGGGTCAACGATCGAAAATACGATTAAAGTATTTTTAATTAACACGCCGTTCATACGATTTTTCGTAGCCTCGTCTGGACGAATGGAGACTTTCCGATGTTCGTTGTTTAATCGCGTAACTTTGACGCTTGTTGAGCTTTCCCTTCTTATTTCTGTATATCTGTTTTAATGTTTTCCGTATTATAATTTTGTATAAACAGTCTTAGAAACAGTAGTAGTTTTGAAGCTACTCCGCTTAATCTTTAGAAGTTAACGTCGAAAAAAGACACATTTAGACATGTCATCGCAAAGGAAGCTCCATCCTTCGTACATTTTCTTTGGATTAAAAATCAATAAAGTCAGAGAAACGTAGTTGCTTTGTTATTTCGATATTCAATGTTTTTCGAAAGATAGGAAAGTTACTGTTTGCAAGAATTACACCGTAATATTATTATGGGGTAGGGTAGTATCAAAATAAGTATTCATATGGGAGAAATTGAATTCACGATAGCGTGCCAGGGTTAAAATAAAAATTCAATAGCAACATATAAATTGTCACAAATCCTAATATTATGCAGTATCCACACAGTAAATTACCAGACAAAACAGACGCGTAAAATATTTCCATGCGAGCCCGAGCATTGACTCTTTTACTCTTTCTCAAGTCTAATGTTTCCCTGTCTATTTGACAATGTGCTCTAACATAGTACACACTGTTGGCCGTGCAAATTATTAACGTCCGTTCAAACACGCGCTTTCTTCGGAAGCGATAAATCATCGGTATGAAAACACATTGTGTTTGCCCTGTGCACTTCTTCGTTGTGTAAATTTGCGCGGGTTCCACTACGAGGAACTTCCTTCCATACGCGGATTCAATGGAAATCGTGGATAACTATGGGAACAAAGGTAATTTTCGAAACTTGGGCCGCGCCCTCGAAACGGCGATTCACGGTGACAGATCGCACCCATGAGTATTCGATAACAATGGGCTTCCCCTTGTGCCGATTATCCCGCGATGAGTGCGCGATTATTCGGAGACGCATTTTATTGCAACATATGGCAATCATTTTGTTCGATCTGTTGGTAAGTGGAAAAGTAAAACGGAAAAATGTAAAAGAATTATAGAAGTAATTCAAAGTTACGATTATGAAAAATATTTCAGAGGGTGCGTATACTTATCGATTCGTGAAATGTTAAGTTCAGTTACTTTTACGGCTATATTTAATCTGTTACATTTTCTCGTTCGGTTGAAGCCAGAAATTTTCTATCGAATGATATTCTTAGATATTTGTAATTGTAATAATACATTCTTTGATGAAAATCTGATATTCGTGTTATATGGAGAATACTTTGTATAAGAAATTTTACCTTAAGGAATTTTACTGTACATGATATAACTAGGTATTATAAAATTTATATAGGCATTCAATATTTATTTTTTAGTAATTTTTTAAGATATTCTTTTACGTACATAAACAATCTGATCTACTTATCTACTTATTATAATAGTAGTACTACTTAGGCACGACATGTTTTGTTCAACTCCTCTAACATATCCTGAGAAAGGCTCAGACAAACCATCAGATATAGTATTACAAGTTTCACATCTTAAACATCGTCATACACAATTCCTACATTTTTAATTCCTATCTACCATAAAAGGTGGAAAGCGTATATCTTTTATCTCCAATATCACAGAAGCAAGAATTCCGTGATACATTTTATTACGCTGTAAAGAGCTATAAACCCAGTGTATTCATGAATTTGCAAGCTTTAATTAAAAACATAAAAATTTTTTAATTTTAAATTCAATTAAAATTTCAACGCAAAATTATCTTCACGCGTCTCTATATCCAATTCTATTCTATTCTATTTTATCCTATTCTGACGCCAGGAAACCAAGAATCCTTTGTCATTTTATTGCACTGCAAAGAGTCGCTGATACTCGGGAATTTACAAAATTTATTTTCGAAATTAAAATCTTTCCAATTTTAGATTCCATTAAAACTTCAGTACAAAACCCTCCATCCCTTCTCACCTTCGCACACATAACCCGACATCCGATATCGGTTCTATTCTGACGCCAGAAATTTTATTACATTGCCAAAGTTCCAACTGCAAACTAAAGTTCCGATCCCGAAGCAAAAGTTTGGCCATTAGAATTTCAATGCAGAACCCTGGAAATCCTTCTCGTCGTCGCACATACTCCACCCTACGTATGCCAAAATTCGTGTGGAAATGCATGCGACGCCAGTTGCATCGGAACTCAAGTCGTGCCATTGAAACGATGGTTTAAGAAGGTGCGAGAGGCGGCCGACAATACCCGGTTCGACAGCGGGGCACAAAAACGAGACGAACCTTACAATACCGCGAATTTGCAGCTCTCCTTGCGGCAATTAGCCCCTATTGAGCGGTGCACGACAGCTCGAGGGACCGGTCCCGCCTTCTTCTTCGTTTCGTGCTGCTCGACCTCCCTTTTCCTCCCCTTTTTCGTCTCGCGGGTGAAAAGCGGGCTCGTTGCTCTCGCGGCACGGTGTCACGGCCACGTGCACGCGATCGCCACAAGCGAATCGCACGCCCATCGGCT
>NT_176570.1:952760-1046063 GCF_000188095.3 Bombus impatiens
GTCGGATGAATTTCAATTAAGCGGCACACACGCGGTCCGCCTCTCTCAATGAAACGGAGCTGCACGCCTGGTGCCGTGCCAAGCGTCGCGCCAAACATGTCACGAGATATCGTGCACTGGCTCAATAGCTATCCTTAAATCCTTTTCTCCGTGGCGGAACCGATTCAATGAGAAGAGTTCTTTCGTTGCTGTCGGTTAATGATCTTTGCGTGGGGACAGTTTGATGCAGGATTTTGAAGTTTCGATGTATATAGCAAGGGAGAGGACTATTCGAGATTGAACGTCGTAAAATTCAGAAGCTCGAACTTTATACCGCACGAACAGTATGTTGTCGGCGGATTTCTATAGGAACAAATTCATATTTGTGTTAATACAAGACATGGAATTCAGTCGGAGGTTTGTTCCGTTTATTAAAGGTACTTTTCTTTGGGTGTTTTATATATTTTTGTGTATACATACGTTATAAATTTCTCACAGATGAAGAAAGATCCGTAAAGTTTACATGTCTGACTGTACTTATTGCATATTACGAGATGTTAGTTTTTAGTTAATAATGGAAGAATTAGAAAATATTGAATACTTTAGGTGCAGTAAGAAATAATATGGATAAAGTTTTTTTCTTTTTTTTATTTTTATTTATTTACATTTTGCAATTTGTCCAGTAGGACATTTGGTAAAATATTATAGCTTAGTGATATAGTAATATAACATATGGATGGCTACCCCCAGTGGGATACCATCTTCGAATGTATGGATAAAATGACTAAAGAGTCTACAGCAATTGTAGAATTTAACCTCTGCGCTCTAATTCTTAATTAAACTACTCGCAGGAGCTATCGACTTGCTTATGTCATAGAACAAGCCAAAAATATTACCTGTAGTTATCTACCAAGATTATTAAATTAAACAACAATTTTCTCGAATCCCCGTAGTTTGCCAGATGTCTCATAAATGCATAAACTTTTACTCTTAATTAATCTACTCGCCATAGCCATGAATAATTGATTTATGTGCAATTTACATGTGAAATAAGTTAGACACAAGCCTCGCGGTTGCCTACGAGAATTGTTAAATTAAACAAGATTCACTTGGATCCCCCATAGCTTCCAAAATTTCTCATAAACGCATAAATTTATACATCCTAACTCTTGATTAATGTACTCGATACGAGCCACGGATAACTTACTTATATCACACAATAAAGCGAAAACAGCCCCTGTAGTTGGCTACGTGAATTAAACAGGGTTTACCGGAATCTTCATAGCTTCCCATAACCTAAAGTCACTGGTATCCTCGAGCACACTTTCTCGCGCGTTCTATTGACCATCAATGCTTCTCCTCCTGTCATTCAGGTATACAACCAGAATACAGAAAGCATAGAGAAGAATGTCTTCTGCTCTTAAGTTGCAAACGAGAGGAAGAAAGAAGAATAAAAAAAGAAGAAGAGGATCGCCGTAACTGAATGATCCTCGATACCGATCGTATTTATACTCCTGTTTGCCTGCTAATTCGCCACGGACACGACCCTTAAAATCCTGGTGTCCGGCCAACACACGTATTCGTTTCCCGTTCTACACTCGTTCCAGGGGCTGTTCGTTTACCTGGCCGAGCGGTTGCACGCGGCGCGACGCCTTTTTCCGCGTGCATCCGCGTGAAATCGCGTAAATCCTCGTCCAGACGCGCCTGTAAGGAAAATCGCGTTAAGCGGAACTGTGAAGGAAAAACTAGCTCGAAAGGAGGGTCCAGCGTGGTTCACTGTATACGGAGATGAAAAGAGGAGAAAAAAGCCGTTGTTTGCGTTTCACGGATGGAAGACGAAGTCGAGGGATTGGTCTCGCGCGAGAGGGTGCCTTAAATACGAGATAGGTCCAAAGGATTTTCAGAGTCATTGGTTTTCTCTGTAATTTTGATGGGAAATTTGGCCGCGATGAGGAAAAGAAATTATTCCACGGTTGTGTTAATATATTAGATTATCCTTAAGTTTCTTTCATATTATAAGGAAACAGACGCACAACATTTTTTGTTTTATATTCTTTTTATTGAATTATGTATGATACATTTCGTTCTATTGAAACAGACCCAAACTTTTGGGACGACCTAATATTATGAACCTGAAATCCGTCTTTAATCAATTATTGATGGTGGAAATGACAAATGATAGATATACGAATTCTATTCTTCATAGAAATATTCAAATTCTATTATTAATAATAGAGATTAACGATACTTCTTATGCTTTTGCAAGCAATAATGTAGTAGAACTCTGGATTTATTCAATTTGTGTTGGATTTCTAGAAAGGATTAGGTTCATGGAAAAATAAGCGCATTTGTCGTTTAGTTAGTTAATAACTAATAAGTTAAGCGTAACTTGTACAACGTGAAAAAATTAACGATAATTAATGGTCAATTATTTCTTCTCCATTTTTGTTGCGTTGGATATCTTTAAATTATTTTTCGTTTGTTAGCTTTCTCTGTTCCCTAATATCTTTATTCGTTGTCCTAATGCCATCATTCTACAGTTACGGTTAAATTACTAAATGTTGTAAATTATCAATCGAGTAACCCGAGGATGCGTTTTGTTACAGAGGTGTAAGGAGAAGCTGAACACCCTGGCTATCTCGGTAATGAACCAGTGGCCGGGAGTGAAGTTAAGGGTGACAGAGGGTTGGGACGAGGAGGGAAAACACGCGACGGATTCGCTGCATTACGAGGGACGTGCCGTCGACGTGACGACGAGCGATCGGGATCGCTCGAAATACGGAATGCTGGCGAGGCTCGCTGTCGAAGCTGGTTTCGACTGGGTCTACTACGAGTCTAGGTCCCACATTCACTGTTCTGTCAAGTCTGGTTAGTATTCTTTATTCATTATTTTCTCCAATTAGATGATCTTGTTAACTAAATCATTTTTCAGCTAGAAAAATTACTTCAAACATAAAATTAATTAATTAGATCTATTATAAAGAAAGTTCTTTTCTCTTCTTTCTTCTTTTTCTTTTACCTTTGATGTAGGATGTACCGAATTTTTGCATATACATCTCGAATTTAGATATTTTAAAAGTGCTTAGATTTCATGTAATTTTTAGAGAAATGAACTACTTAAAAAAAAAAAAAAAAAATGAAACTACATCGGGTTTCGAATATATTCTAGATTTGTAATATGTAAAATATTTTAGAAACACCGCTGCTGAATTTCCATTAACTTTTAAAGAAATAAATCGCGTTTGAGAAAACGTTTTTCACGTTGAAATATCCTAAGTATTTTAAATGTACGTATTTATCGATAAGAATGAAGAGGAAGTTATTGATCGATAGCTGCCGAGAAGCTGCAGTCGACGCTCTCGTGTAATTTGTCGTTACGCTCCTTTAATTCGGCGGCTTCGATTAAGTTCCGTGTAAATTTCAATTACCAGAGGCAAAAACGATTTGCCTTGTCAGAACCACCGGTGCAACAACGTTGCGCAAGTCGGTCGATAGTCTCTTGCGATTCTATTTCCACGTTTCGACCGGGGAATATTAGATTTTTTAATATCGTTATATGTAGTTATTATCTCGCTAGAAAGAAATTTAGAGAAACTTAAGAATCAGTAGAATTTACACGAACATTTTTAAATACAATATTTAATATTCTTGTTATAATATTCAGTAGATGAAACAAATTTTTACTCGAGTTCTGTTTCTTTAAATTACGTTCGTAAATGAGTAAAATTAAATTGCAGATTGCAGTGTTACTCGCTAATATTTTTTTCGAGAAACGACGCAACAAAAATTTATTCGCTTGTTCGAAGAGATCCAGATCTATCTATCGATGCCCGATAAATCGTATTATCGCTATCAATCAACATTCCAGTGGAGACACGCGTTTGGATGTTCCGCCTTGTCACGGTCACTTCATTCGTCACGCCGAAATAACGTTGGCGAGCCAATGTTCGAGTCACCTAACCATGTTATACGTTTGTAATCGTTTCCGGCACCTAATTTCTCCTGAAATCTCTTTAAATCACGCGCGCAATTTACGATCCTCCAGATATCGCCGCGTTTTATGAAATAAACGAACGAACGATCTTCGACGATCGTGGAACCGTTTAGTAATTCATTTCTAGAAACATCAAAGCTTCAATTTACGATGCAAAGTATTATCTCTACGAACGCGCAATTTTCAAATGGAAATAAAAAGAGAGAATCAGTTGCGGACAAACAGATTTATTAAAAATTTGTAAAGAAATATTTATAGGACAAGAAATATAAGACAATGACAACAGAATGCACCGTGAATCCTTTTCGATAATCGATGGCTGTTTCAATGAATTTTATTTTTACTTTGATCGATGCTTGGTTGGTTTATTTATGGAAGAGCACCACTGCTACAAGAAAATCTACTTGCTGCGCCATTTGCCTCTCCGCCAAGAGGAAGTTATCTGTTTTACCGACTTGTATAGATCTTCAGGGTATTGTAGAAAATGATCGCACTCGGTGAAAGAAGTTATTCTACGAGGACAGAGGCAGTGAAATATATCTTGTATGCCAAGACCTATCTATCGAGGATAACAAAGAGTAACGCGACAATTCTTTTACGTCTTATTCATACAGCATATACATAATATATATTTTGCAAAGTTTAAACTTCGTATTTAAATATACTCTTATTATATACTTGAGTATTTAAATATACTCTTTAAACTTTAAACCACGATTGCCTCGCGGAATTAGAAATTAAAAATAGTCGATCGAAATACTAATTGAGCGCGATTCCATATAATATCGATTCTTTAGAATATTCGTGTTACAGAATATTTTATTCTGTATGAACTAAATTCCATAAGAAATTATATTTCTACTTGATTCTATTTATTTATAAATCCACAAATCGTGAAAAGACGTGACTCAACGGAAAGACACAAGATAGAAATGGAGGAACAAGAAGAGAAACCGATACAGTCGAACCTCGGTAATTCGAAGCTCAAGTTAAATAAATAAAGATCTAACACAAACGAAAATTCGACGTGCGGAAGCTTCGTACAATGGCACAGTTACGCTCACTTTTCCAGAGAATGTTAGTACTTTAAGCTTCCCCTTGAAACTAACTTTATTCAACGCACACGTATGCAAAAGTTAACGCCGGCAAAACGAATGGCAAAAGAAAAAGACGCGGAAGATGATGGCAATTGCGCGCTCGACTGATGAAAAACGACTAGCTTCCATGGATAAGCCCGTGATCGAAAGGCAAAGAACCAGAGGAACGGCCTGCGTCGTCTTGAACAACTATAACAGTTAAAAGAAGACAATACAGGATGATCGATTTCTCACATCTTGTGGACGTAGCATAAGTACACTTCGAGTTGCAGAAGCACTGACGATAGAAGTTGGAACTTACAGAGGTAAACTTTGATTTGTAGAGATAAACTTGGACTCGTGGAGGTCTTCTGAGTATTCGAAAGTCGACTTTCAGAGGTAAAAGAATGCATCTATGGATATGTGGCAAATAATTCGAGTTGAAGTAAGTTTTATTGCCACTTGCAAAGGTTTTCGCAACGGAGCAGAAAGCAACGAAGAAAATTCTTATAGAAGCTTTCGAGTTACGGAGGTTCGACTGTGATAGAAATAAATAAAAATGAAAAAAGATATAGTAGAGATGTGAAACTAAATTTGTATTCCATCGTACAGTATTGTATTTCTTTATAGCATCGAGGCTTCTGCCTATTACAATCTTTCCTGTGCACGTTTGATACATTTTATTTCTATCGCAATCTATTCCTTACAGTTAAGTCTTCATTACATTGTCTATCTGAATCTATAGAAATCTAAAATATCATATAGATTATATCGTATAAATTATTATATTTATATCTTCTAGTTCATTTCGTCTCGTTATTCTAAGACATATCGGCTAAGGCGTCTGCACGTATATTTCTATGCTACAATGCTGTATGCGAGCATATGCTGTCAGTCTTTGATATTTTATTTCAGTTTTGGTCGTTGTTCTTGGTCTCTTCTCTATTCTTCCAAGCAAGAATCTCTCGACTTCGTGCTTTCCTTTGTGAAGTTTGCTAGTTTCAATATGCGCTTTGCAGTTTTTATTGTTTCTGTCCATTTCTTATTCCTCAATGTGGTTGATCTGATTTCTCTACACATTGTGTAGTCGCTTGGTACATGCGTTTCTATTTTCTGCTTTTCCGGCCTTACATGGTTGACATGATTGGTCCTCTTCCATTTTATATTTCAGTTCGTTTTCTATCATCGTTGTCCAACATAATTTCTTTTATCGACAGCGTGCAACTAGATTTAAGTAAAGATGATAAGTACGACAAAGGTAATAAAATGACCAGATATCGCATAATTCAACGTTGTCAATTTTCGTTACGCGACGATACGAGCGAGAAACGTTCACAGAATGGTTGGACGAAATTTCTCATAAGCTACATACACCGCGGGTAGAAAAGGAACGTTAAAAAGGACCAAACACGAGGATTCGGGGGCGCAGGCTCGTTTCGTCGGTTTGGCCGAGGCTCGAGTTTCAAAATAAATGTCAATAAATCTAGGCTTGCCTGTCGGCTCAAATTAGATTCCAGCGTTACAATCGCTGCGAAATCGATACGAGCCGAAAGAACGATATTCGAGAGACCAAGGGAACGGTCAGTTAAGAGAAACAGGTATCGTCTGTGGACGCGAGCCACGCGTATCACGATTTCGACGCCCTCGCTCCATTCTCTGATCCATCTTCCTAGATCGATCGATCGATCGATCGATTTCCTTCCAAGATCCTTTGCCCGATTTGCCGACAGATTTTACCTCGAGACGATTCTCTACGAGATTCTCCAAATATCTCCTCTGCTAGATTTTGTAGTCTGATGTGGTTGAACTTTCGATCAATCGAAAGAAGAAACAGAGAAGAAAAGATAAAAATCGGTTAATTCGAGGAAAATCATTCAGTATGGGTAGTAGAGCTTAATTTTCATGGAAAATTATTCTTCGTCAAACTATAATGGAAGGATCAATAGAAAATTAATAAAACATGTAATTGTGGGAACGCACGATGGCTTGGAAATTCATACAAAATACTTTAAACTTGATTTTAAACTATACTACAATGTTTTTTACTATCGGTTGATCTAAGAAAACTTGAAGTATGGAAAAGATTTTGTTATCGTATCTGACTCAATATTAGCTGCGTGATATTCACCCCATCGGATGTCTGAGGGTTAATCAGCTTACCCAATCCCTTGGCGACAATTCACGCAATCGCTATTCTCCATCTTTCTCACGATCTCCCCTAAACTTTCTTCCAATCAATTCCATGCTCAACCCACTTGTGCAACGACGTGTCGAATAATTCTACGAACAAGCTTCCACGTCTTTCGAATTCATTTTGGCTTTACTTCTATATAAAGAAAATATGAGAATAAAAGAAAAATAAAATTTCTGTGGAAGATTCAACCCCTCCAGTGTTTTTAATTTCGTTTACTGAATATTTCATCAACCTATTCCTGGTTATTCTAGTTTGTTTGTTGCATTCTGTATTTGATAAAAAGACATTTTACATACAGTTTGCCAACATCGTCAAGTCAAATAAGATGAAAAATCTTCAAACATAACTAAAGATGGTTCGTTCGTTAAATAGAGTAGTCAGACACATACACACATGCACAAAATCTGACGACTATCACTTGAGATATAAATGAAAACCAGCTTTTTAATTGCTGAAAAGGATGATCGGCCAGCTGTAGCTTCGCTAACTTCACATTTTCAGCTTCAAGCTCTTTACCATACTCTTCATGTTCAACTTCAGACTTTCTACCGATTCCTCATTCTCAACTTCACACTTTCTACCGACTCTTCGTTCTCAACTTCAAACTTTCTATTAGCTCTATATTTTCCACTTCGACGTTTTTACCGATTACCTGAATCCTCAATTTCGAACCGTTTAGCACCTGCAAATAATTTCCATCTTCAAATATCCTGTTCGAGACTGGTTTCTCAGAACGTTCGATTCCCCTGCTCGTGTCGCTCTTACAGTGAATTAACGAAACGCAACGACGTTCTCTGACATGATGGCGATTTTCCGCCGCGAAACGTCGGAATTCATCGGTGGTTGAAGGCCTCGAACCGGAAGGGATCCGGTCCGGTTTGATCAGGTAATCGGATCCGTGGACTGCGGTGTCGTCGTTGTCGACCAGACGAATCGAACACGGTTGAGAACGCCTCATGTGTAACGAGCTAACCGTGAGAAATTCGTGGCAATCATCCCTTGTCGACTACCCCGTCGTACCTCGTAATAACGATTGTTCGACGGGAATAATCGCGATTTCCCCTGAGAACGTGGCTCTCTATATCGCGCTGTTGCGACCCACCGACGACAGGCTTCATTTAAATTTAAATTTCTGTCCGCGACAACGTCGATACGACTTGTTATCCACGAGGTATCATTCGATGCATCTCCTCTGATATTTTTTTCGCTCTCCCTAATAGCCACGTAGACTGGGAAGATATTTTTTCACATCAGACGCAGGGAAAATTGGGGGAATCTTTATGCATTCGTAGTCTACGATTTGATAGCTGTACGTGTGTGTATATTCTTTGCTGCAATTCAGGGTACCATCTATTACGATTTGAAACTTGAACGATCAACTCATTCAATGCGAGAAGATTTTTTATGGTCTCTAGCTTCCGTGAGGAGGAAGATTGAGAAAAATTCCTTTGCTTTCAATTTTTCTTTCTTTTTTTTTTTTAGAATACACGCTCGATGGTTGAGAAATATTAAAGAAAAAGCAACGTCGATGCATTGAACGTATTAAGTTTATATATTTTCAAATAAAAGATAATCGTATCGATTGCTGTGTAGGAGAGAAAATTCATCGAAATTTTATGAACTCGCATTTCTTTCAATGAAATATGATCGTACGAATTCGCGCTTTAGAATTCAGCGTGTCGTTCACTGGAAGACCAAATGGGAAGTTGTTCGGTTTTTCTATTTCGACAATCGAATCACCCCAAAATCGACGTCAGAATCGCAGTAATCGATACTTCAGTTTCGTTAATCTCCTTCGCGCAATTCAATTTTCGATCATCCCAAAAAACGAATCAACTTTCATCTGTTCTATTGGGACACGCAAGTTTATTCGGGCGACGGAGATTCGATTAAAAGATCGAAATATAGGAAGAATGATTGTCCAAAATAGAAGTATTTTATATAATATTTTATACTATAAAAGACTTTTTAAAATATTCTCTTTTAACAATGATATCGTAAATTGTTCTCTTTTCTCGTAACTGTACCTCATTTTATACTTTTTAAATGAAAGTATCCAAATCGAGAAGCATCGAGAAAAAACGCGAACATTATTTTTTAAGCATAAGAAATATAATTTTCTATTTTTTATGTCTATAATAAACGATATACAGTAGAATTCCATTTATCGAAGCGAAATTTTAGTCGCAACCTTCCCACTTCTTTTTCGTATTTTGGTGAAATATAATAAAAATATATTCGTCATTCATTCATCACATTCATCGCATTAACCAAACAGCATACGATAAATCAACACCAACAATGTTACCAGTAAAAAATCTTTGCGAAGAACCTTGGCAGAAACCTTTCCAAAAACTTCACATTTTCTAATCAACCACTCTCTTCTTTCAGAATCATCGTCAGCGGCGAAATCCGGAGGTTGCTTCCCGGGCAGAAGCTTGGTGCGAACGGCGGACGGTTCCTCGAAGCGGCTGGATCAAGTGCAACTTGGTGAGCGAATCGCAGCCCTGGACTCGCACGGTGACATCGTGTACAGCGAAGTAATAGCCTTCCTGGACCGTTCATTCGCCGAGAGGCGACAATTCGTCCGATTGACCACCGAATCTGGTCGAGTTCTCACCCTGACACCAGCTCACCTGGTCCCGGTCGAAGGCAGATCCACGGTATTCGCTGGCAGAGTTCAGCCAGGGGACAAGATCCTGGTAAGAGATCCAGCCGATGAGAACGAGGTTCAGCATCGTCTACGATGGGACAAAGTAATCGACAATCGATTGGTTCTCGAAGAAGGCATTTATGCTCCTTTAACAATGGAGGGAACGGTGTTAGTCGACGATGTGGTCGCTTCTTGTTACGCGTTCGTAGACAACCAGGAACTGGCTCACTTCGCGTTCCTTCCGTACCGAATGTGGAGCGCTGTGAGAAAGTTTTTCGAAAGGAGGCTCCTGGAAGCAGAGGACCTCAGGTACACGGACGCGAGGCAGGACTCGAGAACGGGGCAAGAAGGCATACTTGGATATGCGTCCTTCCTCTATTGGATCTCCTCGTACGTCACGCCATCGAGGATACTGTATCAGTGAGACGAGGTCGATCGAGAGGATTTCTTCTCGGCTTTTACCTTTCTTTTTTCGTCGAACGGACTGCGAAACGCGTTCGTGAGTGCCCCACGTGGAGTCAGGCGAAGAAGGATTTCGAAGGATGTGGAAGATCGTTCGAGGTCTCTTGACAAGAATGCACGTGTACAGGGGAAAACGATGTGGAAGAACTGAGGTGGAATCGGAATGGAATTACAGATGTACTTCGTTTTGGAACCCAAAGAATTTGTTCCTCTTTCTTCCTTGGAATATACGAGAGTTTGCAACAAGTAGAAAACGAAAATATAACGTAGCTAGAAAACTAGTACTTTTTGGATTCTACTCGTGTTAACGCTTAATCACAGATGTTGGTGCTTTTAATATTACCATGTACCAATATAGTCCCTTGGATTATTTATTAAATCTCTCTGTTTTGAATTAGAATTAATTTAATGTAATTATTTTGCTTAACGCACGATGTTTCGTAAAAATGAAACTAAGGGAAATAAAGGACGAGGCTTCTTAGAATGGAAGATGATCAAGTGTTGAAGCTTTTAAAATTGCATGCTAAATTGTGGTAATGATATGAAAACTTACATTTAGTCTATAGTTGAGAGTTAAACAACCTCATATGTTACGAAAGGAAGCCACAAATTCAGTGTGTCTCAAAACCAAGTTGAACCGAAATGATAATAAAAGTAAGATAGAAACGAACGAATGGACGAATACTGGACGACGTGAAAGGTCCACGCACGTGTTCCTGTGTCGTAAAAAGAAGAGATCCTGGTTGTTAATAATGGAATAAACGAACGAAACGATCGTTTGTCTATATCTGTTGAATTTTTATTCTAGGATCGGATTTCTTCTTTTTTTATTCATTTTTCATCGAGAAATGTACTCGATGCGTGGACTGCGCGCGTAGCTCGAAGTCGAAGATGCATGCAGAAATGAAATTTGTTCTGGCCAGTGACCTCTCCTCCATTCATTGAATTAACTTGTAGTATACTAGGTATTATTATCGAGAGGATGGAGTTGAAACGAAGCTTTAGAAGCGAAGAAGCTTGTGCTCTTGGTATAGTGTGTGTATAATACGAATATATAATATAATTATTGTAATTTTCTTCATTTTTGGCTTTCTCTGTCTCATTTCTGTCTGTCTGTCTCTCTCTCTCTCTCTCTGTCTCTCTTTGTCTCTGTCTGTCTGTCTGTCTGTGTCTCTCTCTCTCTCTCGCTCTTCCTCGACGAATTTTATTTTTGCGCGCGAATCGTGTTTTTTCGGATTATGAGATGGATCTTTTACGAAGCCCGGTTAGAATGGAACTTTGCGACGAATTCGTCGATAAGTCGAACGAAAGGGACATAGTGCGTGTTTGAAATTTATTTATGGAACTTTTGTTAGGATAAAAGGGTCGATGTTCGACGAGATGCTTGGAATACTTGAGAAGTATGCCCCGTTTTGTACTTTGTGACGCGAGTGAAAAGTATTTGGCTGAACTTATGTAAAAATATGGTTTGTTATTTTTCATGAAATACGCGATAAAATATTTGTGTTCATTCGTGCCACGTATTCTGTGAAATAATTGATTTTTATGTGTTCACGGTTCTGCGTTTTATCGTTCTCGTAAAATACGTATACGTCCCATAAATTTTCAGAACAGGTTTTATCATGTTCGTGATTTATTTCTTGACGTCTTGATCAAAGTTTTAATAATATTTTAATATTTTTCAATATCTGGAAAAAGAACGGAGGATTTTAGAGGATCATTTCGGTTTGTGTGTGTAATTACTTTTTGTGATTATTGCAAGTATAAATTATCGTTCATACGGAAAAAATATTATTACGTGTACAAAATTTTTAAGACTTTTTTTATTAAAAATTGTAGAAGTACAATCTTGATTATTTATTCCTAAAAATATTTACGTGAAACATTTATCAAGTTACGAAGATGTACATTATTTGCCTTAGAATATTTATGATGTAACATAATTCTGTTTAAAAATTCAGCACCGTTTTGTGCTTCGAATATTTCGAAAATTAATTAGACGCGTACTTAAGCCAAAAATATTACGTACTACACGTAAAGACGGATAAAGTGCTCAATTTTTTACCTACGAATCCTTTGAAAATAATAATGAAATTTTGTTAATGAAATGATGAATAAGACGATTCACGATATGTTTCTAATGCCGCTTATGCAAATTACAAACGTACTATCTAAACGAGTTATAGGCAAAGATTGAAATTATTCAGCCAAATCACAGAGACACGTTCATGTTCGTTGCAACATGTTATATCTTTTAATCGCTTCTCGCCACCAATTCTTGCCTCGAAAGTAGCGTCGACTTTCATTCATCTAATACGGCATTCTAATGTTAGAAACAATTTATTTATAGAGACTAAACGTTGACGTTCGTTCGTCGATCGATGCTTTCTTTTCGCGCTTTTGGTGCCCTGTGTATACGTATGCAAAGTAGCAGAAGAAGCTAGAAAAAAAAAGAGAAAGAACTAGAAAACGGAAAAAAGTATTACGTCCCCGTTACCTTTTCCCCAAGTGACCTAGAAGAAGAGGAAGAAGAAGAAGAAGAAGAAGAAGAAGAAGAAGAAGCAGAAGAAGAAGACGAAGAAGAACAGATTAGGAACGCTTCAAAGAAAAGAAGAAAAACGTAGAAAAATGAAAGAATCATTGTACATAGTCCGCTGTTCGCCAGTTTCTTTTTCTTCTGTAGAATTCTGCGAGCGCCGCGTTTCCCTCAACTCGATCTTTTTTTAATCGTATCCCGTATAGAATTGCTGCATTTAACGCCACCTATAAACCCGAAACAACGATTTTCTCTTCCCCTCGATGCACAGGAATCCGTAGTGTGAGATATCGCATATTCGATTTTTTCAAACATCATCGATTTATCCGGAATTGGCTGAGGATGATTAATTTTCACGCTAGAGAGGTTACTGCATCGACGCCTAAGTTATCTGCAGAAATTTATATATTATAGTAATTATTATTATTATTATATTATTATATTATTAATATTATTATATTATTAATATTATTATTATTATATTATTATTATTATTATTATTATTATTATTATTATTATTATTATTATTATTATTATTTTTATTTGTACGTAGCGAAAACAAATTATAAATTATGTATATACACCATCGATAGATTGAATTACATCATTAAACACAGCAGAAACCAATGTCCCATCATTGTCTTCCACCTTCTTCTTATTCTTTTTTGCTGTCTTAGGAATTCATTATTGATAGATATTTTATAAAGTTATTGAACAACGAAGGGATATGATTTCATTAATGAAATGATCTTCAGATATACGTAATATGTATTTATTTTCTTCTATTTTAAATTGCTGATTGTTTGAAGGATCTTTATATAAACGTAAGAAGTAGAAAGAAAATTGAACGAACGTTCATAGGGGATCAGAGTCCTATATCTCTTTGCGCATCGCCGAAATGCTAATTCCAATCTTGAATTGTTTCCGATTTGCTGTGATTCGAGTTGATTTCGTTCGAAACATCTACGTATGCATTAAGTTTCGATTATAATTACAAAGATATTGCTAAATATGGATGAGATAATACGACAGTAGTAAAAGATAATGGCACAGTTCGAGGATCGTTTCGTCGCTTTATAAAATTACTTTAAACTACATCTATTTTATTTTTAGATTTTCGAGTCTGATAAACTACAGCCAAACGCAGGTTTAAGAAGGCGATAGTTAATTTATCCTCTTAGACATTGGTCGAGGTTGAAATATAATTTAAAAAGTGGCCGAAGATCGAAGCGATCGTGTCTGAATCGATGAGAAAAAGAAGGAAACGCAACGAACTTCTCTAAAATCGTTGCTGCTTTGTTCATTCTTTCTATATGAAATTTACACGTCAAGCTAAACTACATCAAACTCGTTTCACGTAAAACGTGACGAACATCGTTTTCTCTAACGTAATTAAGGTAGATCCGTGCTGAGAATGTCGCAGGAAGTAAATCAAGCTACCTTACGAAGGGTGAGTATTTTTAAATATTAACTCTACCCTTTATATTAGGTTATAGGTCTTCCTTTAACGTAAAATTATTACAATAATTTATTTTAAATACCTTTCGATCGTCCTTTAACAAAATATAGAAAATTTCGTACTTTTTATCAAATAAAACAAAGCTCGTTCTTCCAGTTTAATTCGATTTAGGATCTTACGATTGTGTAGCATTAACGAGCCACTGACACGTTCATTGACGTTTCAGGAATCTTCCGTGACGATTTCATACTTGCAAGAACTGGAGAAACACTTTTTCGAATTGGTCGCCCATGGGAATGTTCCGGACGTGAGGGAGTTTCTTGAAAATAATCCGCAATTCAATATCAACGCTATTGACTTTCAGGTAAGATTAATAGTGCGACGTTTTATCAACTTTATCGAAGAACTTAACGATTGAGTTATTAAATGTCGTGAAGGTCCCGTGTATTTTAATTCCTTTAGTACCTACCTTTAAGCAGAGTCTCTTCTAATTTTAATTTATCCATCGATCGTAAATTTACTAGTTTTTCAAGTATCACGTGATCGTAATATCGTTGCGTGCGAGACATTATCGGTTACACTAGAAATAATTCATCGTAAATTCAATAAATAACTCGCACTACAATCGTTATTAAAGCTTCCTTTCCAAACTTACATTAAGCGATCGTACAGAGATATGATTTATTATACATTGAAACACACGCATTTTTCGCGCCATCTTCGCTTAACATTCTTCACAAAATGTCCCGAATCTCTGCAGTTCTCTGTACCACGTTCTGTATCAAGTTACTATACGAATCTCATTAATCGGAAAATTATCGATCTGATCAGTATCAAATTTTTCTTCAAAATTATTCCATGATATTACGACGATGACGATATCCAATGATACGCACGATGCGATGATCGTTTACTGACTCTTCTCGTATACCAACTGCAAGCATGCACTTTAAAACGCGTAGCAAAAATATAGTGGAAGATGGTGAAAAACAGCTTCCCTTTTCGTGGGAGCTCGTAAAGATCGCCGGATTTATCTGCTATCGCCGGTTTCCCACAACATAACCGTAAGTGGTGTCCGTCGTTTACGTGTCGATTCAGCAGAAGGCCGCAGGTAAAGTGGACACGCCGACTATTTCCTTCGTGTCACGGCTCCCCTTGACCCCTTTTCCCGAGATCATTTCCGATGATTTACGCGATGGGCCGTTCCTTTTCCGAAAAGTTCAAACAGCAACGCCGTCTCTTTGTCCAAATCGCAGCAAACTATCGATAAAATTGTGAAACGAGGAAGAGAGAGAAAGAGATGAAGAAACGAGAACAGAAGACGACGACGAAGAAGACAAGAACTGAGAAATATGGATATCACAGATGCAAAAGGGGATGGGGAAACGAAAACGGAAATGAAGTTGTAGAAGCGAGACAGAATCAAAGAAGAAATGATAGGACAGAAGAGTATCAGTGAAACACGCAATGAGGAAGAATAGGGGGACGAAGAAACGAGGACAAGAGCAACGATGAAGATAAAATGGAAGATCGACGCAAATATACAGGGGGTGTTTCCAAGATCGTAGTACAACCGGAGAAGAAACGATTCTTCGAGTAACAGTAAGTCGAGAACGTAAAATACAATTCTCGGAAACGAAGCTTTGTATGAGAAAATTTTATTCTTACTTTCTGCTTACTTTCTCGCGAGGAATCGCTCCTTTTTTCATTGTGTTGCGATTTCAGAAACGCCATGTATAACGAGGAAGAGAAAGAAGACGAAGAAACAAGAACAGGAGAAGAGAGCAAAAGAAGACAAGATCTCACTAGCGATGAAGTCGAAAGAAGAAATACAGTACGTACAAAGAAGAGTATCGATAATATACGGTGAGAAACAGAGAAACTCCAAAGAGACTGATCTAAGTCAGGAAACGTAAAAAGGAAGAGTATCGGCGAAACACAACAGAAGAAGAAGAAGAAGAGATCGAGGAAACAAAGAAGATAGACTAGAATCTACCAAACTACAGAATCAAAAACAACAAGATCAAACTAGAAAAAGAACTAGAAAATAAGGGAACAAGGAACTAAGGAGGAAAGTCAGAAGTCGACAAGTCTACGGAATCAAAAACGAGGGAAATTGAGAAAAGCCAGGACTTGTATCAGCAAACTGAACAAACAAGGTACAGAAGAAAAGAGCGAGAAAGCTGAGAGAAGAAAGAGCTGAAGAAAAACGAAGAATCGAGAAATCCGGAAGAGAACGAGAAACGACAGAAGGTAGGAAAAGCCAAGTTTTACATTATCAGGGAAGCATACGAAAGAGAAGAACGAGAAGGCAAAAAGAAGAAAGAGTGGAGGGAAACGAAGAGTCGACGAAACTCTTACGCAGAAGCACCGTAACCGAATGAGAAAAAGCAAGACGAGGTCTCGTTATCTCCGATCTTCACCCCGTCGAGATACACGTACCCCCTGTGGAATGTTACCCCCTCCTTCGGCAACGTTCGTGTCGTCCTCCTCTCTTCGGGGTTCCCAAAAAGCCCAACCCTCGTTTCGCTTTGAGCCGAGAAGACACCGCCACGGCCGATCGAGGACGAAAGCGAGAAAGAGGAAACCGTACAACGAAAGAGTGGAACAGAGGGAAGAGATGGGCGAGAGAAGTGAAGAGAAGGCCGAAGAAGAAGAAAGAGAAGAGAGGGAGGGGATAGGGCGCGAGAGAAACGGAACGAAAGAAGCGCTCTGGCACCGCTTTGCCTCCGTGTATCTACGGCCATATTTCAGGCCGTCCTTTACAAGACAATGGTTTCAGCCGAGGACCGATAAAAATTATTCAAATGACTGGTCCCGCTGTAAATTCCATCCGGGAATCCCCTTGCCGCCGCGTGTCCGCCGCGAGAGCCATCTTCCTCGTGAGCGTGCGCGTGCACTTTGGGAAGAACCTGGAGGATGCTCTCGTTTTTTGCATACGATATAATATTCGCGAAGACGTCAGCGCCAGCTGGAAAATTTGAGCAGCAGAGAAGGTTGCTTTATTTCGTGTATTTTTTTAGGCTAGAACGGTAGTTGAATGGTGTTTTAATCAGATGAAGATAGATATTGTTAGAAGAGACGTGAGAGAGGAAATTTTCTACGTTGGTAGGTTATGGTATTTTGTTTTTCATATTATACGAGCAAATTCTTAATAGTTTTCGAGACCTTTACGATTATGGCAGAATAATCGGTTCTTCAAAAAAACCGACATAATACTCGTTGATGAAAATTCAATCGACACTGTTTTACGATGCGTTCGAATCAAGGTTTCATTTTGATCGGCGTATTAAGATAATTGGACATTCTCCACGTTCTGTTTATGAGAATATCCCGTTGCAGGGGCAGATACGTAATATCGTTAGAGATATACAAAATTACAGTTAAGCAGTCAGGTACGTAAGAAGGTGAAGAATTTGACGATACGCTCGATGATAACGAGAATTGACGCTTGATATCCAAAAATTCCATTTAATTAAGAAAACTAGAGAGAACTCAGGATCTATCACGAGAACGTCGCAATAAATCGAGTTTCGATCAGCCTAAAACTTAATGTCATTTACTCATAGCAAAATACGAAAATAACGTGTTTCGTTGCACATTCCCAAGCTCTGCTTCTCTCTCAAGCACGATCCTTCCTCCTGCAATGCTTCTCGCAATAATTCTTCATAACTTGGCAACCATTAATCATCACCAAACGACCAAACAATCCCAAACAACAAATCACTCGCTCAAAGAACCTCACCGAAAGCCCACAAAAAGAATTGGCCAAACATGAAATTTAAATGAACCGCGCCATCGAACCACTCCGTTAGCAATAAATTCCCTTTTCCGCGCAAAATCAAGCTATATATTTCCCCCCTTCCCCTATCATTCCCTTATTTGACGTACGACGGCTTCCACAAATACTGCGAATAAAACAGTCGGTGCCCTAATTGCTTCCACAGCGGAGACTCGTTCGTGTTTATTCTGACGCGAAAAATCGGCAGCTGTGTCGAACTCGATTTTGGAAAAAGGCCTAGGAGGCGGCGTATATCACAAGGCGGGATCGTGTCGGTTTCACAGTGTCCCCTGGGAGACGGCCGAAAAGCCAGGATATCAGGAAATATTGTGACCGGTGTGTCGGCGGCAACAATGGAGTTAGCCCATTGTCGGTGGCCGCCTCTGTTAAACGCGCCGCAGATGGGCGACAAACGTCGTCGTCCCATTCTTCCTACGAAAAGGGACAGGACCAAGATATCGAGGGCCAGGAAGCAAAAAGGAGGAAGATACAGGAACGAGAGAGAAAAAAGGGGAGCAGATATAGAGAAGTCGGAAAGTCGATTTCACGACGACCAACAAGCGAACAGGAATTCCGTGATTCCCGTGGAAATACGTGGAACGCCTTTTTCTGACACGCGTAAAACGATGGTCGGGCATTTCTGTCGTAGGACGAAGTCGATCGTCGTCGTTATTGTTGAGTATTATGGACATTGTGTAAGGGAGCACGGAGAACGAGAGATCAGTACATACGAGAGTATTCTCGAACGCTTGTATTATAGAAATCTTTCAGGAATCAATGTATGTATGCTATAGAATCACGAATGTGTGAATTTTCTTTCTCTGATTGTGCATAGAAATTAGTCGAATACCTTTTTCTTCTTCTTGGCTATAAATTAAAGAGACGAACGTTGCGACTGGACTGCGGATCTTTATAAAATACATCTGGAATTTGACGATTAGATTCCGACCAAGGGCAGAAAAGTGTCTATTTATGGTACTTGGACCGATAAAAGGGAGAGGAATGTGGTTTTTACGAGTCTTTTAGGGTCTTGGGAATCCTGTTATTTTAGGTTTATGAAAATTCTTCTTCTGTGTTCCTCTTTTACGTGTTTGGTAGATTATCTTCTATTAGGAACGGTTATTGACCTACGAAATTGTGAATGAAATTTGACGAACGCGAGTAAAGACGAAACGTCGAAATTTGTCATTCCTCCGTTTTCAAGGAAAATACGCCAAGTGAAAGCGTATTGGACGTCATCGAGGTGGAATCTCAGATCGAGCAAAACGCAAACTAGGTGAATATTAAGCAGGCAAACCTTCAACGTACGAAAGTAACGTGACAGATTACAGAATTGGAGACGCGTCAGATGCACCTCATAAAAGAAAAAATAAAAGAAAGATATGTGAAAATTTGTATCGCAATGAATATACGAATCGTAGACCATTTCGACGACAACTGTATCTCTTTCCTCGTTATCACGACAAAACATTCACGAAACATCGAACATAAAAAAGGCACAAAAACAATTTCAAACCTTTTCCGACTTTTTTCCTACTATCTCGTAAAAAATTCCCAAAGTATCATATCAAACCATACAATATCCTCGAATACCATACCTTAAAAAATCCCCTAAAAAAAAAAAAAAAAACTAAAAACACCGATTACAAAAAAAAAGCAATTCCAAACCTTTATACGCACCTGCTGCACACCGAAAGAAAGATACGTAAAAATTCGAAGGCTAAAAACGAACGAGATACGTCTGTAACAAGGTACACGTGTCACGAATGATTCTGAGCTTTCTCCCGAACGAAACACGAGATTCTTTTTTCTTTTTTTTTCGCTAACGAGAGGTCATGGCCTTTTTTCAGGGTGTCACTGCGCTTCACATCGCGGTTAGTGACAGGAACACGCCAATGGTGGAGTATCTCCTGACTCATCCGGACATCGATCCGAGTGACGCGCATCTACACGCCATCAGGGACAACGAGATAAAAATCGCGATGATTATTTTGAACAAACTGAACGATCTGTCACCCGGATTGGAGTACGCCGGTATAACGCGAAGCGCCGATTTCCCGGACGAAGCCACGCCACTGGCGATCGCTGCTCAATACGGACACTTCGAGATGATCAGTATGCTTCGAAACAGGCTTCACTTCCTTCCGAAACCTCATCCACCTAGCTGCAATTGCGTAGAGTGCAAGTAGGGAAAAAAAGAAAAAGAATTAATCAACGTTAAGAGTAAACGGACCCTTTTACGCAGAACCCCGTAGCAACTCACGATGATTCGAAAGTTAGAGAAAATCGTAGTCGAAACATTTTCATCTTCGACGAGATTCAGCTCCGCTCGCACTGGGTATATTTTATTTCTGCTGTTTCTTCCACGATGCTTCTTCGCGGCTTGTTAAATGTAGCGTGTAACGTAACTAATATTATTTTAAATATTTACTTACTGTTCGTGGATGAGTATATTATATTATTCGGCAAATTCGGCTTCGGTTAACGAAGGAAGGTCCACGTCGGAGTCAAAGCGTTTTGAAGATATCTGTATCTCCAACGATCCTATCGTCGCTGTTTAAATTATCATGAAAATGTAAACGATCCGAGAGAACGAGGTACCTCGTTTCTCGCAAATTTTTATGTTTTGTCCCTGATATGGATTAGCCAATCGACGAAAACATCGGTAGATTCGGAAAAGTATTCATAATGTTGAAATATTCACCGTGGATAACTTTCTTTAGATTTATTATTTTAAGAGGATTGGAGAATTCGTTTTGCCCGACCGACTGGTTTGGAAGTTTTCTGCGAAATAGCTGTAAAACTAAGAAAGGATTGTAGCTTGATAATTTTAATAATTTTATAACGTAAGAGCTGTTCTATGGGTCAGAAATTTTTTACGCGATAAGGATAACAACATCCTGGGAAATCTGTATACTACGCTCGACTAACTTTTTGTAATTTTCTGGGTTGAACAGGGTTCTGCATAACTGGGCCTGATTAACGCTTTGCGGTCCGAATTAAATCGAACGTTGAATTGTTCATCGTGATTTGTTCATGCTGAATACATTGGATTCAAAGACTGTTCTTAATTGTAAATTTTGATGACCAACGATTATGCCGCGGATCTTTACGCGTTTACGGAGAATCTGCGAAGAATTGTAGTTTCGTAGAAGAAGAACGAAAAGAGATTCGATCAAAGAAATGAAGTTAAACTATGTTCTTGTTCGATAGCGTAGAAGCGAACGAGAGAGGAGCGACATTCTTGCGATAGAGAGGATGCGGTTATTCTCCTACAAGGCAGTAACAAATCCAGCGTACATATGTCAAATTGTCGACGATCCGATTTTGGAAGCGTTCAATTTGTCTTACGAGCTACGGAAAGCCGCCTCCTTCGTCAGAGAATTTTACCACGAATACATAGAACTCTCTGAGGTTATTTTCCTTTTGAAGATAAAAATCCATTAATCAGTGTGCCA
The DNA here is from genome assembly GCF_000188095.3 of Bombus impatiens. Classification (NCBI taxonomy): domain Eukaryota; kingdom Metazoa; phylum Arthropoda; class Insecta; order Hymenoptera; family Apidae; genus Bombus; species Bombus impatiens. Next base: position 974,353 of record NT_176570.1, read on the forward strand.
TTCTCCTAGGATAAATTTATCGTAGAACGTGTCATTCTCTTGGAAGAAATTCTTATAAAAATGTATCCTTCGTCTATCGAACAAGTTCTAACAGAATGTGTCGTTGTTTTCATAGAGCGTGATGCAGTTCGCGACCGATCTGATCGATTGCGCCAGAAGCGTGGACGAAGTAGAAGTCATCTTGAAACAGTCTACTGGATTTGCCCATTCGTATAAATTTATATACCCGAGGCTACTGTTCGCGCTGCACAATACGCAGAGAACCTTTGTGGCTCATCCTAATGTACAACAGGTTGTAGATAGTAATCAATACTTTGTAAACATACTTGTACACTATGTAGTAGTACTTTAGAAGAATGGCGTTAATTTAGCGAAAGAATTCTTAATTTGACGAAAAATTAATTGTAAATGCGAGCTACGTCAGAGTGTCTTCATAATTATCGAGTAAAATTGTATCGTTTGACGAGAACAGCGTGACGATTCAAAATAGAGGTGTTTTAAAATAACGAGAAATATACGTGAAGAATATTTCGCTAGAGAAATCCAAAGATTATTAGTCAAATTAGGAAGTTTTTTCCATTTCCAAACTTATATTTATATTAATCGCAAGAATTATCGACTTTTAATATATATCTAAATATATTATACACAATTGAAAATGAAGCAATATAATGACGAGCATAAATAGCATCCAGCCCCGGTAAAAGTTAAACGTTAATATTACCATATTTGTTAATCCTCTGGTTAAAGACACGACGAAATTTCAATTTGCAGTTAATTACGAGCAAGTGGATCGACGGCTGGTACGAATGGAAGATCATGAACCCGTGGATGAAGTCTTTATTCATACTAATGCGAGTCTTCATGCTACCGGTGATTCTGGTAGTGGTTTTGGTCGCTCCGAATTCAAAGAGGTCGAAATTTTGGCAATCACCGGTCAACAAGTTTATTTCCTCCACCGCCAGCTACTTGGTGTTTCTGTTGATCGTTTTTCTTCAATCGAACGCAGACAAAACCGAACAGCTTCGTGGACCGCCTAACTCTGGTATACCCTATTACCTGATATCGACAGATCGAACAGAAATCGAACAGTAGCGCCTTGACTTCTCACCTCCGGCTGCTTCCTCAGTATACGTCTGGGTTTTGATAATTTACGTGATGTCGTACGCCTGGTCGTTGATTCGTATGTGCATAATACACGGGCCGAAGAGATTCTTCGCTGGACCGTGGTATTGGTATGACTTTGTATGCCGACTAAATACATCGACCAAATTCATATCGTCGATGGGCGACATTTAAAATGAAAATTACTTCGTGTAACATTTTATTTCCGTTTCGCTTCGTAATCGTACCGCTTTTCATCTTCGTTTTACATCGTAATCGTACCGCTTTTCATCTTCGTTTTACTTCGTAATCGTACCGCTTTTCATCTTCGTCTTACTTCGTAATCGTATTACTTGCTATTACTTTGTATTACGTCGTATTACGTCGTATTACGTCGTATTATTTCGCATTACTTCGTATTACTTCCTCCTGTATGGCTTTTGTACATTAAAGTTATCGAGATTTCTCAAGTTATGTCATATTCTATATAATCACTAGACTGCGCTCTTTATGAGATTTATGGGAAGTTTGACAGTGTAAAAATATACAGAATGCAGATAGTATGCAAAGATACGTATAAAATGTCCAATGTACAGCGCATGCTATGATATCTAGTGAGTTAAAGAGATCTAGATTTAGCTTCCACTCTTTCAGTTGCATTTTAAAAAATCTAAAGTTGCATACACATTCGCAGTCTAATAACGATATATAACGACAAAAGCATAGGACAAATAAGTTGCAATTATTTCTGTTTTATTTATTATCGAATTCGAACCGAAATCTGGAAACTTAAGGGAGTTACACGATCTTGTGTAACAACAACGAAACCAAGTGATTTTTATGAATTTTTCTTTGGACTAACTACTGATTATATGGAAATAGAGCTTTTGTAGTGATGATGTAAATAGATAGTCTTGGAATGCAATCTCAAGTATGTGATTTAAATGTAACTTCGTTTCGTTAAAACACTGACAAATATTAAAAATCGAAAATCGAAATATCAGAAGAACTTTCTTTGTGCAAAAGCATAACATTTTCTTCCATTTTCTATTCTCATTTCTTCATTCTTCTCGCGCGAAACTATTGTCAATTTTCCATTGATTAATTTGTCAATCATTCGATCGTTCGATCGAACGAGATCCCATTATGTCACACTATTTTTCTAGTAACAGTTCTGTATTACCACTTTAACGAAAAAAATTTGAAACGATGACAGGTTCGAGATGATCATGATATCCCTCTTTATTCTGACCTTCCTGTATTGGATAACTGCTGCGTTGGACGTGAGAATAAATGGTCAGCTCGAATTGGAGAGGAAATATTGGAACCAGTACGATCCCACATTGATCGCCGAAGGAATTTACTGTCTGGCAACGATAATGGCCTTCCTGAAATTATTGTACATCTGTCAGTTGGACTATCATCTGGGCCCACTTCAACTTTCTCTCGGGCAAATGATCAAGGACGTTGTCAAATTCATCATTCTCTTCAGCATAATCATTTTTGCATTTACCGCTGGTAATACTCGTAATTTATCAAAGTTTCTTTTTCTATAAGTCAGCGCTTACTTTCTTCTTTGTATATGATCTATACGATATTTCCGGTTTAAATTTATACCGAAAATAAAAATTATTTCTCTGGAAATATTCGACATAGAAATTGTTCGATTTCGCGGGCTGAAATTAGACGAATGATCGAATTAATAGAGCAATTGATGTTAAATAGAAATATATCGAGATTTATTCGGGAAATTTATTAAAATTTGTCAAATAGAAAGTTCAAGTTCCTCAGATAAAGTTCGGCGTATTTAGTAAGGTTGGACAAAATTGACGCTGGAAAATATCTGATCTGTAAATTGTAAGCATAAGATTTGTTCGTCGATATTGTAGAAAATTAATAATGGAATTGTTTGTCATTGTCGCTCCTTTAGGCACGTGTAAACTTTATCAGTATTACGAGGATATGGTTCAAATCGACGATGAATCGAAAATCAAGACCCAACAGGTCAGCTCGTTCGTTAATTTCTCAGCCACCTTGAAGACTCTTTTCTGGGCACTTTTTTGCATGAGCCCCATCGAAAGCGCTGATGTGATAATTGAGAACCTTCCGGGAGAATCGGAGAACGAGACCATCATCAATCATCACACGTTCACGGAGGTTATCGGCTATATAGCCTTCGCCGGTAATACGCTTATCTAAATTTCCTTTTCGCTTCGTCGGGAAATCCAGATAAAGTTCACTTGAAATTCCAGTCTTTGTCTTCTAGAACGATATTTCCATTTATTAATCACTTTAAACTCTAACATTGTAGTTTGTAATTTATAACATTACCAATGGTCGTACCGTTTTAATACCTGACAAATAAAACTAAAGTAAAGTGAAATACTCACGAAAAATGGGGAAAAAATAGGAAAAATAAATATGTATATTTATATGATATTACGTTTAATTTTAACATTTACTTTACATTTGCTTTTAATTTTTGTTCAATTTCTTAGAATAGGAAAATTTGCAAATTTTTTCTTTTAGGAGGAAGGCGGGATATAGGATAATATTTAAAAAATCTCCTGCTATTTTTCCACCTTAAATTACTAGTGGAAAATGAGTAATAAACATCTAAAATCTTTTTACTGAACACAGTCTGTAACATACAAAATTTAAAAGAGATTAAAGTACATTTAAAATACGCGAAAGGAGATACCACGTTAAAATGTGGATGACATTATGGGAAAGGAATACAAAACAATTTATTACGGCTTTAATTAAATTTCATATTAAATATCATTCTGCCTTCCAGTTTAATGAAACAGAAATATATGTATGAATTTCGCGTATAATTTATAGGTAGTTAAAGGATCGTTAATGTATTAAAATAAAGTAAATTTTAACATTTTCACAATCAAGAGAAAAATACCTTCCAAACATAAATGAGATAAATAATACATATATTATTTATCTTTTATTATTGATTTTTAAAACAAAACTTTCATTATATCATTTTTGGAAAATTATTCCCAAAAGTATCTTTCATTTAACGATAGATTTTTGCTCTTCTTGTGCTCTGAATAACTCCACTGTGATTTCTCTTTTTCAGGATTCACCTTCATCGGTGTGATCGTGATACTGAACATGCTAATTGCATGCATGTCCAACACGTTGACGGAAGTCACAGAGAACGTGATCGTGGAATGGACATTCGGGCGAACTGAAGTTCGAAAGACAATCGATAGTTGCTTTTTAACTCGCAAACAGTAGATTCTAGGATCAAACTAATTAAATATCCGCTTTTCAGACTTACGTCGATTTCATGCTCACGACTACGCTCCCACCGCCATTTAACATTATTCCAACGTACGTTGGTATTCAACCGATCGTCGAGTACCTGAAAATATGGCTGAAACCAACGTCAAACAAGCGTGCACGATGGGATCCACATCACTGTTTTTATATCGTTAGTAAATTTAGCGTTTAGTAAAAGTTTCAGCGCTGTTAGTACAAATATACAAATAACGTTTTTGTATATTTTGTATCTTGAACAATTTGAAGGAAGACAAGCTTACCGCTTCTTTAGAAGTATCAGGTTGTCCGAAATGGAATGTCTCTTTCGTTTTATAAGGAAATAATAGATGCACGTTTTTGTTTTTATTTCCAGTAGAAGAAAATGGATCATACGTGATTCAATAAAATAATATAAAACAGAAGATATCGTGCATCTATTTTTGTTTTATAAAACGGAAGAAACTCTTGGGACAACCTGAAACTTGCTTTTATTATTTGTGACCAAGAGTCTTCTACTAGTATATTGAAATGAGGAAATCGCAGGTCACTGAATCATTTATTATGGTCATATTTATGTTTTGTAAATATACATTTATCGATTAAGAAATTCTTTTTACGAAGAAGATCTTCTAACGTTGTTTAAACTGGACTTCGAGTGAATTTTGAAACTTATTCTTAATATGTATTTAAATTCGTGGCTGCAAGCTCCTTTAATTTAAGCTTGAGTTCGATTAGTCTGTTCAGAACACGCAATCCCTTTAACGATATTTCTTCTCGATACAAAATATTTCATAATATGAACATAATCGACGTAACGATGAATTTTAAATAACAATGAGCATCAATTGGGTACGAGAAGAAAAGAAAAGTTGGACAATCCTCTTGTCTTGCTGTTACAAATGAAGACTGCAAGGGAAGTACATCATAAATCACGTTTTCCATTTTTCACAGGAGAAAAGTTTCACAGTTCGGTAATTCCGTATTACCAAAATTGTTCCCTTACTTGATTTACACTCCATTTTCTTCACAATGTTAAAAAATGCCATTTGTCGTAATAAAATTAGAATAATTAAATCGCCTTTAAATTACCCTGGCTACCTTACAAAACATCGCCAATCTGTCGGCTAATTTGAAAAGAATTACATCTTTAAAAACGTATTTATGATGCTCCTCTTTCCTTCGATCTTCAAATATATTTTGCCGCTAAGAGCAGTGCATTCTCTACTTGTTGGCAGGAAACTTTAACGGAGGAAAACAACGATGAGTTCTCGATAGTGATGTCCCAGTTGGTACAGCGTTACTTCCGGAAAAAGGATAAAAAAATGGAGGAGAACGAGGTGGAGAAGGTAACGAAAGAGATCGCGGAGCTGAGAAATCTTCTAAGAGACGCTCTCACCACTGTTTGATGAAACAATCAACGAGGCCAAATTGATTTCTATGAGCTTCCCGCCGAGCTACTTGACGAGCAACCGTCGACTATCTTAACGCCGAACGAGCCAAACAAAAACGTCGTTTTCTCTTCTCGTGCGCGACACGTGGGCGCGGAATCGTCGAACGAAGATCGTAATTAGTAGATAGATCGAAGAGAAATATCACAGTCTTGGGAAAGCACTGGCAGTCTGCGCGTGAATTCAATTCACTGTATTGGCGAAGAGCGCAAAGCATTCGTCAAACGAAGAAAGAATTTCTTCCGGCTTCATCGATCCTCGAGATTCCTCGAAGGAATTCCACGCTCTTTTCTTATTCAAGATTCCTGCTTTTTGTTTGAATATCTTTGACGAGAACAGAGATTGAAATGTTGCGAAGGTCGTAGCTAAACGATGCAAGTAATAAGAAAACGATCGAAATTAAGGATAAAGATGAATTATTCTAATCAACTGTAGCTATAGCGGATGTCTTGTGCAATAAAACGTATTTTCAGTGCCGATGATTTGCCGATGTATTATTCATGCATAAATTCGGCCTTCTTATTATCATAGCACGTCCGGTTGTTTCAGCGAAATGGAAATTTTCCATTACTACGTGACGTTTTCACGATGTGGAAAGTCTGGAAATGTTATTAGCTTTGTTACGATGAAAACGTGAGCTCGTTTGATGCGTGCCATACATTACGCTGTAATAATACGTATACAGAAGGATACGTGTAATCCGTCATTGGCAAAATTCACACTCGTGCGAATCATTAAATTTGCTTTTTTTTTTTTTGAACATTTACGGAATACTGTTCCTCTTTTCATGCAAGTTCAAACGTTGTCCACAACGTGTAATATCGTAGAAATTAGTCGTAGTTGACGGGAAAGGCGAATCTGTTGAATATATCTCCCCCGTTCTTTCTTCCAATTTTAAATTCAAATCCGAAAATAAATCTCTGGCCAGTAGTTTCATTGGTTTTATATATTTTCTTTTTTTTTTCCCCAGTTTCATAACATAAATTCTATAACGCAAATAGTACTTTAATTCCGTTCGGTGGAATACCGTTGCGTTTTACTCGCATATTCTATTTCTCTGTCCTATTTCGATTTCTGTTTGCCAGCTTCGCAAATAAATTCACCCGGCGTACACGGCGTCTCGTTGGAAACATTAATCGTGTTGAAAAATCCCATTAACGAAACGGTTGCAGCTTCTGTTACTGTAAGAATTCGCCGGTAGTATCGACATGAATTTATTTAGAACGTCAGCCGCCGCAAATGAAACAGAGAAACCACTTCCAGGATCCATCCATATCAACTAAGTGGGAGGAATCTAATCCTGTGGTCGTTGCGTGAAGCCTATTTCCTGTGGCGAGCCCGTGGATGAAAGAAAACGTATTTATACGAGGTAGGAAAGAACGCGCGCACTCTACCAGGAACATCTAGAAACCCCGTGAATAAGAGGGTTTAACGACCCTTCGCAGTCTTGCGGAATATTCAGGACCCTATGACGACGATTTTTCTGTCCGTCTTGTAAGAAAAGACGGCTTAAAAGCTCTTTCCGCTAGAGAGCTTCGCCTCTTCGGTTGTTTCGATCTCGAAAAGCGTAGCACAGCTACAGGGTGAAATATCCCTGGCGGAGAATTATGGGTAAAGAGCGATAATGTTGGCAGAAATTAAAATATTTGTCAAATACAGCGTGAAAGGAAATAGGAAAATTTATAACGCGCATTAAAATTGAATGCACTTTTCGTCAAAATTACGCTTCTTAACGTATCAGGGAATAAAACGATGGAACCATAAAACGTTGACAGAAATTGAAATTTCTCGAGCGGAATATATGTAGGTTTCTGATGTTGTAAAAACCATACTTGTTGATGTAGCAGAAAATACAACGGTGGGACCGTAACGTTGACAGAAATTGAAATTTCTCGAGCGAAATATATAGTAGCTTTCAATTGTTGGAGGATCATGCTTGTTAATGTATTAGAGAATAAATCGATGAGACTGTAACTGATGACAGAAATTGGAATTTCTTAAAAACGATGTAGCTTTCTTTTGTTTGAAGAAATGAAAATTATATTAAGGCCGAGAGTATATTCTTTGGGAAAATTATAGCTCTATAACAAGGGATAATTCACAGCAATTAACATGACCGAAGAGTTGTCATAGAAGATATTTCAGATATAATTCATTCAGAAATTTTCTTCCTCTTCGTTAAATTTTAAGTGAATATTAATAAAACATAGCATTACATCTAAATGAAAAACCAGGGATAAATAGCTTACATTCCATCGAATAACCCAAAAGAAAATGTAAAATGTGAACTTTGTCATCTAATTCTTTTATCGATGGACCTTTCGATCACCACCACCACTTTCGACAAATAAATTTTTCGACGGAAGTCGCAATTCATTTTTCTTTCTTCCTTTATTAAATAACATTATTTACGAAACAAAATTTGATGTTCAATTTTAGGAAAATGCCATTAACTTCTTCGCTCGTCGAACAATTCATTACATCGGCGAATGTCGGAGCTGCTGTACGTAATCAAATCAAAGGAAGAAACTTGGCTGTGGAAAACTTCTCGCCTCATAAAATATCGCCTCTCGATGGAATCCGTGAAATATTCTTTTAATTCCTGGCCGTATCAAACCAACGTGTCAACGTCAATTACTCAACCCCTTCAATCGTCTCCACCATGTTGAAAGCGCTTCGGGCAAATTGAAATCAACGTCGACGTAAAATGTAAACACCATTAACTGTAAAACGCTGTAACCAAGGGCAACGTGTTCGCCGAGCGAGCAAACCCCCGGAAATCGTATCAATCGATCGACGTCAGGAGCCAGGTAATGATTTGAGAAAGAGAAAGGTAAAAAGTTTAAAAATAGAAAAAATATGAAGAAAGGAAAAACGTGTCGCAGGAAGCGTAATACGGGGATATAAGAATATAAACAGAGCACTCGAACGAATCGATACTCGAGCAGAAGTGAACCGAAGACTCGCCAGAGAAGTGAACTCGACCGTCTGAAATTGTCCTGGCGTCAGCTTTTTCTTTTTTCTTCGTTCTTCGTGACATAATATCAACATTTAAACAACGAAATTGGTCGCGCAGCTGGATAAGCGATATTCGATATAACGAGACGCGTTCGTGTATCCATTAGCTAGCCGTAATATTGTAGATGAGCCAACGTCATAAGTGACAGTAATCTAGGACGCTCGCCGCTTCCCTCGATTATTGCTTTATCGATAGAGCGTTCTTGACGCGAAAAGTTGCGATGGTTTCGCAATAGTTTGTATTAGATCACCGTTATATACGTAACAACATATTAGAATGATGAAGAAACAGTTACCGATATGGAGGATCATAGTGGCGCAGGTCAGCCCACTACTATTTCACGTAAAATAGATCTCGCAAAATTAGCCTGTTGATCGTTCTAAAAGATTATTGTTGTTCCTATCCCTTGAAAAATGAACTATATTCTTTCACCTAAAATTTCACTTCCACGTACATACACACACACGCGCCTCTTTATGTCATTTGTCGTTGGAGAATTTAAGTAGAAACTACAGCATATTGCGTCGCATTCTTTGAACGAAGACGTAAAAATTGCTTGAAACAAACTTTCAGTCCTTCGAAGTTTCAAGTTGTTAGTCACATCTTTCCACGGCTACGTTAACCGCAAGATATAAAATCGAGCGGACGAGATGAAGAAGAAGAGGGAAATAAGAGGGGCGAAAATAAAAAAAGAAAAGGAAAGACACAAATTAAAAAGGTCCACGCTGGCGATATTTCTCTCGGTATTATCTCCGATGCACCAACGACCACGGCAATAATTCTCATTTATGAGCAACGCGTGTACGATATATAAAAGTCCGGCCACTTATTTCGCCGTTTGGCGTTCCGATCGACATTCGCGTCGCGCCAGCTTTCGCTTGGTGAAATATAAAACGACCGTGGAAAGGTGCATGTCACGCACGCCGCACCCCAAAGCTTCTCTCACACCCTCTAAATCCCGACCTCGCTTTGACGAGGTCACTACGCGCGCAATTCGAGTCCTCAGAAATTGCCTCTTTTCCAGACGACCACACGATAGCAAGGATTACTGTTACCCGAGATAAGGGGCGGAAGAGACACTCGTTAAACGAGCGAGAAACTATGAACGAGGGATCTTGTTCGGTTCGAGGAAAATGGAAGAGGGGGGAGCTTCCAATTGGCCAACTTATTGAACTACACGTAGGGTAATTATGGGAGAAATGGACTGGCATTTTCTTTTGCAATGACCTTTGCCAGATAATATCGTGGAATTTATTAGTTACGAGATGCAGTACCGTGCAGACGATGCTTGCGACTTTACGAAACGAATCGACGATATTGTTAGTACATTTTTCAAGTGTTCGTAGCGAACGGTTGACTTGAAACGAACGAAGTTCCGAGAAAATCAACAGGCCTCGCTCGAGAAAGCTTCGAACTTCAAGCTGAACATTTAACGTGTAACTATTTTTCTAATACAAAAATATCGTACAATGTGTGCATTTTAACGAAGCAATAGAAAGTAGAGCATATTCCGCACGTTTTGTTCCAATTACAAGCGTAACTGCAGAAATCGTACCAATTGCGTGATGTAACAGCTTTCTGCAGATACGCGGAGGAATCCTTCTAAAATAAATTTTACCTCCAAATGGAAAGGATGTCGTTCCGCGTCTTCGTTTCAATGCGATAAAAAGAAACACACAGGGACAAGAAATAAAATAGAATACAAATAAGTATTCACCAGCGTTCCTCCACGACGGACGAACGATTTTAACCGACAACAGTGGCCAAGAGAATCTCGGCGATCGATTATAAAACGAAGAAACGATTAATGGATTGATGGAGAACATAGTAGAGCTAAAAGGATGACTACTAGTCAAAGGGACGCGAATCTGATTCGTTGTTTCTGATAGACCCAACACAGCCGTACGGATAACGTGTATAGTATCGGGGAGAAGGGCCCAGGAAACGTCGAGCTAACTACAGACAATGTCGCGAGAGCCGAGGCGCTGTCGGCTCCATCAATGCATTACCTGGTCCTTCAGGTAAATAGCTTTGCCGAAAAGACCTACGTGACCCTGGCTACGAGCGTCTGTAGATCCCGTGTGCAGTGGGCCTAGCAAAAGACAAGAGAGTGCAAAAACGGCCAGAGAGAGTCAGTCGAGAAGCAGCGTGCGAGCTGAGCGGATACGGAGTGTGAGTCGGCGTACGACGATATTGTAGTCTGTCCTTTTGTTATTAAATATCACTTATTAAAATACCTTAAACTTTAAACTCTACCATCATCACTTGTCCTTACTCTAAGAATCCACCGGTTACTACACGTGTATCGGTCAAAAACGTCGGTATGTACAAATAAAACAATATAGGAACGCGTGACGATAAACGACAGACAGATGACATTATTTGCGTGCCCCTATTGCCCGCCTCATTTGTCATTAATCATCTTCCCGGGCCTGCAGTAATTCGTGCTTCGTTAAACTCGTCAGTAGTATATCTCGTTACTGTTCAGACGAACTCGGCTACATCTAGTAGTAGCGGCTAGTAGAAATCAGACTGGCACGCGTATGTGCCATAAATATCGGACGACACTGATATTTCCAAGGGATATCGTTCGAATTAAATGGCTGGGAAATCGTAAAAATATTTACGCCGCCTTCTGATCCGACTTGTTTTTATACGCTACGATGCTTAATCGATATCGCCGCTGTTATAAGGACGGGCGAATGGAACAGCGTTAAAAAATAGACGGCATCGAGTTTATGGGATTTATACACATTATGGTGAAAAAAATAATGCATTTCGTGGTTCACGCGAGATTGTTTAACGGGTGATTCAGAGGAAAAATGGAAAAATTTGATGCTTGTTAGTGGTAAAGAAAAACCCGAAAAAAGCAGAGAAATAAGAATTAATATGAACGAAGCCATTATTCAAATAGTTTGTACGGAATTGTTGAGAGTTTATAAATGTGCACTACTGCTGTTTGTATTTTAATGATTGGGGAATGTCGTTCGTTTGTATTCTGGTTTCATTGGATTATTCACGAATAATTAAACGGGACGTGGTTTTTGTAAAGCTTTACAACGTTATGGCTCGGGTCTTTTTCGTAATTTAAATTTCCTTTATAAATTTAATCGTATGTTTCATTTGGGACTAAATCTAAAAAAAGAAATATTCCTATTATTTAGAATAGGATCCATAATTAATTTTAATTCTATTCAATTAATATCGACCCAAATTTCTTCGTTACATTTTTTTTTACATCAAATATTTGTCGTTTTAATTATTCGATTTCTGACTCTCTTTCCAATATCAATTTTACGTAACAGTGTTATAACTCCAATACAATTATACAATATATAGAATATTAGATATATATTTACGAGAACCTCTAAACGGACTATAAATAAAAATAAGAAGTGACCTTGACACACAACAAGTTTAATTTAAAACAAAGTACAGCTCGAAGCCTTATCGCACATTTTAATCATCGTAATAAACTTTTACGCAAGTTCAATTTTGTTTGCATAACAAACTAATTCCACTCGGCATACTTTTAATGAAAACCTCTGCGAGCAATTCAATCGTCACTTGGAAAATTGATTCCGCTATGGTTTTCGAATTTTTACATTCCAGGTAAAGATTTTCCATATTAAAGGAAAACAAATAGCAACGAAACAGCATTGAAACTAAAATTCTTGAAACCTTGACGATAAAAAACTTGTCGAATATCGTTTTTGATGATAGAAAAACGATATTGACGATAGAAAAATGACACGGATAACATAAAATAAATAAAACAAATAAAATTTCAATCTACAAATTAGAATCTTCCACGGAAATATGCAAACGAGAAATTGAATAAAACTTATCGTTTGATCTATGCATTTGTTAATTCTACTTCAAACATGCTATTTTATCCTCGTCCATCGTTCCTCGCATGCCTATACATATAAAAATTTAACGATTCTCGATTGAACCTTCTACGAATTTCAAATAAACCTTTGCCGTACATTCGCGATCTCCTAATGTAATGTCCAAAAATATGCAAACACGTGCCATATAATATTAGATTGGAAACAATCGACGCCAAGTTCTAGTACGTGCTTGATCAGATTAGATAAGTGTAATTAATTATAAACTTTGGAGAGTAATAATTACAAAGTTCTGGCACGAACAACGGGACATTAATCCTGGTTGGGTACTAAATTGCTATTTAAATGTCGGATATTAAATTTACTATCGTACGAATTTGCTTTGTCGTTAGCTATTATAGCATTGCAAATTACAATTCTAAATTAAAAAATGTATCCCATTATGTACGGATGAACGCGTTTAATGTTTCAATATTTTACTTGAAACGTGATGATAAAACGATCAATCGTAAGATAGTAAAGTTAGTTTATAAAGTACGTTTATTATATCGTGAAATAACTTTTCAATAAAACACGAATTCTGTGAGAGTAGAATTTCCTTCGTTAAGCATAACATTTTTCAATTCTTTCTCATCGAAATTCAAGGTATTTCAATGTCTTGCATTATACGCGATATTACGAGAATCATAGAATATGATAAACTTCGTTTAATTAAAATAAATTCATCGAAGTAGTATCTACAAGTTCTCCAAGTGATTTAACGAAAATCCAACTCCAATCAACTATCGAAGCTGTACATCGTTAAAATTTGTATTTTATAATTATTAAACAATAAGGTTAATAATTAATAATTAACCAATAGTCGAATAATTATATTCAAAGACAACACGAAACCATTTCTTTGAAAAGAGTGTACCCAAAATGTGTCGCAAAAAGTAAGCGACGACGAGTATACTCGTCAAGCACAGAATACGTGTATCTGTTCTAATATAGAATCAGGTTGCAAGGAGATCGCTGTTTTATTTTTTAATTTCATCACTGACATGGCTCGTCGTAACGCAAAATATTGCCATTCCTTCATGACGACTATACTCGTCAAAAACAGCCAACTGATCAACGACCATTAGTCGATGTGCATCAATAAATAAATAAATAATATCAGTAGCAAATAATAATTCTTTCCAAATTTTACACCATTCAATAGCGAACAAAAGTAAGCTTAAAGTTACTATGTAATTTATTCATATTTATGCATATTTTAGCCATTTTTAGCTCTATTGTCAAATACATACGTACGTACATTCATCGCTATTTTCAAATACAATTCTGCTCGGTAAAATTATGCTACTTTTTGCACCACTTACTATCTAATTATTCTTTCATCCACTATCATAGTGTTATCGCGACGCGCTGTCGATTTGAGCCCGCACCGAAAGAGTTAACGCCACGAATATTCCGTAGAATAAATCTAGGAAAATTGAGGAAACACATGAATCACGTTTTCAGACTCGTCTATCGGGTTATTCGTCGATTACTTTCGCAGTTATCCTACGGTGTATTACCGAGGGAGGGATCGAATCTTCCCCAAGAGGATCGTAACGCGTAGCCCTGAGTTCTTCGTATTCGAAAAAGCTTACGACAGATAAGATTCGGTTATGGTATCGTAAATTTGATGTCGGAAAAGGGACCGATAAAATGCATCTCCCGCGCTCACGCAGCGCATCCGACGATTTCCATGGAATATTTACGTAAAATCGCTTCTATCTGTTCACCGGAAACGGTTTTGTCGAAAGCCATAAAACTAGAAGCGGAACGATGAAGTCTTCGCTTTTATCCCGATTAATTAAAATCGCGCCGGTCTACGAGGCAGTTATTTGTAAATAAAACAAATCGACACTAGTCGAACGACGATTTAATCAAACCGCTCGAAATGACATAGAGGAGTGACGCGTGGTTATTTCGCGTGAGATTATCTTAACGGTACGATGGATTTTAACAGGAAGACGCTCGAATCGCTGACGAGACGCGCGTGAAATCGAAATTGCAACGAGTTCGAGTCTGGTCGAGATTTTAATCCACTAAATGTTGTTTACCAGGTAGAACATATCGAATACCATTTATTAAACAATCGTAATTATCGTGCTGTCGGGTGAAAGATGGGCGCGACTTGTAAAGTGAATGACAATTGTTCGAGGAAATGGCGATTGGTCTCGCTAGCACAGAGAGCATACTCTTACCAGTAAAAGAAAAAAAGACACGATGGAATCAAAATCGATTTATTCGCATCTTAAACCCTTTTTATCAGAGCACGTCGCATATACGAATCGTTTCAGATTCTATCGCTATGCGTGTCCCTCTTGAGGGAGGAAGACGGTCGCAGAGGGTGTCAGAGGCGGAAACTGTGAGTGTGAGGATGCGCAAGATAAACCGGTCCTGCCCGACAGTCCTCGCGCGACTCTCGTGCTGTGAACATCGCTCGCTCGGCTTCCAATCAAGAACGAGAGTGTCCGAAACACTCGACGACGACGACGACTCGAAACTTTTCTACGATTTACCGTCCAAAGTAACTTTCATCGGCCTCGACACCCTAACCGTTTTCGCGAGATACTTTGTAAGACTTTGCGTAAACGCTGCGAGCTTTCCACCACGGACAACATGAAGAGACCTAACTCGACGCACGTGACGATGGAAATTTTCTCGCCGATGAAAAGTGAGAAAGAAGTGCGGTCGAAGTTTCAAATACGCACTCGCGACGCGAACGAATGAAGAATCTGTCGGAGTAACAGGTCAGTTGATAGGAAGAGAAATTCCAGTGGATACGTTTAGCTCGAGCGATTTTCAAGTAGCTACTTGTTGTATCGGCATATCGGTTATAGCGTTGGTTGTTCACGATCGTTGTTGGTCACGTGTTGGTTACTGGTCGGATTTTTTTATGGGCAGCAGGGGGTGAGTCAAGTAATTTCGAAAAGATTGAACAGAATTTCGAAAGGAATTAATTTGGTTTAGGCAAAATTTGTTTTGTTATACGTGCTTGAAAGAGCTTGAGACAAGGTTTATCTTGATATTATTCATCTTTGCTCCTTTCTTTTCTTTTTGTTTCTTCTTTTTTTGCATTTTTGGTTGGATATAAAACAGTGCGCAGTTATATATTTATAGTTAGAGTGCTGGAGCGTTAACGGGTAAATATTTAGTTGAAACTTGAAAGAGTCTGGATAGTTGCTAAGAGGAGTGAAATATGGTTAATTAAAGTGGTGTCTAAAATCAATATTTCCGCGATAAAACGTAATTTTCTGTTGGCAGGTAACTTGACTACCTGTTAAATACGCGTTGACGTAATAAATGTAATTACTTTGCTACATACGTACAATTGTTACATAACGATCGATCGATCTTAAGTTCTTGTTACTTTTTGACAAAACGAATCTTCGATCTTCGAGCATTTCTTTTCCCTTTTCTTCCAAAAAGCAGCGACTTCCAGTAAAATCTAGAGAACGAGTCACTCGATGGAAACGAGCAAACTTTCTAAACGAAAATAACAATTTTATGAATATGTACATCAAAATTCTTCTTCGACTTTGAAAAATCTAAATTGCCAAACTATTTGCAACTTCTCTCTGCAAATACTTCTAGGAAACCTGCCAGTTCCTGATAAAATCTATCGAACAAGTTACCCCAAGAACAAATTTCCAAACAATTTTCCAATTCGCACACACCGACTCTCTTACAATTACGAAAAGCTCATTACATTTTCTCACCACACAGTCGTAAAGGAAGCTACACCAACGCTCGATAAAATGCGTTCGAGTTCGTTGACCGGCCTGATGATACCTTCTCGAGAGTCGAGAAAGTCAAAATGGTAATTAACGAAACAGACAAACGTCGATATTGCTCGACACTAGAAACGGTGTCGCGAAAACGAAACGGAGCATCGTTAAAACCTGAAGCGTCTTCGAGGTACACCGGGACGCCTATCAAAAGGGAAACGATTAATGACCAGCCAGTTGTTGCGATCTCTTTGAAAAGTATGTAAATTCGTACTTAAACTGTCTCGGAAAAAGTAAGCAACGACGAGTATACTCGTCAAGCACAGAGCACGTGTGACTGTTGTAACGAAATGTTGAAAAGAATTAAGTTGTAACAAAATCACTGTTGTATCGTTTAATTTTATTACTGACAGAGCTGGTCGTAACGCAAACATTGTCACATTTTTCACGACGAGTATACTCGTCAAGAACAACTAACTGGTGAAAAGAATGAAAACGAGGTTGGGCGGCTAGAGACTGTCGAGATCCTTCTAGCCAGCGTTCAACGCTGCTATATTTCAACGAATTGAATGAAATTCTCTCGCTGTATGACGCGGCGGAGTATCGCAATTTCGCCGGTGAGTTTACTCGTCAGTTCGTGGGAGAAATTTACATGCAAATGGTCGTACTCGGGTCGTCTGCAAAGGAGAAGACGCTTCTCGTCAACGACTAGCCTCGCGACTGATACGCTGGAAATTGCTGATCCGCGTCACTGGAAAATTTTCAGATGAGTTACATCGTTACGGCTCGAGCGACTGAATCGAGAAGTTTCCGCTTCCGAAGACGAAAAACGAGAAGAGAACGAATGTTAAAAAATATGCTTCGTGCAACATCAGAGGAATAGATGATTATAGAGGAAATCAGCATTTGAATAGGAGAATCTGTACGTCCCGAGATACGTTCTCGTCTCGAGAGATGCAAGGCTATATCGCGTATATGTTTTATCGCCTGCATATCTTGATTTTTTAAGTTTTCGTTCTGATCGTGTCGTTGGAAAAATTTGGTTATACTACTGGATGGCTTAGAAGTTTTAATACGTCTTTTCAATATATTTCTCTGTACTATTTTTGGAACCAACGCGTGTAATGTGCCATTTTGTAACACTTTGTAGCCTCCAATTTGTACTCTTTGATATTACATATTTCATTTGATTGATTAATTGTATTCTGTCTCGTTATTTATTTGGGAAGGACTATGGAAAAATTGAAAATTCCTGTACCTTCGCGTCGCTAATGGAAGCGAACTTCAAACACTATGAAATTTTCTTTGCTGCTCCTACTGCCTAATTAATGCTGTTTTAAGGGCTACAAAGTGACATATTACTTTGTCCATTCGAAAAGATAGCACAATTAATATATTACAAGAACGCACGAAATTATGGACCATTCTACTATATGAACGATCGCGACAATAACAGAATTATTATTGAAACTGCGATTATTTACTGAATATATCGTCCTTAAAATCATTAATCATTAATTTAGTTCAACGAACAATTGATCTTTTATTTAGGGATTAATCGTGCACCTCGAAATATCCTCCATTTAATAGTAGTATTGGTATTAATTCAAGGACATTCGTAACGAGGACGAGCTTTGTTGATCATCTTCTGCTTCCAAAAGCGTAAAAAAGCAATTCGATCTTCTAATTTTTCTCCAGTTTCTTTATATGCGTTTGAAATGTAACGATAGATATAAAATGCAATTTTTTGTGCATTCACGGTCCATGAAACGACAAGCGAGTTAAGACAAGGAGAGACTTGAGTTTCAAAGGAAGAAAAAAGAAGGAAGAATTTCATTACGATCCTTATCTGGCCAGCCTGAATACAAAAGAATGCAAATACACGTGATCTCGTTACGTAGAATATTGTTCTTGACAGAACTGTCTCAGACAATTCAATGCAGGATGAACATGACACTGATCGCCTCTGTAATTACTAGTATCCCTGAAAACAATATATACGATATTCTAATCCTTAATAACGTAAATAAGCATCGAACTTTATATTCTGTTAATTCCACGAATAGAAGTACTTGAAAATACAAGGAAGAACAATCGTTCATTAAATGGCCTGAAAAATCCAATTATACTGTTATATTAACAATCACGATAACCACGGAATCGTAAGTGAGATTACAATTGTTTATTCAACATAGCGTTGTTAACATCGAATCTCGTTAACGAGAATTCGAATTCAAGTTATCGTAGAATACAGAGAAATATCGTGCTTTTTGTTTCCAATTTTAACGAGGGCCTTTTCAAGGTGATTACACTGTGACCTGTTGCAATATGTTTCTACTTGTTAGCGAAACTACGAATCCGATTATAAATTTTCCCTCCCATTTCAGTCAGTTTAATTGAAACATCGCCGATATCTGCATTCTCGTTACGCTGCTATAATATATCCTTAAATTAAGCGACGCGAATTCGCGCCAACATTTATTATCTTATAGAAATAAATTACAAATAATACAATCAGATACGTTAGAGCCGTCTCGCCAGCCGTCCGAATATTTCGTAACTTTAATTAATCGTGGCTTCGAGAATGAAAAAGAAACGAAAGCTAACCATTATTTCGTTACAGGCGAAATAATAGAGGGTATCGAGGCAAACAATTTTTCAACGGTACAATGCTATTGTTGCGTTTGAAGGCTAGAGTTATAGAAGCTGGTTTGCATGTCAGAATGGTAAATGCTGGGCTACTAAGTAATATATAGGCTACAGCTATATAGGCTCGTACATAGGAGTAACTGTTCATAAAGGGTGGATAGTTTAACCGATAGTTTAATCGTTCGGGAGAATAATTCAGAATACAGCGTGACAAACAGCTACTACGCTTGTACGCATGTAAAATATATACCCGTACGAATATATTTTATTTTCGATGTTGTGAAATATCATTGCATAAATATTCCTGCGAATATCGCATCACACGCCTGCGATTTACAGTTTCTCAGTTTCATTTTACTCGTCCATCGTAGTATTATTATCTGTCAGATTTTAAATCGACGAACAAAATTGTAAGGAATTATTAATTCTCATTGAACGCTCATAAGCAAGCGAAATGTTAATTACCGATAAGATCGATACGAATACCTCGTACTTTCCAATTATTAAAATTACTCTTCCAATGATATTCTACGCGATAAGATCATTAAACTGTTCAAGAATTATTTACAATATAAAATCCACGTAAATACAACATACATTCGCACAACACGGAATACACAATCGCAAAAAATTCTCTGAAAGTTACAAAATCGATCTCTTCCCCTGCCAGAAAAAAAGAACGAAAAATATAAACAAACTCGAACAGGCACAACAACACCGAGAAACGTAGTGGATGTGATAAACACTGAAATTTAACGAAGCGCGGTATGCATGTGGAAAATGGTAACGTGTAATTCGATTCTGGAGGAAGTAGACCGCTGAACTAAATTTTTCCGAGAATTGATCAAACCCATAGAGGATCCATCGAGAAGAAGCGAAACAGAAAATTGGAGAACAGTTTTCTAATCCGATGAAAGGTATTTTAATGCGCGGAATAAACGCATGGTGTCCGTCTATTGAAGAGGAACTAGAAGAAAAACAATGGAAGCTTTTTAACGTCCATTTAAACTGCGAAAACATTTCACACGCGACAAGGATCGGAAGCGCAGTGAAAACACGGACAAAATAAGAGGTTGGCAGAGAGACGGGAAATTTTATCTGCTCGCGTTATTCCATTAACATGATGCATTCTTCGTGTTATTACATCGTGTTGTCACCTCCTTCGTATCATTCTGCCTCGCTTTTAATCCGTACGATATCAAGCACGAAACATGCCGCGTCCTTGTTTAAACTTTGCCGACATTATTAACTATTACCGACTGTCCGTCTTTGTCTTCTCGCATTTTTCACTCAGCGACTTCCTTGTTCCATAAAACATTTCGAAATTTCACTGGGATCAGAATGAAACGCGACTGTGATGATCATATCGGTGAACTTTGAAATCAATTTGAAAATGTATCGAGGCTTATTAATGTAACAAATAATCGACTGTTGAAATATTTTTGTAATCTGTGGGAAATATATATTCGCACTAAATATTTTGCAGCTTCTATATACATTTTCAAATCTGTCTCAAACTGTAATATAACCATAAAAATAATCGAGTCTCGTAACATCTCGTAGAGTTGCTAGTGAAATTCCAAAATATTTCGTATAATATACTTATTAAAATATAATACAACATAATTATAATATATTCTAATATATATACGAGCTTTCGTATTCGCGTAACAAGTTGAACTCGTAACAGAGAACAACTCTGGGATTTAATATCCCAGACATTTGGTTTGAAATTTCACGAACGAAGGATTTCGTGCGGGTAAACGAACGATGTAAATCCTTTGCTAACTGCGGCGGCGTCTCTAACGAGATATGACAATAATTCCACGAGTTAAATTTCCTAACTGCGATCTGAACGCGACGACATAAACTACGAGTGTAATCCGTTCTAATTAATTAAAGCAACGTTTAACGATAAGGTTCATCGTGACGTTACCGTCAATCTTACTGCGATGAGGATGAGATTAATTTAAAATTGGTCTGAATTTATCGATTAAGTTGGACGGAAGTGAACCTTTAACGCGAAATTACGAACTTTCCATTGGATTTCATGTGCGTGACATTTTCTTATTTTTATCCTTTTCCAACATCGAGTAAGTTATCAGCTACAGGCGGAATTCGTCTTAATTTATCGGAGGAAAGCTTGGTATTAACTTTGATTTACGAGGCAATATTAGTTGAAGAAAAACAGAGTGGATTAGCGGAAATAGATTTGCCGGTCGACATGATTTATATTCCAGTTAAATCATTCTCCATCTGTATCGTATTTAATCTTCATAGCGATTGTTACATTAATGGTCCGTTTTATTCTGTTATTCTCCTATCGGTCTTCTAAGAATTTGGAGAAGTGTTTGCTGAAACGTGTTTAAAGTTGAAAGATCTCTTTGTAAACTTGATTTGAAAAATTAGTAACGAAAAGAAAATAAGGTAGAGTGTGGTGGTGGTTAATGCGGAATTTTCATTCGCTTTTTTAAATATCATAGTTACCATTGTAAAAGCTTAAACGTTCTCGTTCGTGTCTTCCCTTGCGTCTTCGACTTTCTCTCTGTAAATACTACTCGTTATAATAATTCTGAAAGGAAGTGAAATATAGGTCACCTAGTATTCGCGCAATGATCAAAATTTCTTTCGTAATAGTTAGCTAAATTTTTCAATGCATATCGATATCTCGATGAACAGAGTAAATTAATGAAATATCTTAAGTGTATTTAGAATTACACGTTATGTATTTTAAAGAGCAAAGATGAAGATAGGAAACGTAAAATTACGTACATACGCGTCCTTGTTATTTTAACGAGCTGCTATCTCGTGTTATCGAAAAACAACAACGATAAATAAGTGATAAGTTGGTACAGAATTATTCACAAGATCTTAATTAACGCCTTGATTCTATATAATTCATTTTAACGTCACAATGAAAAGATCTGAATTTGAATGGGCCCAAATGTGTTATTACACATGGGGTCGGATATTTTATCGTATAATTATCATACTATAGGGGCAGACCGGTCTGCATTGAAAATCACGGTAATTATTATCGACGACCGAAGTTATACTGCAGCTTTGTACCTGTGTAGTCGTTAGCCACAGACAGCATGCTCCCTTGTACGTCGATTATTCGATGAATACACAGTAATCGATTAATTGTCTGCATAAACATACTCGCAGTAGCAGAAATTGCAAAATAGTGGTCCTGCTGTATAGAGGTTGACCGACGCGACGAGGAAATTACATTTCTAGGCAATTTCGAGAAATAATTTCAATTCCAGACGCCAACGATATTATTATTTTCCGCTGTATAGAATAATAATTTAGTCAAAATACTCTGGACTGTTAAATAATCTGATAGAAAATAATATTAATTACATGCTAATTTCTTATCGCTCGTAGTGTGTTATTATAATTAGGTAAAAGTCAGATCATTAATTATATAGTTTGAATAATTACACGTATTATCTGTTATTCTACTATTCTACTATTATTTAAGAAATCCTCTAACATTTCTTTAAAACCAATCGTACTGCAAATTAAAAAATGTTACCAATTAAATCGAACCAGTTAATGAGATTGAATTTCAGTAAATAATACATTTTTCCGCGAATCTTAGAACATACGATTTCCCGGTTATTCCAAGGACTATGTTAGATGTATGCAGTAGAGTTTGTACGAAGTTTCAGCGACAGACTTTTCTTTGATATTAAATTAAGAGATTTTGTAAAACATGAAGGTAAAGCGAATAAAAGGGCACGGAAACTTTGAGCATCCGACCGAGTCTTCCTTCGTTCTAAACTTTGAAGTAACACGCATGAGAAAGTGTATGATGACTAACGTAACGTCAAGTTCATTTTCTAAACAACGAATGCATCCTCCTTCCTGAAAGTTATATTACTTGCTAGAATTCGTTTATGGAATAATGTAAACGAAATCTCTACTTAAAAAAAAAGGAACTTTCGTTTAGACCAGAAGAACAGTAAAAGAAAAAAGGAAGTACACGTACAATACATTAAAAACTTTCTCGTAGCAAAAAGAAAATTACAACACGTGTACGTGATTATTTCTGATAGCAGGTAAATACGAACTTGCCCGATGTGATTCGCTGCTTTTTCTTACAAAGAAGAAAAGATTACAGATATGATACTCGAGTTAAAATTACATCCTCCCCAAGGAACTCTGTCTTTCTTAAGTTTTCTGCATCTATTGGAGCGAAGATTAAACACATATTTCTGCAAGGAGATCCGCAAATTGCAATGATTATTTATTCATCCATCATAAAACGTTAATACAGCCAGCACGACAAAACTTCGATAGCAGAACTGATTGTAACAGAAAATGTTTTAGAATTAACGATATTTGACAGATTTTTATCGCACGATCTCTCGCTTCGTTAGGTTCTTGTAAAACGAATGTGATCATAAGGATTTTATTGAGTCGAAGCAAGAGTTTCATCATAAAATCGCTGCCTCTCCGAAGACGAGAATGAGAAATTGCAACGGAAGCTTCTTCAGAGATATACATATTCCGATCGTTTTTCACCGATCATACTGCCAATAAGAGACAAGATATTGTTTCATAAGAAACATACGCAGCCCGTATGAGATTTTTCATCCTCTAAATTACGCTCAATATGGAACACTCATACGGGAGTAATCCGCTCAACGATTTTTCGCACGTACGTGACTATCCAGGAATAAATTGGATTATATGAAGCATGGATTGATCCTCTTGTTTCGTACCCAGGAATCTCCTTTTTTAAGAAGAAGACAGATTTCCATATGAGAACATTTTTTCGTCTGTTTTATATATAATATACAAATGTCCGATGTATGTATACAAATCTTTTCCTTTTTCTAAAAAGACAAATAAAGAATAGGATAAGCAATTACGATATGATTGACGATTTAATGTTTTGTTGCTAATTGCATCATTTCTTTTCTTTTCTTCTTAATAGACTACGCTCTGGACTCAACTATTCAATATCAAAGAATTGAACATCGAATAGAACAGTGGTGAAGAATGACTATTCTGCTCACGTGCTACCTATAGAAAAATCGTGATGTATTCAAACGTCCTACGAATTCATTTTCACTGAAAATTATTTAAATTCTTCAGACCAACTCTGGTGATTTATTCGTAAGAATTGAAAATCAGGTCACGAGTTACATGTATTCATATTAAAAGTTAGATAGTACAACATTGAAGATTGTGTTGTGACAATTGCCCTTAGAAATTAAAAAATAATGTATAATATTTTCTAATGAAAATTTGATTTGAATAAATTTCTGTTGCAGATGGTGTAAACATTAGCTAACAAAACACTATCCGAAATATAACATGGGGGACGAAATTTCGATATTCTTAGTGGTGATTCTTGCAATTGGCGGTTTAATGATGATGAGCGCATTGCTAGCCTGCTACGCGTGTATCTTCCGAGATCTCTGCTGTAGACCAGAGGACAGATCAAAAAGGAGACGTGCCCAGAGCCCTCACCATGAACCTGATGATCCTAACAGACCCAGATTGGAGGCAATGCTATTAAATGATATTACGCAAGGAGAAAGTATGCCTACTGAATCTGAGAAAGTTTAATCAAAAGAAACTATACGCGATATGAAATTTATATCAAGGATTAACTTCTTGAACGTAAATCGATAATCTTAGGAGAAAACTAATCAAACAGAAAATAGGAGCATTTAAAGAATATGTCGTTCACGTTTTTCATTAATGATTGTAAATACGACGTATAAACGGACATAATTTCATTTTTATTTCAAACTATTCTATGTTGCAGATTAATGTATTATGTACATATTCGAATACATTTATATATGTATATACATACATTGTGTATTATATATATGCAGCAAACATCATGTAATAAAAAATCTCTGTTAAAAATATTTAACATAGTTTGGTCACCAACAAACGGCATGCCATATTATATGGCTGTGTCTAAATCTATAATATTAATATATAAAATAAATTTCTATTTATATTTCTCGCACAATCATTATGCTACCCGCATTGCGTATAACAACACACATACTCCCATCCTTTCTGGTAACTCTACTTAATAATTGGTCTAAGTACCCGCGAAAATGTTTTAGGTTTGAAATATTGTGCAACCACAAATGGTCTAATAATATATTCGACTAGCTGATTTGGCTATTAAGTTGTTGGAGTACGGATAGTACTACTTCGCGCAAAGTCTGAAATATTTGAATTATGTTTATTGAATGATGTATGTTTATTACCAGAAAGATGATAATTTGAGAAATAATTTACTTACCTGAGGTTTACAATGTTCCTCTAACCAACTGAATACGCATCCAGATAATTCTGCAAAATTTGCTACTGAAATATTATTGAATGTTTGAAACAAACGATCCATGATTGCCTGAAACTATAACAATAAATAGTGGAATATTCTCAAGATAAAATAGTTCAAAACTTAATTTTATGGAATGATTAAATTGTATAGTTTAATCTTACCACTTGGAATTTGGTTTCATCGGATACTCGCATTTCTGCATGACCTGGTTGGGTCTGGTGAGCTTTCACAATCTGCTCATAATTAGCTTGCATGATACGTAAGGCAACAACTTCTTTTCTCAATGCATTACGTTCTTCTTCCTGCTTTTTCTTTTGTTGCAATAAGAATTGTATATAATCAATGGATTTTTGAAGTACGGTAGCCTTGGAAAGTTTATAACCCGAAGAATCAGTATGTTGGCAAGTAGGAACCAAATCTTGAAGAGAATCATATCCCTTCTTGATAGCATCTCTCCTTTTCTGTTCTGCCTGCGTATGAGCCTCTCTCCTGCGTTCTTTGTAACTTATAGTTGAATTTTTATTATCACTATCTTCATCTTCTGCAATTAATTTCATTAAATTTACTTGTAAATTATTGCTATTTTTTAAATAGTTTATTCTCACAAATTTTTTTACTTCGTTACCTGTATTATGAGCAGATGAGGATGGTGTATTCACTGACCCGGTACTACTGCAACGGGAAAAAGTATATTTTTCTGTAGGACTAGATGGTTCCAGCTTCATATCGCTATCTCCTCCTATATTACCTCCACTGCGCATTGCTAAATTTGCTGTTTCCATAAAATACATCAAATATAATTTGCAATATTACATTTCAATATGGAACAAATCGCTTACATTTTAGAATAAGGAAACGTTTAAAACAGAAAATAATACGTTAAAAACATTAAACAATAACGCATAATATCAGATAATATCAAATGAAAGCAAGATAATGTGGTAAAGGACAAACTGATAAAACTAAAGATATAAATTATGATTCCACTCACAGATTTCGTATCTATCTTTGTGCAATGTATCTGCCATCGTGTCAACAATTTATTTGTTGGAAAGGAAGAAATCGAATGTAATTAGAACGCGCACGTGGGAAGGTTACAACACAGTTGTAACAAGTAAGATATGCCAAAAATATATCGTAACAAATCACGGATATCCATAAAGATCCGATCGATAAATTATCACATTAACGAACACACACTGACTTCGAGAGACTTCTTATGTCTATCAGAAACACGATCACGATTCCATAATAAACATCATTTCGTAACGATAACGTTATTGTCTGTGGATACTGCCATCTTCGACGGAAATCCAACTGTTGAGAGAATAGTCGACAGTGGAACAAGCAGGGTCGCCACCTATCGAAACAAAGATAGTACAAACTGTCAAACGAAGCCACGTGCTCGCCTAGCAGACGAAAATGAAAGTCAAGGTTGCATTAGACCAATCGGAACAGTCAACCATCAACTTTCAATCGGAGCAAGTTTAATATCTTTGCTCTACTTCTTTCCTTCTTATACATAATCAAAATAGAATGCATTCACAAGAGTAATTCTTTTTATGTTAAATTACGTTTATTATAAGGTGTATCTAATATATATATTTACAATCGCTTTAATACACGTAAAATCATTTATGATAACTCATTTTTTTTCGGCGGTACGACGTTTCGGGCCGTAACGCTGGCAATTATATTCCTATACACTTCCTCCTCATATGTGTAAATTTTCAAAGTACACGTATATCGTATTCTCCTTCGTAAATTGCTTATTGTGTACTTGTGACCCGGAGACCATTCAACCTGCTAATACACAGATATACTGCAAACAAACCATGGTCCTCGGATTTTTTTAATCATGATGAATGAAAATCGACAAATTATCGTTTCTGTGCTCGCATTGTTAACAATGCACAGTACTACTAATTAGGAAATTATTCTACCTCTAAATTGTGTATTCATTGTTATATTCGATTGTATATCCTTAGTAGATTCATATATGTAGTACACAACGCTACATTTGTATCGTTCGGGGACGGATAATGTCGGAAAGCCGATGACTGTTAAACTATTTTAAGACCATAAACTGGCAATGTGTATCATCGGAAGTGTAAATATTTCAGTGGGAGTACATTTAGTTATTGATTCATAAATACAATTCTTCTGAAGACTGTATACAGGATGCTGTTACATTCAGGGGCCTAGATTATATTCACGTAAAATGTGACTCTCGTTACACAGTTTTCTTTCATATTTTCATTCGTTCGTGTTTCTCTTCTTTTTTTTCTTTTTTATCGTTTTTCGTTCCTCTTACTATTTAATCCGTCAAAACGTATTACTATTCGCGATAATAAGCATACAATGCAAGCATTTCGAAATTTCCGACACAATGACTTAATTACGCCCGCCCCCGCAATCCTATTCAACATAACATTAAGTAAAATTCACACATTTTTTCATTTTTATTTCATTTCTTGAGTTTTCTTTTTCAATCATTTCTTTCGTAGCCAGAAACGCCCTACATGTATTTTATTTGAATAAAGGTCACTTTCCCGCAGTTAAATCGATAAAGCATCACATCGTAAATTCTCATTAAGTTTGAATTTAGTATTTTTAATATATATATATATATCACGCGCGCTTACATTTCTCTCGCACAATTTCTCACATACATGCATGTTCGTGACGTACTCATCCCGTCCGTTCGCTAAGTTCATTTTTTCCCACCTTTTTTTTCTCCTAATTAATTTTCGACATCGATAAAAAATTATATATATTTCGATAATTATTTCATCATTAATTAATTATTATATCTTATTGTTCCATTAAAGTTTAAACTAAACTGTTCTGTGTGGTATGCATATCCTGGCAAGTACCGCACTCATATATATATATTTATATATTTATAATAAAGTATCATTTTTACTTATTATCAGTATCCTTTATATTTATTACTAGAATCACGAATTGATGATTCATGACTCTACATGTCTCACAATATTTCAAACTACAATTCTTTAAGATTAATTAGGATTGGTGCAAATAATATTAATCAATTGAATCTACGCAGTCCGATCATCGAGCATCGCGCACGGTAGTCCGTCCGACTTTAAAAGAAATTGCATAATCACGAACTTTTTTATTGATCTGATTTAATAACTATTGATCTCAATAATCATTCACTCCTTTCTCTGGCATTGTATTTTTCACTTTTTTGTAAGAACGTGGGGTGAAATTTGTAATTACTCTTTTAGTCGATATGACTGATAAATTAAGAAACTGATGTTTGGAAAATGTTTTTAAAAATAATCTGATAATAATTTTCCTATAAATAATTGATCCTATAAATTATTTCCTAGCGCTATTAATATTGCAATATACACCATCTCGTGAAGAAACTCACATGTTTGAACGATGGCGAGTTGAAAACAAAATAACATCCATTATGATATTTCAACATATTTCCACCTTTTCTCTAACCTCGTATTTTTTTAAGGCTCACAAAACTTCATATTATTACAAATGTTTTGATTTCATCTAGGGTGAGCTGCTCTATTAAATTAATCTTTTTAATTACACGTACTTGCTTTAACAGCCAAGAAAGAACATAAATTGATATATCACATGTCATTATGCAAAAGCAATTCAGCTTTCAAAACCTTTGACTTTTCTATTCATTTTGAGGCTTGAATTGATAACACAACATGGTGCGCAAACCATTTTCATAGAAAAATTATTTTTCTTTTCTTTTCCTTTTTTTGTTGTTTAATTGAGCAGACTTAGATAAATTAGACAGAAATTGATATGAATATTGATGAACTTGGAGTACCTGCGCGAACTAGTCTCATTCAGTCCTCTCAGGTACTTATTCATTGATACTGCGAAACAAAATTTGCTAGAATCATGTCTAATGTCCACTCGAAATTTTATACAAAAATTTCTACAAAGACAAGAATATCCTCTTGCCTACCTGAAACAAAATTCATCAAATTTGATAATTTTTGTTCAATTCAGAATTGTAACAAATAGTAAAGTACACAGAAAGATGAATTTTCGCGACTTGAATAGAAAGAATATATTTTTTCCTTTGTTCGATTATCAAATTTTCCATTTCTGTATTTGTTCTTGTGTATTGTCTAGTAGGTATTAAATTAAGTTGTTAAGGACAAAATATTACGACAATAAAATTATGTTAGAAACGTTTAGAAAGTAAATAATAAATCAGTGCATGATTTGTAATCAAGGAATACAGAAGGTGAATTCTTGCTTGTCGCCGTATGACATTTAATCTGCTCTATTAGCGTAATATTATTGTAAAATAAACATTTTATGCAAAATTCAACCCTTCCGTTCTCCTTGTATATACCGTCACGATAATAATAATAATTAAACGGGTTCGAAAAAAGTAGCGCTCTTGTTGCTTTACGAACGACACGAATGATCAGCTATCATTTAGAATATTTGTAGACGCCACGGTGTGTGACAAATCCGTCCGTAATAAAATAGGAAAATTAATCGCGTCAATTCCCTTCGCGCGGTAACCAACATGGCTAGAATTTGTCAAAACGAGGCTCGTTGCGCGAAATGCAGGACGTTCAGGAAAGAATTTTGTACTTTTCTAACAAGGAGAGGCACGAGGTATAACACTGATTTTTCGATCAGCTTTTGTGTAATGATAGAACTGGAAATATTAATCATTTATCCGCAAAATCGAGTACTATATTTCAATATTTTAAAATCCATCATTACGGAAAAGCTTATAGAAAAATTAGCATCGCGCCCCAGTATCTCTCTTTGTAAGATCATTCGCTCGCTAGCGTAAAGGAACATGTTACTCCAAATAGAAAAACCTTTTTCAAGAACCCAGTAAAGATGTTTACACAGATATTTTTGTACCATGATCAGTATCGATTTATATCTTCGAGCGTTTAACCTGGCGTGACTTGGCAGTACGACGAGGTTTCTTTCCAGCGTCACTCGGTGCTTCCTCTGTGGTGGATTTCCGTTTTGAAAGTAGTGAAGGCACAGGAGCCTTTGGTGGTGCCATTTCTACGGTTGGTTGTGGCGGCGCTGGTGGTGGTGGTGACGATGGTTGTTGTGTAACTGGTGGTTGTGGTGCCACTTCGGTAAGGCTCTGTGCATCCGCTATGGGAATGAAGTCTAATCCTTCATCAAGCGTTTCTGGTAATACACCTTGATTTGTTAAAGCTTGTAAATCCTCCGTTGGGACTAACACAGATTGCCCACAGACTACACATACGGGTATCGCCGGAGACTTAGATCGCCAATACTGAAGCTCTGTTTTACACTTGTTCAATTCCTATGCAATATACAATCACAATTTCATAAACTATGAAGTAATAGAGAAACATACGAATGATTAGAAATTTCATTTTGGATTTTAGATAT
The DNA here is from genome assembly GCF_000188095.3 of Bombus impatiens. Lineage (NCBI taxonomy): Eukaryota > Metazoa > Arthropoda > Insecta > Hymenoptera > Apidae > Bombus > Bombus impatiens. Next base: position 1,005,204 of record NT_176570.1, read on the forward strand.
GTTCAACTAATATTTTTAGCCAGACTGGCACATATCTTTTCTGTTGTGTGTTATTTCTTACAAGTACTAAGAGTACCTTAGTAAATACCTGTAGGAGTGTGCTAAATTTACGGGAGGTTTCCTCGTTCTTCTTGTCGTTTTCATCAAGACGTGTAGCATATTCAACAATCTGTTTCTGTTGTTCTGCTATCTTTGCTTTGCAATTCCTCAAATCTCTACGCATTAATGTTAGTTGACTATTATATCGCTTCATGCCTTGTTTAATTTTACGAATACGTTTTCGTAACACCATATTCGACTGTGGAGGTGACACATTAGACTCTAAGAGACCGGGCTCATCTGAGGAGTGTGGGGGGGAACCTTCTCCACTATTGCTTCCTGATTTACCAGTTCCAACAGCTAAAGGTGCAGAGTCTAGGCACATGAATGGCTTGTTCACATTACTAGAAGCTGTAACATTTAAATAAATCGTATACAAAAACGTACAATTAAAAGCAAAAATTACTATATAAAGCAATTCATTAATTTCGTTTTAGGAAACTTAAAATTTGTGTTGTTTGCTCACAGGAAAATGTCCCAGCAAGATCTAAGAAATCTGCTCCAAAGTAGGGAATTTCTGGTAATGTTGGTTCAATACGTTCTTTAAAGTACTCCATAGCCATAGTACTTAAATCAAACAACTCATCTGTAACTTTGTATGGTCTGGCTAATTTTGGAGTAACTCTTATATAATGTAAAATACGATTAACTTCATCTAAAATCTGAAATATAATTAAAAATTGGAACTTATATAAATTTATACATTGCATATTTTTGTTTTTGTAACTAGCAAGAAGAATTTCATTTACCTCTCCAGGAAAAAAACAACAATGTTTACGTTCAATGTGCTTTCCAAAACTCATTTGGAGCAAGGTAAGACGCATATGAAGGGTTTCAATAATATCTGATTCACAAGCTAATGGGTGATTACGGCGTGCAGATTCACGCCTTGGCATCTGTGCTTTAATTGCCTGAAAACGATTCAGCATTTGTGCCTGAAGCTTTTGAAAAGTAGAATTCAATATCGATCCACAAACACGATCCATCTGATGACAAACCTACAAAAAATAAATGTGACATGAACATATATTTCTTATAAACATCAAGAAAACATCGTGTATAAAATTTTACAAGTTATATAACCATTTCATCCCATGACTTTGACTTACAGGACGTAAATGAGCCACTGTATTGTAATCCAAATAGCTAAAAATCTTGTCAAGGATTTCAACTGGTAAATCAAGGAGGTTTAAATTACTATAAGGAGGTGGCTCCGAAACAGATGGTCCGGTATATGAGCTAGTCATTGCTACAGATTGTTGTCTTCTGGATGAATTCACATCTGTAACTTCAGCAGCCGGCCCACCTCCATTACTTCCACCCATACTACTTGACTGACGAGTTGACACCATAATTTTGGTACTTTTAGCTGATCAACTCCACCAAAATCTAAAATCAAAATTCATTATGAGTAAAAATTATCTTTATACAAAAATTATTATCAGAATATATAAAGAAAAAGAATAGGAGAATATCCATTTGAACTCAGTGGTGTTAGAAAATAATTTATTCATAATGTAATAAAAGGATAGTATGGTTAATGATACTGTAAACAATATACCTGTTAACAGATAAATTGCACTTAAAAAATCACTAGCTTCAAAACAAATTATGCTCATATACATGCACAGATTCTTCCAGTATTTTCAAAGAACACTACAGTTGCATTGCTTGAATAAACAATTAGATTTTATTCTGACATTCATTTATTTACACCAATTGCTCAATTGTAAAATTTCTCAAGCTTACTAAAAATTATCAATTCGAATAATATTAAATCAACCATGAGAAAAAATGTTATTTTCTATAACGCTAAATATAACAAAATTTCCCGCTGGTGCACTTTTATGCTTTCCCAGAAGAAATTCCGAAAAACCAAATAACCAAGAACGATCGTGTTAAAAGAGACACGTAAGATTTTGATACGATGAAATATCTACGTGATAGCGAGAAAAGACAAATTCGTAATGTAACCTAGGATCTTGAAGATTCACGTATGCCTCGGTTATTTTCATCGGTTCTCAAAGGACGAAAAACAACGAACGTTAGCAAAGGTGAAAGCAAAAAAATCCAAGAAAAAAGTTGAAACAAAATGGAAACTAAAATTCCCGAGATCGGACTGGAAGCTCCTCCAAGAGGAATCAAACTGACGAATTGAAAAAGGTACCTGAATGGTATGCGACTAGCGACCAGTTTAGCAACGGACGAGTACTTGGTGCATCGGAGGTACGAGTGTGACTGCCGAATATCTTGGTCGAATTGTATGTACGATAACCAAGAAATGAAAAATACAGGTAGATAGGCATAAACAGGAGATATCTATGCTCACTACTGTAACGAGATGGCCGTTGCGTGTTATGCACACAGTCACGACAAAGTTATACAAAGCCCGATGGAAACAAACAGAGGGAAACCGGGTGACCGTGCGCAATCGATGCATCTATGACTTTTCTATCTTTCAATGAAATAGTCGAGGAAATTGTATGTATTTTTAAACGTAAACCAATAAGAAGGATCATCGTGAGAATATGAAAAGAATGAATCGAACGAAGTGGAGGAAGATCACATACCCCCTGTTAAACGACGAAAAGCAATCACTGTATTCGCGTTGGTGTTTTCAGCGACATTTTGACGGAGATCCCTTCCTTCTCCTCACGACCCCTGCTTTAACGCTCTCGTTCTCACTTCGTTTCACTATCGAAGCTTTCTCGTTTCGTCTCAAGTATCCCTATCACTCTCGTTCGTTCCTGCTTTTCTATATACCTCTCTCTTTCCGTCTTACATTGAATATAACTCGTGTAACTATGGCGCACTCACACACGTATAATCCGTACCCGGAAAAAAGCCCGCGCGTGCAGCGAAGAAGAAATGCTTCTTTTCCGTTACTTATCTCGGGACCTGTTTTCTCTCTTTCACCTTCAGAAAATCACCATCGAGTGCATCGGCTTTGGGTCTATAAATACCAGAATAAAGGATAACGATGTCACTATCTTACGAAGCTGTCTTGCTCGCAAACAAGGTTCGGTTAAACGAGACAAATTCTTATTATTTACTTTCTCTCTTTTTTTTTTAATGTGTATATGGTTTGGTTCTATTGGTGCGAATCAGCTTAGTTTCGCATGGCTACAATCAAGATCAGCGCACAATCAACGCCGACGTCGACGATGACGACTATCACGACGACGACGGCGACCAAATGTACATGTGTGTATCCCGTAGTATCGTCACTTCGTTCAACGGTTTCTCACATTTCGTGAAAACTTACCCACCGACTCACGAACGATTCTTGATTGGTCGACTGACAGGCTAGTTCGCAACGCACACTATTCCAACAGCACTGTAATGGCTACTCCACAATCTGTGAAGGTAAGGATCACTCTGAGCGGTAGATGTACCCATACCTATAGTAGCGTCGTGTATAGGAGAGAAACTCGTAAAAATTTTCATCTTCGAAGCTACGCCAGCGACATCTATAGATTGCGCCAATCAAGAAAAGAGCGCGTAATTTAAATTTGAAAAGGGTGCCAGCCCCATAACCAGGGTTATGTGATCCAATTTGGAATTTCGATTAATGTTGGAAGTGAAACGTACGTATTATTAAAACATTATAATTGATCTAAGCTCAAATGCAGTAAATAATAATTTCTTTTGTTTTTTTTATAGGAATGCGTTTAGATGATTAACATCCTAATTTAATGTATATCGAACATTATGTAAATATTAAACTATTAATAACAATGTAAAGAAGAGAAAAACAAAAGGTAAAAAATTTGTTGTTTAAATTTTGGTCAATAATTGTTCTAGGTATATAGTTTTGTTTTTGCAATAAATAGATCAGAAAGTCATAAAATTGGAGGGAATTTTGTCGATAGAGATTTTTATTGTTAAAATTGTATAATATTGGAAATATTTTCTATATTAAGAGATATTAAATAAGCAAGTTTTATCTACATATATCTTCATACAATATAAAATTTCATGTATAATTCAATCAATCTATATTTATATCTATACTTAACTGTAAAATTATTTATCATTTGGCAGGGGTATTCTACGATATATAAAATCGCGTATAACTTATTAATATATAAAATATTAGGACATCCTTATCGTACAATCCTATTGTCTTTTTTTTATGTACATGCTAATACAATGTACATATTAAAAATCTCACGAGATTAAATGAATAGCTGAGGTCAACTTTCTTGTAAACCAACTAAGCCATTGTAAGATATACTAATGCTTACATCTTAAAACATTATAATATGATAACGCACGACATGAAAAGATATAGAATTGCCCGATCTATCATATACATAATCGTCTTATTGTCACTCAAGAATGAATCTTTTTCGAATTATGGCATATTTTTCTTCTCTATGAATTATTAGCAATAGAAATAAATGTTTTCTAATGTTTTTGTAAAGAAGGCATAGAGCTCTCGAATTGCAGGCCGTCTTTGTCAAAGAAGAATGCATTTACCGCTTGATTAATTAATAACTTGTTAAAGAGTTAAAAGTGTGGTTTGTTCTGCGAAATACAAACATCGCTTGGCTAACACCGATTGTTCTCCTTTTCGGAAAGAGTTGACCTTGCTGCAAGGGCCTAGTCGTCTCATAGATGATGCAGATTTTTCCCATATCCTTTTGTATACGGGATGCCTTTGCGTGGCGTATACTTGGATAAATAGTGGAACAAAGCGTCAGTCAATGATTCTGAAAAATATGGATCACACTATCAATTCTGAATTTGTGAATCAAGATTGTATCACCAAATCGATCTCAATCTTCTTATCTAACATAATGGAAACGTTTTTAATTAAATTATACAATCTTTTAAAATCAATATTAAGAAATCACATCGATAAGGATAATCTTTTATTTTTTCTACGTTTTTATAATTGTGTTATGGCACATTATCATTTGCCCCATTTAATGAAACGTTGCTCCTGCTCCTTTATTTACCTTTAATTCAACATTCTATGAAACAAATTATGTATGGATATCCTTTCCGTTCTTTCTATTTCTATTTATTTATATTTTTATATTCTTCATATTCTTAAATCAATCGAATGCATGTCGTCGTTGTTTTACGAAATGCCAAGGCATTGTCTCGAGACGGTACTTGGAGCGATAAAACAGAAAATTATCAAAATGCTGAAGAGTATAAATCGCGTCATAGCCATTCTTGTCATTTTAAAATGATTATCTCTTTGACCTCAAGCGAAGGAATTCGCCTTTGCCCTTGTCTTCTTTCCGACCGAATAGCCGAAACATTACTTCAAATATAACAATTCTATATGTGCGCGTTGCATAATGCTTGCGAAATCGAGTCGAAGAAACTAGCGGCGGTTTTCTTGAAACTTTTATTCCGAAACGTATCAAACGAGGCGACCTTCGTCAAACATTTCAAAGTTTCGTTGAAGTAGCTCTAACTATCGTCGATATTTCATACTGCTAACAAGTAAGGTTCAACACGAAAGCAAATATACGTACTCTAATAAATACCTTTGCAATAATTGCAGCTACCTAAGCGTTCTGCCAACTATACCGTTTTTTTTCCGGTTAACAACGAATCGCCGCTGACAACGTACATTTGACGTTTTCATTAGTTACAGTAACAATTTTAGCACATGTTGATCTAGTAACCTGGAAAGTTCGAATATATCGCATAAATTAATTTAAAAAATATGATTTTATCGAATATTCTTTTGCTAATGTTTAATACGTGATAGTAATGAATCAAGTTTTATTGAATATTTTTTCTGTTAGTGTTTAACACGTACCAGTTGAATAAAATATATGAAACTTCTTCTTTAATAAGCCCTGAACGCTATAAGTAAAATTATCGAATATAATCGATGAAGCTGTAGAAAAATTAAAAAAATCTCTAACTGGAAACCACGAGGAAAATGGTAAGCGGAAGCAATCTGACCAAACGGAAGCTGACACATTCAAAATGCAGTAATGGGTTCTTACGTGCTTCTAAAGTACCGCAAGCTATGGCTCACGTATGTCACGAACGTCTTCAGCACGAGTGGTCTTTTCGTTGGGCCCGAGGAAAAGCAATTTAATCGTTTAATATTTCGAGTAAGATACATCCAAGTATATCTTTGAGAAGTAAACAGAACAGATGTTATAGATTAATAACATTTTGCAACGTTTGAGATAGAATATCTACACTGTCAAGTACAATGCCTTTTTGAAATATAGTTAAGCGAGGAAGTATTGAAATTCGCAAAATTATGGTATTATCTTAAATTTATTCTTACGTAGAAAGCTTTGATATATAATAAGTAGAACAAACTATCGTAAATTAGCATAAAATATTGCAACGATATTATGTACGCAGAAACTATGAAAAGGAAGAACAAATAAACTATTAAAGAGGACATGCTTCATACAGGTATACATATAGATTAAATTTTAATCAAATAATGTCGATCTTATATACAGGGAGTGCATACACTTTTAGTTTTCGATGAAACATTTTTTCTTATTGTTACGAAATAACACGTTCGTAATTAAATTACTATTTTTAACTCGGTGCAATCGGTACATGCCAATTCTATAGCAAACGAACCGGATTGCAAATATCACAGAAACCGAACAAACTGCGTATATACAGTGGCTAAATAAAATCTGAATTTCACGGATACGAATTATCATAATCCGCAGACAACAGTACCATTTACCACAGTATCATTCTATTTAGTTTACAACCAGAAAAGGGAATAAACAATCGAGTGATTGAATCAGGCCGAATAAGGAAGCTGAAACAAGTTTTGAGAAACCGTGTCTCTATCGCAATTTCTTTAAATTCTGCTTGTTTCGAGATATCGGTTCGAGGGCCAGTGAATCATCAAAAATCACCATCGAGCCTTTTATTCCCCTTCCTGACTTTCTCGATATCGCGTTTACCTGGCCATCATCCGCGCTTCTTCGTCTCCACTAGCCGGTATATAAATTTGTGCAGAGTCGATAGGCTACCGCAAAATAAAAGTGGTGGTCTCTTATTTAACATAGTCGACAAGCCGGCAGTCGCTCAGTCGACCACCGACCGTAACAGAGTATTCGTATTTCTAAGTTAACATATCGTTGAATCGACAGAACTTGGGTCGGTCCTCGACACCATCCACTCACAGTGAAAAGTGACAGTTGCCTTCTTCGTCATGGCTTTCTTAATTGTCACGCTGGGGCTCCTATTGTCGTCGAGTAAGTCCTTTTCTTCTCTTCTTTCTCTTTTCAGACCGGTGATTCACGAAAAGGTTAGGCGGTCGTGATTCACTGTGAAACTGGGATTTCGATTTGCAACATCGCGCATCGAACGACTTTATGACACAGACGTTGAAGAATTTTTGTAGGGACGTTAGCTTGGAAGATGATCGGGCCGGCGGTGAAACATTTTTTCGGCACTTGAGGATCCTTTGTAGAAACAATAGCGAGAGTTCTAGATGGAAACTTGATTATACCTTCGATCTACCGAATCTCTTTGAGAATTTGACGAGAATTCTACCGATGCGATATAAACATCAAGGGATTTTTTTATAGCAACGATAGTCGACGTTTTACTTCGAAATTTCACTGTGGTGCGAATCGAGGATTTTTTTTTAGAATTTGCTTCTCCTAAATGCAGCGCGAACGAGAATTCCTGGAACGTGACATATATTTATGACGAATTTCAGTTTAAAAGTTTAGCTGTGATTCGAGATTTTGTGACAATGTAAGGATCGTATATTTCGGTACAACAAAGATTCAGAACTTTAGACGTTCGATGTTTACGATATTCAATGCTTGCACGGTCATAATGTAATATCTCCTCGTGTTTTATTTAAGTATTTCTGTTCTATCGTACTTTCGTAACTTTGCAATTTTATAATTCCTAATTTTATTTTCCTCTACTTATTACTACTACGTATATACGTATTATGGGGCTAACGTTCGTTTAATAAATAAATAAATAAATGTTGAAGATAAATGTTCAAGAAATTTGAGATTTCTCACATAATCCGATGAAAACACTTTTGATAGTGCGACGTGAATATTAGTGAGTCTTCGTGGGAATATTGCGGTAGATGTGATTCGAGATTTTTTTGACAATACGAGATTAATGAAAATTCTTGCAATTGTTCTATATCATCGGAAGAGTATTTCTGGAACAAGACTTACAAGATTTACAATTGTCTATAGTAACACAGGTATAGTATTATGGTCGTTAGAATCTCGTTCATAAAAGTGACAATAGCAGGGTAGATATGTAACGAAATACACAGAGAGATATAATGCCGCATTTTATTTGATAACGATATCAACAATTAAAGTGAAAGCTTAGAATACAATTAAGATATGATAAGAAACTAGCAGTCTACGATTATCTATATACTTTCAAACATACTAACAATGCTCTTAAAAATGCAATGCTTGTTCCTTTCTTTCACTTTCTTCGATTAATAAACGTTACTTAATTACTATATAGCACTAGCTGTTGGATAACGTCAAATAAATGATCTGATAAGGTCATGTAATATAAAACCTAGTACGATTATATACCAATACGTAGACTATGAATTTTTATGCAAATCCATATTTTCGAGAATATAATTTTGAAAAGTAGAACCTCGGTAAAAAATTGTTTCACTTACCAGCTATTATAGAAAGCAACTATACTTGGCATATTTTATATACTCATTGATATTGCATGGATTTTTACAACTTTTAATTCTCTGTAAATGCATGAAACTCTATAAGATGTATAAAATGTAAATAAAGAGAAGAAAGATCTTGATTATGATTATTTCGACTCGCCATGCATTTTGGCTGCTGTTGACAGACTATGATCGACGCTGAATCAATTATGCTTATTATTAATATCACGAAATCGCTTAAAATTCACGATGGGGTCCCATAGCATGATCGAGGCGTGTTCAACTCGGCTCATCGGTTGCATCGCAGCTGCAACGCAAACGACAATTAGATTCACACTTGAACGAGATATGTTTGCGCGAAAACAGAAGTAAAAGCGTTACATAAAATTCACGAAAAGGGAAAGCTAAACACCATCGAGGCGTAATTTACGGTTCTCGGATTCATAAGCGTAAACAGAATCGCGAGCCGTTTGTAATTTACGGCGCCGCCTGCCACCTTTATTTTGATTAAAACGTCATCGACTAAACTCCCAGAGTTTAATGCAACTTTTATGGTTTCGTTATATTTGCCCCCTTATTCTAACGTAGCCATATATGAAAGCCCTATATGAAATTTATGTTATCCAGAATTACGAAAAGGCAGGGCGTTTTCTCTCCAAATTCTTCTGTTCCGATGGAAAATTTAATCCCGCTGCGATCTTCGAATCTCTCGTATCTGAGAGAAAAACCTGTCGTCGATTAAACAAACGATTTTTCTCTTTTCTCATTTTTATTGAATACGAGGCGAGATATTTCAGTGATAGTAAATATCCGCGAAGTAATCTCGCTATTTTCGTGATCTACGCGTTACAACCGATCGATTGATGTAGAACGCGTCGTATTTCAAGGAACGTGGCTTTGCCGGAGATACATCACGATTTGTTATTTGGTGGAAACATTTCATGTGAAAGTGAAACGAAAAAAAAAAGAAGGAAAAAAGAAATATATATATATATATACGTATCAATAGCAATATCTTCGTATGTTGCTGAAAATTTTGTCAAAATACTTTTTAGATAACGTTAGAAAATTACGAGTGCGAGAAAAACAATCGGCGAGAAACGATAAGATCAAACATAGAATTCTAATGAAATAGGGGAAAATATCGATTTAGATACGGATCTAATCAATTTTCGATAACTTGTTTATAACGTGCTGATATTTTCTTACGTAACAAACACATCCGACAATTTGATACGATTTTACAGTATGATTAACGACAATCGTAACGTTCGTGGTATAAACATGAGATTGCAAATCGCGATAGATCTCGTGGCCCGAAAGTTTCCACCGTTATTTGGTGGAATAGGCCGGCCGTAGGCAGTCAATTAGAATAAAATGAGATAATTTGATGTTCCTTGAACGAGCTTAAGGTTAATTAGCGCAATTTATCGTTTAAGAAATCGAAACTATCAAGTACGGTTTTTGTCGAATCCAGCGTCGCTCGTGCTTGCGGCTTCTTTCCTCTCCAGTAAAATTAGTTCGAAGAATTAGTTCTCTGTGATTTACCTGCAATTTGCAAAGAATCTCTTCGATAATTACAAATGAAATACCCACTTACGATAGAGGCATCCGTTTTGACGTAATGATAAAGAATCGATATGATAAGAGGGGAATAAGTAGGGGTAAATTGTTCAGATATTTTTATAGGGAACGAGACAAACGAAGATCGTTCGATGGATAAAACGTTCGCTTCTTTCGCCATTATCACGATATATACAGTTAACGCGAGTGACATTTAACGGTTAATAAAAATTATCTGCATCATTGAGGGAAGTGAAAAAGTGGAAAAACAGAAAAAAGAAGAAACGAAGAACAGCGTCTGCGTGACGTCTTTCGCGTACAAAGCATCGATACGCGAACGTTCTGCAAAATCGAGGACAAAATAGACAATGCATTTGTCGCAGTGATGTCTGGAATGCAATAGCCCACTGTAATTTCGATTAAACGATTCCAATCGTAGATAGTGCAACAATAGAGTGACGCAAAAAATTGTCGTACCGCCGTTTACCGTAAAGTTCTAGTTTCCTAAGTTGCTCGATGTGTTTTCCACGTTTCCATCGATTGATAAATAACAACGGTATTGAAGATTTCGCACTTCCACTTTATAAACGTCAAACGTTTACGTCGTATATTTTCAGAAAAGTTGAACGACGTAAACCGCGAATCGCGACGAGCAATTGGCCCGATTCTTTTGTCAAAAGGAATCTCTATTATTAGAACAGTATCTGACTTTCATTCAAAGTGGCATACTTACTCTACAATAAAAAACTACCAATAAAATAACTGCACACTTTCTATAAGATCGAGGCGAGGTTGATTTAGAACACCTTACCGTAATTCGTCAAGTCTTTCGCCTGATTTCCATATTGGACGCGTCTGTTATTTACATGAAACAAAAAAAAAAAAAACCGAAAGAAAAAATACGAGTCACGCGGAGTAAATATATATTGCAAATTAAAAAATTTTCCCAAGGACTCCCTTCCTTTTTTTGATAGCTCGGTATCCTGTGCGTCTTGCACGTGTCAAGTAACGATGCTTAAAAAAAAAATTTCGTAGCCGTGTTTATCTAATTTTGAAGATACCATGCTTTATTTCCCAAGAATTCGCGAGACATATTTAAAACACGTATATCGGATAACGTACGTTGTACTTAAAGCGCATGAAGTCCGACGCAACGAATTAGCGAATGGAATGGAAGGAGAAAATAAGAAAGAAATATAGATAATGTAATTAGCGTTTAAAAGAGAGAAAAAATGGTCGACGAGACGTCACCTGTCATTTTTCACTGAAAGGACGTGCGTTTGATAAACGAAGCCGGTTGTATCGTTGCCTTCGATCTCCCCTACCTTTATGGAAAAAAATTACATGTGCACATAGCCCAAGAAGATATGTAATACCCATAAGTGCATCCGATTTCACGGCCGCATTTTTTTACAATTTGCCTCGTACTGCTACGTGTTGCGCAATTTCCTGAAGGAAAAACGTACCGGAAAAGTCGCGGCTTATTTCCAAGGGTAGTAGTTAACCATATTTAGTCGTCGAATTAATTTACGTACGAATCACGTATTTTGATGGTTCATCGTCTTTTACACTTGCGCATATCTAATTTTTTTTTCTTTTTTTACCAAAATTTCATTTTCTCTCGATCGAACGATTCTTCTTCTTGAATAATTAATTCTAATTGGATTAAAATATTTTTTTAAATAACAGCACATTGGGATAAATGTAACTAGCATTGTGTATGAATCGAACTAGGAATGATAGCATAGAAAATATTTCTCGGATAATGAGTGCGAATAAAAATTGTTATAATACTGAATAAAGTTATATAAATATACGTCGTTCAAAGTATCATCGCTGGGATGTAACAAAAACACTCGGTAGACTTTTTCTCCGTACTATGAATCATTGATCGATAAAATTAATCCACGTACTCGATTATTCGCTCGTTTAATCCTCCATTTAATAATCTCGGTCGTCTTTGCGTATGAAAGTGTAACATCCATCGTATCGAGCGTAGTATCAATGGAAAGTTGAATTCTTTATCGTACGATCCTCTTATCTCGTCGTTAATTCATTGTAACTTTTACAGTTTACACATCGTAGTTTACTTTATGTTATAAACTATCAATAAATTCACCGAATCGTAAAACAAGCCAGTGATCGATAATTATATGCTATTCTGAAATATCGATCGTCTTTAGCCAGTAAAGAATAACAGTAAAAGTCAAAAATTTCGTTATTGTATAAATTTCCCTGCCGGCGTTAGAATAACAGTAAATTCGCTGCATTTTGTATTTTATATCACTGCTGCTGAAATAAATGAAATATCCAAAGTATACTGTTTGTTCAATTCTTTAGTAGTGGAAATAGCTCTTTAACTTCCTTTTCTTCGATCAAGAATACAAATTTGTCTAAACATCCGTAGTCTAGATATAGCGGTTTAAACTGGACAGATTTCCACTGTAGAGTATGTGCAGCAAAGCACACTCGATAGAGTATACTTCGATACTGTCAGGGTCGGGCCATACGTCTATAACCATTCAACATTAACGAATGTTACGGACATGTCGATTTTAAGCTCGTGCAATAAACTTTCAACAAGTAGAAGTAGAATTAACAACAAGTAGATGGTCATACGTGATGTATCATTATACATGGAATATCGGTATAAGTAGGGGCGTGCTGTATGAAAGAAGGTAATAAGAAACCTTGTATCGCAAACGACCAGCGAAATCGTAGATTGAAACGAACGATGAAAACTACCGGAGTGTCGATGAACGCCGTGTGTTTTATAATATTTCATCTCTGGCCTCGATTGGAGCAGGTAATTCGAATATCGAGGTGCCTTCGAAGAGCGTAAATGAGTCTTTTAATGATTCGAACGATCGCTGAATCGCAGACATGTCTGCAAATTCGTATATTGATGAACATATTAAATTATATTAGGCGATACATTTGTTCGAATTTCCTACAAAGTGTACGTCTATGAATGTACATGTGTGTTTGATCGACAAAATTTACATACGTGCGTCTTAAGCTTTTTAAATAATTCTTACGTTCTCTCATAAATAGATAAATAAATCGATCAATATCGAAGGAATCTATCACGCGGTTTGGTAACTGAAAAGACAAAACCAGGCAGTTTTATTGTTTCATCCACCACATCTGTGAGCATTTTGTGCAATCTCGTGTTACTTGCATTCAATGAATATATGCATTTTTAACGTTTCCACAATCGAATAAACATCCGCATTCTAATAATCACGAATGTTAAAAATAGCACTAACTTCGTGCAAGGTAAAGGTGTTTCACAAGTTTGAAGTATGTGTTCTCGTAAACATACATATCACAGGTTACACCCTACAGAGAATAGTGAGTCTTTATGCAAGAAGATATTATTATTTATTTATTATGTTTATTTATCTAATCTACGTATTTCTCCCTGTGCTTACGATTAGATAAAAATAATTACCGTTGCATTTGCTCGCTACTAACGTTCGTTTGTCAATTTTAACCTCGCATGGCAAAAAGTAAAACAAACCTATAGCACTGAACATTCGGAAAGGATTTCCCGGAAATCGTAATAATATTCTTTAACTCACTGGCATAGATAGTCGCCTGCCATTTCTTTTAACTTAAGTGTTTCATATTAATTTAAGTGTTCTGTTAATTGTCGTTTCTCTCCTAAACATTTGCACCTCGCAAATAATGGAATCCTAAATGAGAACTACGGACTTAGAAAAAGCCTGTTAAGAGAAATAGTAATATCGGTCGAGAGAGGAACGTTCGACGCTGAAATATATCGGTATGCCGATGGTTCGAACCTGAAGTAATATCCCACTTCTATTTTAACCTTGCACCGTGAAAAATAAAATAAATCCTCGCGATTCAAGATAGAGAAGATTCTCGTTCACAAATCGTATCTCTTGAAATCTCAACTCGTTAAGTAAAAACGATTAACACAGGCGATATGTAAATACTGGTATTAACGACTAAAATTAGTCGTCTGCTACTTATCGTTTTTTCCAACATTCTTCACGTTCGCACGAGATATCTCGCTTTAATTAACTATTTCAGAACGTAATAACACGATGTTCGATCGTTCAGTGTAGCAATATCCTGCGCAATCGAAGAACCAACCCAAGGTCGTCGTCCCTTTAACTTCTCTCCATCCGGAAAAAAAGCAGTTTCTCGCAACGAAACGCAACGATTGCTTCACTTGCAATACACGTGCTCCCATTTTCATCGTACGACGATCCTTGGTGTGAACATTTAGGTTTTACGAGAAAACCAGCAGCGCATCCGTGACCAATAAAACTGAATAAACGTTTCGGATATCGGAAGGACATGCTGCTGCTTGTACGTTCAATGGCGATGCTAAATCGATTAAATTAGTTTATAGTCCTCGAAATGTCGTTGAAAGGACCTCCTACGTGGCTTGGCTGTCCGCCTGGCAATAATCGTCGATCCTGAAACAGAACCGCCGTTTTCTTCGTACGTTTATCATTCGACGCACGTGTCGAGCATATGCATAGGATCTGGCAACGTGAGTACACGCGACATATATCATTCGTAGACCGTGCAAGGGCTGACTCGTTAACCGGCAATAATCGAGAAGCGCCTTTGCTGTGAGCGAGGAAGTGGCCTATTTCCCTTTCCGCTTGGAACTTCGAATTTATCGAATATATACGTTCGAATCGTGAATAATCCATGCGTATGTCCGCGACTCAAGTAACCGCTGTGACATTAAATACGTTTTTCCGATAACGCGAAACCTTGGGGCAATTCCTGACAAAGTAGACGTTCCTTTTTTATTTTCTTGTCAGCGTTGATTTTAATTCCATATATTTCTTCCTGCGTTTCTTCCTCTTTTTCCTTCTTCTTTCGTAAATAGTTTGCATATCTCTACAACCGTATCGTGTTATATATATTTCTATTACAGACTGTAACAGAAATTTGTCCTGCTTGTTGTATCTGTTATACGAAATTTTCTCGCTTCATATGTAACAGACATAAAAGCAGGACGAATTTACCTTACAATTTAATATTGATACGTGTATATGTATGCATAAGATGCGCACAGTAAATTGTATGCTTTGATACATGTTTTATACGTATTACACAAGAAAGATAGAAAGAGAGAGAGAGAGAGAGAGAGAGAAGAGAAGCAAGAGAAGAGAGAGTATCTACATAATGCACCGTCTGTTTTATTGGTTTTTTGTTTCCCTTTAAGAAAGTAGTAATCTGGAAACTAAATTGTAATTTGTATAAATATGTTCTTCTAACTGTGAAAGAGATTAGTAGAAAACCGTGTTATTGCACTTTCCTCGTTCCTTTTATTTCAAATCTTATTTACTGATAATTTCAATTTATGCCACATGCAGTAGAAAGCTCGTGTATTTGCTCGTGGATTCGCCAGTATCTGGCGATCATTAGAGGAATATTTTAACGAAGGGAAAAAGCAGAAGAAACATGAAATCGCCGTATACGACATATAACAGGTTCTTCGCCGCTAAAAACGTACTGTCCTTGTTGCATGCGTTAAACAAGTTTACATTTTATTATTCAACAGCATGTCAGCCGGATATGTATCATCCCAAGTATTTGATGTACAGCACGTAACGGTATAATCGGTGCAATCGAATTCATAGGGACGAATCGATATTCGTTGTCGGACGGTTTACCGTACAGGATAGTAGCTGGCTTCTATATTTTAATCGACTCGGCTAGAACAATTTATCTGTGACGAGCCGAGTGCAAAAGCGGCACGCTCGCTTGTAAATCTTTCGTAAATCGACTTTCACTGGAGTCTCGAGAAGTTCCCACGGAAGTATGAAACCGCTACAGATATCTGGCTAACCCAGATCCTTTTATCCTTTTGTTTACCGAGTTTACCGAGTTTACCGAGTTACACCAAAGTATAGCTTGTTTTATTCACGCAACTTCTTGCGATTTGTTTAATGCTCGAAAAACGACGGATGGATCAATTTTAATTTCTCCGGCTAACTATTTCACGTTTATTATTTTATGAATTACGTTCACGCGTTACTTTAACAGAATATACCGGTGATTTTGTTTTTTTTTTCTTTTTTAAGTATATTCAGTTTGATATAATCGAATAGAGAAAGCGAACGGTATTTACACCGTTACTATCGGACTGTGGAGTTTTACGTGTTTATTAAAAATTTTTTAGATACAGAGATAACGAGAAAATTGCACATGATATGGAAAAGTATGTGAAACATCGAAATATAAAAGTACATTTGTTACGTAGCGTGAGATGGTCCGTGTGACGTCCTTCATGGTCTGACCGTCAAAAGCCCATGCACTGTTATACAGACCCTCAATAAACCCAAAGAACCACCATAAACAGAATCTTTTGAACGGAATCTTTATATCTGCAAGTATTTTCGGTTTCTTTATACAACAAACACACCCACCCCAAGCTTTCCTCGGTGATAACACAAAAACGAATTTTACTTCTTTTTTTTTTTATTTGGTAGACTATTTACAATCAATTCTCATTGAGAATTACAAGTAAATTCAAACTTTGCTTGTTCTCACAACTACAGAGCAGTCACTTGTACTCTAAACTTCATCTCTGTACTTGCTCTCTGGATTTGTTCCACAGTAACATTCAAGTAACAGTCAAAGCTCATCAGTCAGTTAAAATATAATTCGAGTAACGTAAGGAGTCTGAAGTCAAGTGATCACAGTCGCCAAGTCGAAGACAGTCAATCGACAGAAGATACATTCATCGCAAATCTCCAACACGAAACGAGTCTCAAGTCATTCGTACTCATTCGTAGTTCGGCATTTCACATACGCACCATCACATCTTGAAGTTGAAATATGAAAGGACACCGGAGCCTCCCCTCTGGAACTTTGGGAAAATCCGTAAAATTGTAATTAAAGTCTATACCTGCAATTAAACAATTTCCCGTCGTTCTACTCAATTGTATTTATTCGAGATTTATGACAATGAGCTTGGGCTCAGGGCGACAATTAGTCACCGAACGTAGCCGCGATCAACGGGACGACCGCTCCGTCTAACAAAGGTATGGAACAATAAAATAGCCCTGATTAAGGGAAATACCCGTAGAGGTACTCGGCAGTAAACATTCGAACGGTTCCTAATAACGGCAAAATAATTACCAGATATCAATGCACCTACACAGCACAAGTTCAGCTAGCCTGAGGACC
This sequence comes from Bombus impatiens, assembly GCF_000188095.3. Classification (NCBI taxonomy): domain Eukaryota; kingdom Metazoa; phylum Arthropoda; class Insecta; order Hymenoptera; family Apidae; genus Bombus; species Bombus impatiens. The sequence goes on from NT_176570.1 coordinate 1,022,695, forward strand.
CGCTATAAATCTTAGGATTTTGTTAAGTAAGGTTCTTCAAACGGACAAGCAGTCTTTGTCCCAAATTGACCAATTAACAGCAGCGTTAATGTCCCTCATTTCCCGAATGAAGACATCGTGTACGAGCTCTTGGACGAGTTAACTAACGTCTTGCTATCTTCACGCTTGGTATCAATTCCAACTTAGACTTTAACGAAGAAATAAGCCTACTAACCCGTTGACCGCGGATTCGTTATCGAGTCCTAGACCAGAGTCACAAGTGCCTAACTATCGTGAGTCTGCGCCAACTTTGTAACACCTTTATTCGTGTCAATAAACGTCACTTCAGTGGTGTAAGAAGATGAATAGCTCCAGTGAAGAATTATTACGTACCCCAAACCCTTACTGCATAAAAAGAAGATTAAAAAGGAAACACCCAACAGATCTCACAAAGGACATAACCTAACAAACACGATGATGGTACCCCGCTGGAGGTAGTTACTCATATGCTATATTAGTATACCGCTATAATATTTTACCAAATGTCCTACTGGACAAATTGTAAAATTTGAATAAATAAATAAAAAAAAAAAAACCCTTACTATGAGAGCGACCCGGACCCGTGTTACGGTCATGATTCATCATATATTAACCTGTTAATATCAGCGTTATATTCATTCAACCACCCTTATTATCTTAACCGAAATAAGGGATCGAACGATTCGTGACGTCGATTATTCAAATCGTAAAGGGAATTTACGACTCCCGTTGTCCCAACGGTCGAAAGCTCAACAGTGGTTGTAGTATGCAATAAGCGAAAGAACCGTCTGTTGAGCTTTCGGTTTTCCAAGAAATATCGCTCTAAACATCCGTAGTATATTTATTATTTCTTAAGTTAAATTTACGTATTTGCATGTGTTAGGTACGAAAACACAAGTATCAAATAGTATGAAATTATCAAACACAGAGAAAGAGAAACGATTCTTTGTTTCAAAGAATGATGCAAATTTCGCTGGGCAAAGATTTAATCTGTTCAGTTAACCGATATTCCTGTCAACAAATAAAATTCATCGTTCTATAGAGTTGCTTTTATTTACGTCTATCCACGCGACGATTCATACGCAAAGATAATGAGGCTCTCACGATTGTCGATTAATGATCGTCCAATTAAAAATGAAATCTAATCAAACCTGCTTATCTATGCGCATGCAACGACTAGTAACATGTAAATCGACCGGTTTTACAAATTGTTGTTTGCATTTCAGATCTGATCGCCGCCGGCAGTGTCAGCTACGATGCCGCTAAAGGTGAGTTTAACTGCGAATCTTCGCGTAGAAAGCGATTCATAGATACATAAAATTGATTTACGTTGAAGCTATGGGGACCTGTAAATAAGTTGTTTACCATTTCAACGTGATCAATCAACTTTCTTCCTTAGAAAGCATAAATGTCATCGTTTTAAACGTTATTACTCGTTCAACATTGTAATCTCTTCACGATCTCGCTCGTATTTATGACTCAGATATGGAAAAGATTATATAATGTATAATTATTATGTTTTTATGAAACAAACGGTGTAACATTTACCTTATTTTCTCGTCAGTTTGCTCGTACATAGACTTTGCCATTGCAAGCGATGTTTCACACCTAACTTTCTTCGAAGACAATTTTTTTCTTTTTCTTTTATTAAGCATTTGATCTAACGAACAGTTAGACGATACGACAGAAAGATACTTTAGAATCTGTTTGCAATTTTTTGGAAATTTAGAACGGTGAACAAATTTACGTTCGAGATCGTGAAATTACGAAACGTGAAAATATATAGAATCAGTTAATTTAGAAATTGGTTTGATCTTTTGCGACATAATGGGATCGATAAAGTTTGTATAAAGTAGAAAAGCGAATCTTTGATCGTCTTCGTTTTGTTAAACGTGTATTCTAAAAAGTATCTTTTCCAGCTTCTTCGATATGGACCAACGACGATCATGACACGTGCGTTGGGAAATTTCAATCTCCGATTGACATAGAAGAGAACAATGTTGCGCCTGCGTCTTATCCGGATCTGGAATTTTCCGGTCTCCAGAAACCCCATAAAGCTCTCATAATGAACAATGGCCATACAGGTATGGAACGCCAAGGTCGAGATACCGACGAGTAAATGAACGATGATAGTCGTCGTCTAGTTCGTTAAAGCGTAAACAAACAGGAAAAAGACATTTTACTTTTAAAGTACATTATCTCTCACAAATAGATTAAACGATTATTAAACAGTTCTAGCAAATATCTTTTTCGCTGATACTGTCAGTCTATTCGAAATATCGTATCACTGCAAGGGACCTATCGTGTAAGCAGCTTTGTGAAAGAGTGTTTCGTAAGAATTTGCGAAAGAAAAAGCGTTAGTCGAAGCAGAAAGTTATAAAATCGAAATAAACGTTCGGAAAGCGTATTGCTGCTATTACAAAGGAAAGTACAGCAAGAAAAATTACAGAGACAGAGAACTTTCTGTGATGATTTATTAAGAACATAAGAGGCAATCGAATTACGCGAAGGAACATCGGACATCCGACGATTCGAATGCATATACGTTTTGTGACGTTGCAATAATCTTATAGTCGATAGTTAGTAGACACGATGATAACTTAAGAATTAATAATTCCTTATACGTACCTATTCTTATTCCCTTGCATACTAAAGGATGTTGCATCGTTTAATTAGAATACGAATTTCCTTGTCATTCGTTGCATTTTTATATTAAGTTACGTCAGTTTTATTTCCTTTGTTACAAACACGCGCGAATATTCCTATCCGACTGCATACCGAAATACATTGCATTATCTAATTAGAATATAGATTCGTTTGTCTTTTGCGTTGTTTAATTATAAATCTCATCGTTTTAATTCCCAACAGCATTCGCGCGTTCTTCGACGATGTTGAATCGTTTGGCAAATTAAAAGTAACGAGCATCGCGTGTAGCTATGCAAAACCCAGTAATAACGCGTTCAACGCTAAGCTTTCGTTCAGCGATTGTATGTACATAGTATTGTTTAAGAGATTAGTTCAGGTATCTTTCCAAGAAGGTAGAAAACTTAGAAATTGAATTAACCCGTGTAGGATCATTTCGATTGTTCTGTGCGTTCTTTGAACGTGACTCTTATCCTTGAACAGCTGCAAATTAACGTCGATTATAGCACGTTACAGTCATTGTCTTGTCTCGATTAAGATAAAGCTTCGAGGAATCATACGCATTAGAAAAAAATGGCCTCCAGGAAATAAGACCGCTTCGTCAGATAAATTTTGCAAACACGAGAAATATTGACATCTGTATGTTTTTCATGGTTTTAGTGATGATCCAGAGTATCGATTCTGAATCCCCTGAGATATCTGGCGCGTCCCTCAACAGCACATACGTGTTCGAACAATTGCACTTCCACTGGGGAAACAATGACAGTCTAGGATCCGAGGATCTGATAAACAATCACTCGTACTCCATGGAAATGCACGCAGTTTTCTGGAAGAAGGCATATGGCACCTACGACGAAGCGATAAAACACGATGATGGTCTCAGTGTACTTGGATACTGGTATCAGGTATATAAGTATCAAATATTGACAATTATTTATTGCTACGCCGAGCAAATTCCTATATGCCATTTTATCGGAAATTATCACGAAGAAAATGGCAACTTAACGATTAATTCTCTTGGAAATTTCAGTAAATATTCGATAAGATTTATCGACTGTCAGAAATGTTGCAAATTTTCGGAGAAAATTTTTCTTCGCGAGAGATATTGCGAAAATTTTTGAGAAATATTTCTGAAGAAAACTTTTCCTTCTACTAAACGTAAAATCGCGAAATATTTTAATATAAGACAAAAAGTCAATCTAGTCGATCTAACAATGTAAATAGGCTGCGGATTTCTATACGTTTAAATTTAAAGTTTGCAAAAATGCACAGAATATAAATATAGAAATGTAAAAAAGTATACTTAACGAACGATATAGATCTCTCGCCCACGCTCCGTTTCTTTAATTGGAATTATAAGAAGTACCAATTTGCATAAAAATTCACAGTTTGCGGTGCGGTATCTGTTACTAATCAAATCGATTAGTATCAATTTCGAGTAGTTCCAGTCGAAGACGTAGAATGAAGAGACTTCGTCTCGCTTTCATGCCTCCGTTATGGATATTTCTGTTTTCCTAAGAGTTTGTATACACGAATTTGCGTACTCTATACCTAAAATCAGTTATGTAAATCGCGCAAACCGACTCTAACTGGGTGCATGTACGTAATACCTAACGTTATTTCACGTATATTCCGCATCTCTTTAAATGGTTTAAATTGATTCGGAAAACTTGGACAGGGCGTTCGAGTGGAGGATACGCGTTCATAAGTTTGTTTTCTCAAAAATAGAAATACTTTATAGAAATTCTATTCTTGTCTGTGTTTACGCTTCAACAAATTCGATCGAAACGCGTTTCTAGATGAGAAACTTTAATCGACGAGAAGGCTATTGTAATCGTATCTCAGTCTGGTAATTTTATTGAGACAAACGTGAAAAACATACATTCACGAGTTTGTTTCTTTTAAAACAGAAGCATTTTATGCGAAACCTATTTTTGTCGGCGCTCGCGTCTCGACAAGTTCGATCGAATATGTTTGATGTTAGTTCGAAGATAAAAAAGATGATTTTAATCGACGAAGAGAATATCGTAGCGAGTTTTATCTGTATAATTGGAAAAATTGTTGGAAAAATCTTATCGAGAGAAATGTTTGTTACAGGCCACGAATGAACCAAATCCGGTGTTCACATCGGTCGTGTCGCAAATATTGGAAATAAGAAAGGCTGGCAGCAATGAGTTGTTAAGGAATAGCGATATTTTAAGCAAATTGATCGCTCCTGATCTTGCATCAGCGCAAGATTATTTTACATATAAAGGATCACTGACCACACCTCCTTGTCTGGAAATCGTTCAGTGGATCGACTTTGCGAAACCTCAACATATTTCCCACGAGCAGGTATTTCAAAAGCAATCGAGTTCAATATAAATTCCGTTAGTACAAGGGTGCCTTTAGAGTATTTGTCTAGGTTCTAACGTCGTCTAACAGTGAATATGGAAGAATATTGTACAAATATCTTCTACAAACGCTTTCTTTCACGGCTGTCCAAACTTGATTATTAGAAACCTTTTACCGGAGAAAGTAATTTCTTTCGATGGTTAAATAAGCTGCTATTCTTAGTTAAGAAATTGACAAACACGTTACAGGATGAATGAAATTCCAGACATAGACGTGAAATTTAAGGAGATAAGGTAGAGAAGTATTATTTAAAAAATAATTAGTATAAAATGGTAAGAGAGAGGATGAAGAATTATTTTGAATGGCAGCGTTGGAATTTATTTTTAGATTTCCTCAAACATTCTGGAAATGTTTTACGTAAATAATCCTGAAACGTGTTTCCTCTTAACTCGACTGATAGTCATAATTGATTGTCTATATTTGCTTGATTTTTTTTTTCAGCTGGCTGCATTCCGCTCTATTCAATCCTTCGATGGCGATGATATAACGCATAATTTCCGCCCAGTACAACCCTTGGACGGTAGAACGGTTTATCGTAATGTCCGAGATGAACAAACTACCGCAGCTCCCGCTCTTGCCAAAATACCAGAAATAGCGAGTTCTCCTGCACCTAAGAAACTGGATACTAATACACTTAAAGAGGCTCCTGTAGATAATAAGAAAGATAATGGATATTCTGGGGCAAACATGTGGACTGTGTCACGTATGTATCCCTTTCTATTTATGGTCATAAATTTCTTTAATTGTATAATATAACGAAATCAGCCTGGCAAGTTAATTTTTATGAAATCAAAGTAGTAATTTAGCGTGTGCGAAAGTAAAATATATATTAATCTGAAAAAGTAACATAATTTTAGATATTAAAGGAATATTTATTTTTGTTACAGCATTTGCAGTGATACTTGCAGCCACTCTTGTCTTACCATATCAATAATCGGCTCAATGTACTAGAAACTCTAGTCAATCACATTGACTATTCTGTAATTTAAAGTAATCGATAAGAATTCTAAATAAGTATTGATATAATACATTTTCTTATGAAAAAGGTATTATTTATCTTCTTCGGGGCATCTGTATTCAAAGGTTCTGTTATCTATGATATTTATTTCTAATCTAAATAAGAATGGAAATAAATATTTTTATTTTTGTGCTCGCGCAATTACGCGTATATTACCATTTAGTTCTAGGGATATATTAAACAATGTACATAAATACTTAAAGAAATTTTACATTGACTGATTTTAAACAGTAGATACATATAATCTTTCTTCATAATGTGACAGTCAAAGCAATAGAAATAGAAAACAAATGATAATTGAATTTGATTGCATTTTATTTGATGAATAAAGATATAGAAGTATTTTATAAGTTATAAAGCCTACCAAAAATTCTAGTATGTATTTATTCAACAGTTCCTACCGCTGCCATGATAACATACCTTAATCTTATGATAATATACATATACTTTAATCTTATAGATAATAAGTTCTCTTCATGAATATGTCTATGAAATATATTGTCCTGAAATTTATAGTAGTCTAGACGATAATAAATAAAATTATTACTAATATATTTTATTATTGTGTTATACTTATATGCACAAAGTTATTAAAATCTTATAAAAGATTTAAAACTCCTTAAGAATGGTTCTTTGTCTGATCGTTGGTTGCGACATTTACCACAGCAGCCCAATCATGCTGCTCTTGCTTAAGACGATCTCTTATAAGCTCAGCTATTGCTTTCTGAGTCCTCCTTTCTAATTTTTCTAATTTCTTTGCAACATCCCGCTTCAAATCCCAATCTGGTTTCCTGGGAGCAAGATTGCTAATATCCTAAAAGATTGTAATTAAATAAATATCAAATAACAACAAATACTTTGATCTATTGTAAACAATTACTTACAAGCTCCTCAATAACAACTTTTGTAACTGCAGCGCTTAATTGATCTTGTACTTCCTCTTCAACATTACCTGGCTGTGCATCTTCTAATACTTTGTCCTTAAGACTGTCATCCTGTGGTTTGTAACTCCGAAATTTCGGTCTGTGGCGATAAAGTAAACAAATACAAAAATAAGTATCGATCTTTAGAGGTTAGTTGAGGTTAGATGAGGTTAGATTTAAAAATTACAATCACTTAAAAGAAGAACAACGAAACTCACTTTGGTAACGTACTAACACTATCATTTTGGTTTTCTTTGTTATCTTCGGTTTTCTTTTTCAAAGCCTGCAAGCGTTCTTTTCGTTTCAAAGCTTCCTCCTCCAATGAACCAATCTTGTCTTCCGCCATATTTGTTTTGTCACGTTTTATCACAACCATCGTAGATGGCGTTAGTATCTATCTGTGTTTCAATAGCGAGTGTAAAATTGAATATTATTTTCTAATTACACATTGTCTAATCCGTCTCAAATGAACAGATAATACGTATTGCATGAATGAAATTCGATATTCGCAATATGATCTTCTAACTTGTAATGACCAGTCAAGTAAGTTCTTAAATTCCTTTGTTATAATAATTTCATTTTAATATTAGATCCTAATAACGTTAGTAAAGCCAAAATACCATTCTTTTATTCGATATTGTTGGCATATCTCTTATTATCAACCTTTCATTATCAAAGATCTATAGAAGACTAAATTTATAAAATCAATGAAAGTAACCTAAAGATTATGAAATTCATTATTACAAAAAATAATTTTACTTCTTAAAAGAAAAGTTATTTTAATGTTACGTACGCATGAAATGAGTGATATATTACCTTTTTAAACGAATTAGTTTATTAACATTTTTACAAAGGATCGTAATAGTTTGGCGTCAGATAAATTACAAGCAAAACTTGTCGATTACGTCTAACATTATATATTATTCTATTCTAATGTTATATATTAACTTTTAACATAAGTTCAAGTCTTAACACACGTTGAAAAACAACCTATACACGCTTTTATTTTTGCTGTATAAATTCCTCTTCATTCGCAATAAGTGCTCTCGCATAAAATGCTTCCCAAACACGTTTCGTTTCGTTGTCCTCCTTACAAACAATTCCCAAAATTTTCAACAGGAATACAAACTTAAAAAAGAGGTTATTTTCTTTTATAAATATTTATAATATTATTCCCAAATAGTTGCCACTGCCCTTTAGTTTAAATTTTCACGATTTAATATTATACAATTATCAAAATTGATGCTTTCAGGGATTGAATAATACTATCTGAGCAAAATTATTACACCCAGAAGACTCAAGTTTGATAATTCTATGACAAAAAGTGCAATTAGTCTCATACTGGAATTACCAACCTCCAATATGTACTCAACTATAATACATTTACTACAACTGAAAAGATATCTCATCAAATACTATTGTGGTATTTATCCAAATATTTTCATAAAAGAATTACCAATTGTTTTATTATTATCTTATAGTGTACTATAGCCCATTTTCACATTTCTTTTTATTCATTTAATCATTAATTTTTGCAATTATAAAAACAATTATTTTGACTGGTTTGGTAATGCTAGCATTAATATAACAAGTAAGCCCAACCTATCGTTTCCTGAATATCGATTTACATCGGCTCTGAGGTCATACGAGATCCATCGATCCGTACGCCAGAGAGAAAATCACGAATCTATGCCAAACGTTTGTGAAATTGAGGACATGCACGTACACACACTTGCCCTGGGACTCTTCCCTGGTGGCATTGTGAGGCGTCTTTCGTGGCGAAAGTTTATTTACAGTCGGCGAGGTATTTTCAATTCTGAAGCATGGCTGGATGCACGATTTTGCGAGACCCTTGATCTCAGGAGAGTTGAATTCTCACAGTGCCGACGTCCGGCGGTTTAGATGCTTTTCAGAATGTCCGTTTTCATTGTATACACGCTACTATTTCTTTAACTTAACTTGTTTAACAGCTTCAGGAGGGACAGATATTAACTGGAATTTAATATTTGTCACTGATATATATGTCACAGTTTATAAGAATAGTTGAATGCTATAGAATTATTTGTAAGTCGGATAGAAACACTAATTAACTAATATATGACTGTTATTTTTCAAGCAAACGTGTTTTAGGATATTATCACTCTATTGTTTCTAAAGTATGAGTAAATGATATTACTCAAACTAGGTATTAATACTTAGAGGGACAATTGATAAATTTTTGTTCAAAGATGCAGTTTAATATAAGTTGTTAAACGCGCCTTGAAATGCTTAGTAGATTAGCAAGAATAGGATATATTAATGATTAAAAGTTCTATTTCTACTTTTCCATCGAATCAAATTTTGTACGAAACATTTTTTGTACTTTTATAGTTAGAGAAATATTAACGCGTATACACTTAAATCGAACACACTGTATGTGTAGTCTGTTGCAAGAGTAACTTCATAATTTGTTATTTCTTGTCTTTAATAGATTCGTAGAGGTTCTCTCTATTTTACTGTATATATTATTATAACTTTGCACAGTTGATTGTTCACAATTTCTGACCATATACGACTAACGTAGTACTAGACTTTCGTTTTGTTTATGTTTAGAGTTTAGGCCATAATTGTAGGTACTAATTCAAAAAATATACAAAACTTCAAACACACCCACTTACATATTTTTCCATTAAAAAATCTCATAAAAATCTATACAAAAATTCTTTCATCAAATAAATGATATATACCAAACTTTTATATAACCAAAACACTGTAACATGCTTCAAAGATCATATTAATTTACTTAGATTTAATTAGAACCATAAACCTGATTTATAAGGTAAGCATCTTATTACTATTGAAACAGACTACATATAACTAGTAAGTACATCTATATAAATAATGGCCTCGGCCGGGGCAGTAGCTATACTGCGTGTTATCGTGTATAGTATGGTTGTTCGTCGTTGCAGAAACATCTTATCTAAACTGCTGTCTTATCGTGTATATTATGGTTATTCGTCGTAGCAGAAACATCTTATATTGACTGCTGTGAAATAGAAACGATTTTAACGCGATGTTCCAAAAAAACTTGACTGCACAAGAATTTTGGCTTTGGCTGTTGTGCAGAGTGGTTATAGGTCTCTTCTGTATTTGCTATTGTTCCTGTTGATGAAAAATCGTGCTCGGCGGTGAAAAACAAATGATTAATTAATATTCACATCTGTGGCATTAGCGATCTGTGCGTTTAGCGATTTGAAAACTGTGCCAAGGTTTTTGAAATTTTAGTATTAAACTTTAGTGAAAATTTTATCAGTTTCAAACGGAAAGATATGAGATTTTTTCTAATAAGATTATTTGTCTTTCTTCTTAAAAAATTATAATCCACCTGTATCGTAATATGTATTTCAGATGTTTTAATAGCTATAGTTTCCCTAGTAACGCACCATTGTTTTTACAATTCTAAAAAGTACTTGAGGTATGATAGCATTTCGTATTTTAATTAACCTCCTAGAAACAAAATTTTATTTTCTAGCAAGGGAATAGAGTTGTAACTAATTTTTTTAATTTGAAATCCAGGAATCATTATATTAAACAGTATCAATGAAATCTCTGATTCTATAGTGAATTAAAATTTAATTAAAAAAAATAGTATTCGCTATAATCTAATCTTCTTTGTAATAAAAACATATAAGGGGCGAGCTCTGTTATATTTGACTTAATTATTTATTTTCCACCACCGACACCACGTTTGACCAACAAATACTTTCCTTGATACTCTGCAAGTTACTCGCCATCCTCTTATTCCTTGCACGTCTTACATTAACAATAATTATTACCAGTAAAGTCCCTCGAACACCGTCTAAATCCCTCCACGCTATCTTTACACCGATCAGTATCCCATCAACGAAAAACTCAGTTTCGAGCCTCCACGCAGACCGTAAAGGAATTTCACGGTGCTCAGTTCTTTACGATTGAGCACATTTCACGGACAACCGTGACGAAACTTGGTAGTATAATAGTGGAGAAGAGAAAAGGAAGATGAAGAGAGAAAAAGAGAAGGAAAAGAGGAGAAAGAAAGCGAAATTGAGGTTAGGGAATAAGGGATCGTGCGATTATGTACAGAATCTGCGTGTTGTAACGCGGATTTAAGGTTATGTAATTCCCATAATTTATGCGTGTGGTGCAAACGATGAATCCTTAAGCTAAAAATCTTCTCGATTTTAATTAATATCATCAAGATCTGTTAAGGACTTCCTTATTGCGATGACACCGGTGGAAAGTCGCGTTTTTCTTCGGGAATTGTTTCGATCCCACGCACCTTGGGATCAGTGAGTTGTTGCACGGTTGTTATGCGAACGGTTTCGGTTCGATTTCACTCGGAATTGCTCGAGATCGCGCTCATGCTCGTTGATTACAATACACCTGATGCATTCCATTCGACGAAACCTTCGGACAGAAAATATCTTCGCGAATAATCGACGTTATTCCGAACTTTTACTGTTGATCGAACTAGTATCGGTAATTGAATTATTAACCCCCTTGCGGTATCTAATTTTTTCCATGAGTATTAGCTATTTATATCAAAATATTCATATCTTTTGTGTGCAAAATATCGCATGCAATTTGTATTCAGGAATTCTTGGTTTGAAATTAAATCCAGAGTTAAAAGTGGATTTTGGTACGAGTATAGTCTGTATCTTTGATCCTACGAGTGACTCGATATTAAGACGCGAGAAGTTTGATTAATCCTTTCATAACGTAGCACGTGATTCAGGCAAGATATAAAATATATTAATTTCATAAATTCTCTCGTATTTTCGTTGTCTATTTTCAATGAATTATTATTCCTTCTCTGTCGGAACGCTGTTTCTTAGTTGCCCATATCCTGACAGTAGAACTCTATTTATTGCAGCGAAATTTTAGTTAGTGCCTACTTAAACGATCTAATATCTGTTTATTGGCTCTGCTTATCTGAACGAGAATTCCTAGTATACGAAAAAGCACTGATAATGAAATATAATATGAAAGTAAAAAGATATACGAGAAAACGAGCGAAAAATCACAAATAACGCACTCCTGAATGAGTAAACTCTTATCAAATATATGAATTCCAGTTATATGAGCTATTTATCCTCCAATGAGTTCAATTAAACGAAGTTCTACTATAATCAGTATCTAATCTTTAATATGCATGTACCGATATCAAGAAGATCTAGAAAGAAACCAAATATCGACTGACGACCGGAAACTCAACTAACAAAACATCTCCAATTTCTATCTATCCGAAGATAAATATGAATACGAATTAACACGACATTTTCGCCATCACTATCTAGAGAAAAATTCGTACACGATACATACGTTAGATTGGAGATGAGGAAGGCGGCTAAAGGGGATAAGGAAAGGAAAAAATGGGAGCTCGATTTCACCTTGCTAATATCGTCCTGCAGCGATTAACATGACTCGTCTAATTTCAGCCTCCTTCTTCTTCTGAACTAATTCTTATTCGGCACGGCGCCCACGTTCAGTGCCAGAACTTTGGAAACGATGTTTAAATCTTCAGGACTTCCAATCCCTTGCGCGTTGTTCGGATCTCCGGCGATTCCAGACTGATAAAGAAGCTGTTGAATCTGCCTGGCCGGCGTGGGAGGGTGCGCCTGAGACTTGAACTGCGTGAAAGAAAAGAAGTTCCCTGGAGTCCTGTGTGGAGGATTAAAGCGAACGTTTGCGGTATTCGCTTTATTGTCCACGTTGAATCCGAAATTTCCAATAGAATTAAAGGCTTCCTGTCTATTAAACCTCGACGCAGGTGCTAACGAAGGCTGGAAATCGTTCGAGAAAGAGCCGAAGCTCTGTTGCAGTCTCTGGTGATGCTGGGGTGGTTGCAACTGTTGAGGTTGCGGAAGTTGTTGCAACTGTTGAGGTTGTGGAAGTTGTTGCAATTGTTGCAATTGCTGTGGTTGAGGTAACTGCGGCGGTTGCTGTTGTTGAAGCTGATGGTGTGCCTGTGGCTGTTGTCTGAATGGTTGCAGACGTTGGTCTGGTTGGAAAGTTGGCTGGAAAGCTGGAGACGCGTCAATGTTTGGTACTTCCAGAGCCAAACTAGGCTGCAGGTGAACGTTCGATTCAACAGGAGGCTGAAAGTTTAAGATGTTATTGCTCTGTTCAAAGAAGGACTGCTTTTGAGGTATAGGACGCTGAGGCTGGAATCTATTCAGTCTCTGCTCCTCAAACTTAAAACGTTGCTCCTCTAACTGTTTGAATCTAGCCTGTTCTTCCAGTCGTTTCAATTTAGTTTGCTCCTCCAACTGTTTGATTCTAGTCTGTTCTTCCAATTGTTTAATCCTAGCTTGTTCCTCTAGTTGCTTAATTCTAGCTTGTTCCTGCAGATAAAACTGGTGCTGTTGCTTCTGTCTCAGTTGTTGCTCATATAATTGTTGTTGCCTCACTAAAAACTGTGTCTGCTGGATCTGTTGCTGCTGAAGTTCCGCCAATTGTTTCTCCAGAAGCTGCTGTTTAAATTCCAACTGCTCTTGGAGAGTCAGAGCTTGTCCATCGTTGGGAGATCTAAATATTGGAACCACGCTTTTGGGTACACCTTGTTCATCCTGTTGCACGGTAAACGCTGCTACCAAGGGTGCCTGGAAAATCTTAACTTCCTCTGTTTTGTCTTTAGAGTCGTTAGACTCAATCACTGTTACGTTCTTTCTTGTTGGCACTGTAGGGGTGATTTCAGTTGGTTTTGGAGCAACCAAGGCATTGGCAGTGGCAATTCCATTGGAAGCACTTCTTGCTAAACTCTCAGAGATCTGAGTTGCTGGTTTCAAAGTTAAACTCTCCACTTTATTCACTGAAAACGTGGCTTGCGTCGTTTTCTCCTTCTGTTGCACCTTGGGTTCGGTTTTGATTCCGAAGGTCGCTGAATTTTTCACCGGTAGTATCACGTTCTGCACATGAAAGCTCCTAGCGTCTTCTTGCGTAGCTTTCTCGATGTTCATCATTGGTGTCTTCAAAGTTACGTAATGAAAGGCGTCGATGAAACTGGAATTCTGTAGTTTATCTTCGCTCGGTATATCGTCGTCGCTTGGGAAACTCTTGAACGAGAACTTACTTTTCTGCACGTCGAGATCATCGTTCAGATTCTTCTTTGCTACAACCTCAAAGGCGCTCGTGTCTCTTTGAGCGATGTTTTCCGATTCCTCTTTGCTCTGCTCAGCAGATTCCGCCTCTAAGTCGGTCAGGGCTTTCAAGAGAGCTCGGCGAAGGTTTTTGTCCAGTTTTATCGGTGCTTGGGTCACATCCAAACCCTTGTCAGGAATCCCTGTCTCTTGAGAGTTCGTCAGGGTGATCGACACTGTCGCCAATAGAAACACTAGCGTTACCTGCAACGTTACATAAGAATATTATCCATTAATTAAATTTTAAACTAAAGAAAATATATTATCGAAATTTAATAATTATCTTTTAGGTCTATATTATTGAAATAAAACTTTTTACAGTTATATGAATAACGTAATTACGATAGAGAAAATATAACAATGAATATCGCTCTTTAAACAGGTCGTCTGCTTAATTCTTAAAACTTTCAGATTCCCATAAGAAGACAATTTTAATATCATTTAAATTACACAACAAATATTCTTTGCATTATACAACACAGTATAGATGCCCTATTTGAAATTAGACATCCCATGTGCCAAAAGGCAAATTAATTTTGAAAAAAAAAAAATTCAAGAATTATTGAAAGCTTATTGAAAATTCTCCTAAAATATGCAGCACACTTCTCAAAGGTATGTCTCATGTTTATTTTAAAATCTTCTATGACTCATATTAAAGTGACATTGAATGTCACAATTTATTAATACAATTTATTAATTAAAGGTACAGAACTTACAAAAAAAAAAGAAAAAAGGTATTTCAGCTAAATAATCTCAACTAACGGACGTATGTCACATCGATAAATAGAGAGAATCCGAAAGTTCCTACGCATACGTGATCAGGTAAGCGGAAATTTATTGCGGCCGTTTTCGTCTTTTACTAATTGATCGAAGAGCATTACTTTATAAATTCGTACGACGTGTATGAATAAATTCTGTTGGAACATCTGGACGTTTCACAATGATTTTCTCTTTTTAGAAATGTCGAACTTCGACAGGACTTTCGTCCCATGAAGAATACGAGACGTAATTCCGTTTTTACATAATTATGGAAGGAATGCCTGTATAAGCGTGTGAAAATTTGTCGTGTGTATTACGTGCTTAAAATAGAACAACGAGATATTAACAAGTTTTTGAGCCATCTTTTAACTTATTAGTTGACGTATACCTCTGAAGATCAATAAACAATGGATTATTCGTTAATAAATAATAAAAATACTTTATCAATAAAGTATCGTTATAACAATCGAATACTCGATTAATAATCGTTGATAAAATAAGGCATTAATTATAGAATAATTTGTTAATTACCTAAACAAGATATAATTTATGATTCGGTAAGTCTTTTTAGATTTTCTACTTTTTATTTGTTAGATCATTTTCATTCAGGTTTTTTGCTATCTTTTAACACTCTTCAATGTTCTAGAGTTACATATACAAAGAGAATAATATTTCTGGAGTAATTCAGTAATTAAAAACCAAATGCAGTTCATGGTTGAACGAACAATGCTCACACACTATAAAATATTGAATATCGGCCTTCATCGTTGTTTCTCATTACAACGGCTATAATGTGTGCCACTTTCTTGCTACATGTTTCTACGATACGCGATCATTCATACTTCGATTCGCCTATACTTATTCACAACCGTTTCACGCTATAATAATTCTTAATTCGATCTGAAGCAAATATCACGCAATTATTCAATGAGCCTATTTTCGAACAACGAGAGTATTTTCTAATGCTAGAAAGTAGGTTGAAAAGTATAAAATCCACTGGCAATTTCTATTAGAAGAAAAAAGAAAAGATATGGAACAAGGTAAAATGTAATTGAAATTTTCGCTTCGATTATAGCTGATTCCTGTTATTATCGCGGATCTTTATCTTAGCAGAGCGTTTGTTACTCACTGAAAATTACGATCGTGAATTATTCTATTTCTCTAACTGAATAGCTGTGTGAAAAAGAAAGAGAAAAAATTAAACACCAAGTAATTCTTACTTTTGTAGTTTCTTTCGGCGTAACAGGGACGATAATTTGCATAGACGCAAAGAATATGCAAGAAATTTCAACGCAAATCTTTTACCCACGCTAGATTATTACGGATAATGACACCACGTTCTTAACTTATTTCGCACTTGAGAGAAGTAAAAACCTTCGTACGAATGCTTTTCAACTTCTCAGGTACGTTACATTCTAAGAAATACGTAATACAATTTCGATTTCCATTATAATTATAACTAAAAACGAGCCGAATAAACGCAGACAGTGTAACTGTATCCTGTCTGTAGGTAATCTTGTTCAATGATAATAACGTTCCCTGATACAAGATTAAATTAAACTTGCCAAATCAGATTCAGACATGTCGAAATCGTAAAAAGCATTGCGAAAACCTTCCTTGTTCTCTCAAAGATATTAATTTGTACGTCAGCAATTACGATATCGTAAGCGATCGACATCCAACATACACTACATCACATTCATTTAAGTTTAGATTAATTGTACCGTATCGTACTGCAATTGCACTGTGTACGATATATGTTCAGAATGTATAGATGCTATTATTTCAATTCGCAATTTTTCTTACTGTATTTTACACTTACTTTTTGAAAATATTCTTGGTATATATTTCGCCAATCGCGATCTCTAATGACCACAAGAATGGTCGACGCAATCTTAAATGAAATAAATAAAAAATATATATATATTGCAGGACGATTGGAACGCGAGGGAACACGTGTGGACGTAAAGAAAGATGTTTCGCCAGTATTGCACCTCAGTTTGCTAATAAAAAAAAGAGGAAGAATAATCAGCAATGCTGTCTCACGGTGTAAAAGGTGCAAAGATGTAAAAGGAAGGCGGGTTATTGTTCTGATACAAAGTGGCTTTTCGAGAGAGGTAGACTGTCTTACAGTTGAGAAACAGATCATCCGTTTGAATGCGTTTGAAACCACACCTTCGTTAGGTCGTAAGTTGCCTTGTGTTCGAATGGATGTTACCTCAGCGGCGAACTTTCACACCAGTCGTTAAAGCAACTACGACCGAAAAGGAAAAGCAATTTTCATTTCTGACCGGCGAAGGAATGCTTACGGGGCCCCGGGATGAAACGCCTCTGTTCGCCAACGACGTTACAACGTCGGCGTTTCGTGCGTTTAACGAGCCGAGCGTCGACCGCGTGTCCAAAAGAGAAAAATTCAGCTGTACGAATATTGCATCTGTAAGAATACCGTCTTGTGGTATCTCGTGTGACTCTTGACATTTCTGATGAAAGTGCCACTTCGGGAAGAGTTCGCACGCAGATGCATCGAGTAGCGTGTAACAAAGCGACGTGTACAAATATTCGGATCGTGAGATGGGATAATGAAGGATTCGTAGAAGTGGGTTGGTTAATGGTAGCCTTTGTGGTCTATGAATAGGGAAATTAATTTTGCAGGATGGACGTTGATGGCTATTGATATTAGGAGTAGGGCGTAAGTACCATAAGTTTGGACAGGATTTTCATTTTTGTACAGAATTGTCTTCCCTTTTTTTTGTAAATATTTCCATAATTTTATAAATTGCTTCTTCGTCGGATTTTATTTTGCAAGAGAGGAATTTTCTAATTTGGTTTTACTCTTCTCTTCTTCGTAGATTTAATTAGAGGTTTTGCAATGATCCGATTAATTCGAATATGTAATGTAGGAATAAAAATGTAGAGGAAGCAAGCTGATTGTTATGAGATTTCCCTTTCATGGAATATTATTTTAGAAGAATATCTGTGCAAATTTGTATTAGAAGCATAATATTGGTATTTGTATTAAGAGTATAGTATAGAGCATAGTGAATTGATTATTTTGAATATAATTTGGAAACTATAAAATAAAAGTGTAGGAAGGATAGTAATTTCTCTAGGTTTTCTCTTTCAGGGAATTTCATATGGAGTAATGAATGGACGAACATTTATTGAATTGAAATAACCCACTATCGTGTAATATAATATATTCAATTTAAATAATAATACGTTTAATTACACAGAAAAAATTTATTCCAATAATTTTGTCAATTTCTCTTTCATAGAATTTACCTTTGCTGTTGTCTACTTTATGGACTTACTGTTAGTAGTCGTTTTGTAATAGTCTAGTTATCTTGGATGTAATCTAGGATGTATAAAACGAAAAAGTTTTGTAAAGTGGTGTATGCACGAGATAAAAATAATCTATATAATCTGGAATGCAGAAAACGATGGAATATCTTTAAGTTACAGTCCTGAAATTAATCCTGCGAATGTAAGATGAATTTGCTTACAATGTGTCTCGTGTTCTGTTCGTGCGAATAAAGTTGCTGTTTGTTCGCATTATTCTTTTCTACTTAGATTAAAATTATGATTTCGTTATTTTTATTCGAAAGGATGATTTTCATTTGCATTTGATTAAAAAGCCTAATACCTATTTTTCTAAGAATTTCTACGAAATATCGCAGAAATGTGTTTCATGGTTAATGGACCTGTCAAATTAAAAAAAAAAAAAAATGACAAAGGGGGAAAGTATGCAAAGAAAGTGATTATTTAAGAATCCTAATTGTGAATTCAGTTTGAACAGCATGGAATTCATAAAACGACACGCAACCAGCATGTCCAACATTTGCATTATCGATTTCACTCTTTTACGCTTATTGTTACCATAGAACGTATGCTTCGAGATTTGTCACGCAGCTATATTTATCTTATTATCTAATCTACGACTGACAGCATATTTTAAGCAAAATATAAGTTGTTACTGTTGTATTATGTTGCAGATAAATACCAGGGAAAATAGTCAAGAATGAAGAAAGTTCAACGATGCAAAGGAATATAAAGAGGTGTAATATATTCGACGTCTAACAAAAAGAGATTTCTTACGTTAAATATTATTAAATAATAGAAATTCAATCGACCGAATAACATAAACCGAATGATGCTAATTAAACCGTAATTGAATTTTTGAGACTTAATGAACGATGAATATAGTAAGAAAAAGTATAAGATTTAAAAGAAACATAGTACAAGATAAGTACATGGTATTTTACAAATTTAAAGGAAACATAGTAAAATATAGTACTTTACAAATATTTTTTTCTCTAGAGTATCTCATATCTCCCGATAGAAGCTTGTATAATACACGACGACCTTGGAAAATAGAAATCTGAAAAATCATGACCACACGGATTAGAAAATAAAGATTAGAAGAGAGATACTGTTACATAACTGGCAAGTACCTGTTTTTATAATATTTAACATATTTCTGAAATACTTTGTTGCAAAACAAAACAGAGCGCACGCACCCCCTTTCATCTAATCTGGCATGGATCTTTAGAAAGTTTCTAAACCGCCGAATAATCTCTTAGGCTCGTTTGGTCCAGCATCTCATTAATATTTTCAGCGAACACTCGGAGAACAAGACTGGAGTCGAGTCAAACAAGCAGCTCGTCCACACTGTTGACGTAGATTTCACTTTTGAGAATCTCGTCCGGTGTTTGACCATCTGACACGTGTCATTTATGGCGTGTACGTGCACCATAAATTAAGCGGTTGTAGCTAAGGAAATGTTTTCCCACGATGTTATGACGGATAAAGAATAGTAGCGGTGTAATTTTTGGTTGTTACGGTAATTAAAGATCGTGTTCGATGTCTTAATTACGCGATAAGAAACTACTTGCGAAAATGAATGTTACAGTAACGAAATGTACTACTCTCCTCTTGATAATTTGTCGTGCAAAAAGAGCTGGATCGTACAGGTATTCTTTGATTTTAAACGATTACAAAATATTATAAGTATACTATAAAAAGTGTTATGAAATGTTAGAATTATTACGTAGGAATTTATTTTACTTCTTAAAACGAATATTTGATTTTATATAATATAACTAACCATAATACAATTATATTGTATCGAGTCGTATCTTCCATAAGATACAGATTATTACATTCTTATATCGTAGATGATGCAATTATTTTGATAAAGTAACATCTCATTTACCATAAAAGGAATTTTTATTCCGATGAAACAGCGAAACGAGTTACATAAATTTTACGCAGCAATCTAATCCCTTGCAACGTACAGGAGCTCGCGAAAGAAGAATTAAATTATTTTAGCGCGTCTGTGCGTGCGACGTCTTCATTGACAATCGGCTTTCTACAAGCCGATTTTCCAGAGGACGATTCCCCAGTCCGTCATTTTCCTGCATGTGAACGGATCCGATGTGAATTTCTCCACGCCAAGCGAATACCCTGCCTATTAGAAAATAACAATGACACGCAAAAAGGCCAGTATTCGTTCTTCCTGAAACAACGACGGTCATCTATGTCTAATTACTCACGAGAAAAATGAGTATTATCGACGATAATCTCGTAGATTAATTTGATCATTAAATACTATGTTATTTGAAGAAATAAGATTCCTAATCTTCGGAAAATGTATAATGTTACATAATGCTCTATGTCTCTTACGCATTTCAAATTTCCTTTCGTTTACACACAGTTGCTTTGCAAAAGAAGTTTCTTCGTTTGGGTTAAGTTCAAAAGATAAGATTCACGATTCTGTAATATTATAAAACATTCTGTGTCTTTAATCTATTTCCCGTCTATTCGCTCTTTGTTTCCTTAAGAAAAATCAAGATTATCAGCGATAATCTTCGAGAACTATCAAAGAAGTGAGTCAACTATCAAAGAACTATCAAAGTAAGCAAGAGTAGTGAAAAAGAGAAAGAAAAAGAGTACAATTCTTGATGAATATTTGAGCTATGAATATTTATGGAAATTCATATTTTTCGAAAGAAAATTACAGAAATACGATCTACTAAAATATTTGCTTTGCCTACTAAATATTACGATTACGCTACGTTTATGCATATTAATTAAACTACCGATTTCTACACTTACATCTGTATGTATCGCGTGCATTAATATGCACATCTCTGTATCTCGAAGTTCGTCACAAATGCGTAAAAACCCAAGATGCAAAAAGAAAGAAGAGAATGTACAAGTTCCACGACGCGCAACAAAACGCTGTGCGTCTTTAGTTTCCTCCAAGTTCCGATTCTTTCGCTCGAAATCACCAAGGTCTTCCACAGTGAAACCTGTACTTTTATCATCACGATAGCAGATCAATTTCAAGCACTTTCCTCCGGCTTAATGACACGAGCAGACGATCTACGTACGTGGAAGAAAAAGTAACTGGTTAACCATAAAAACGTCGTGATTCTAATGGAGCGCGGGACGACGTAATAATGGACTTCCGGAATCCGATGTTTCTGACATGGAGCACGTTATCCGACAGCAGCTACGATAACTCTCTGAATAGTAACGTTCTTCTGTTGCGTCACAATTCTGATCTTACATTCTCAATGACTGATCCTCGAAGAATAATCCACGTTAATCGAGAGACACGCTGACCGATTGGGAGTAATTATAACGCAATACTAATCAAAGCGAGGCAGCCGTGCTCCAATTACGATAATAATTATTCGATAGATTCCACGCGATAGCTCGTGTTGCGTGATGCGATCCCACGATTCTCTTTTCTCATTGTTAAAATCAGATTGCATTTCTTTTACAGTTATATTCTCTTCGTACGTTTCTGTTTCTTAGAGAGAAAAATCGTGGAATTTTAAACGAATAACGTCGTCGTAGAAATCGGTGCGAGATATCGAACGATTGTGTATTTCATAGAATCTACGAAAGTGTCTGTATCGTCTTACTATTTTCCCCGATGTTTCGAATAATTGTCAGTATCCTTAACTTTATTTAAACACGACCGTATTGTACTTTTAGTCTTATCAAATTCGTTCCCGAAGAGATTAAATATTCTAATGTTTCTTGCAACAAGTATGTATCTTCGAAAAAGTATGTATCGAAATACTTTTCAATGTTATTTGTATCGTATAATTCAACACTCACAGTAACTAAGCAATTACGTATATCTATATGTCTCCAGTATTATCGTTTATATTCTTTAAACACACAGCAAAACACGATACGTACGATAATCGTGAAGTATAATATAGCGATCAGAGAAGCGAACCGTTTCATTAACTTTTCGCACCTAGGATAATAAATATAATTTTCCAATTCATTTGCAAAAAGATATTAAGATAGCGTCTCAACCTCCTCCTATACGTATCTCGTCTTACGTTTCTGCAAGTTAACAGAGTCTTAAAAACTCTTGCAGAGATAAAGTTAATGCGTAACGTATATAAGTAGATACGTGTATGCTTTCTATGCAGCGGGAAGAAAAGAAAGAAGGAAAGGAAGATACGAATAAATGGTATCCATCTTTCATTCTGCCGATTTTTTAAAGCAAAATATTAGTCTCATTTCTCATAATTTCCATTTGCACATTATCATTGAGGAATGCATCACGTAAATCGAGGGTTAGATGCGCCTGTAGCTCCTCGCATTGCTTTCTAAGAC
Organism: Bombus impatiens; assembly: GCF_000188095.3. Taxonomy (NCBI): domain Eukaryota; kingdom Metazoa; phylum Arthropoda; class Insecta; order Hymenoptera; family Apidae; genus Bombus; species Bombus impatiens. Next base: position 1,045,251 of record NT_176570.1, read on the forward strand.
ATGAAACGTACTTTCTTTCTTTAGGCGCGTGTGGTCGCGTATTTGACGGCCGCGGTATAAAACACGTTGAATTTAAAAACGCAAGTTTTTACCGACGATCGAGTTTTAACGAGAAAGATCGGCAATGTACGATTTATCGTCGAAACGACGCGCGTTTTGTACTTTCTTTCTTCCTTTCACGATTTTTGAGAAACTTTCACGTCGATTGCGAAACATCAGCTGAAAAACGTTCTAACAAGCCCCGAAAACCTGTTTCCAGTTTTCATTCGATCCAAACGTACGACAGTTTCGTTCTCTAATTTCCTCGTTCCATGTTATTGTCGCGACTCGACGCTGGTTAATTCAGCCGGCAGGAAACGCCAGATAAATCATTTAATAGGCACTTTTCTTCATTTATCCGAGAGTTCTTTTAACTCTAAAGAAATTCTAGACAGAAACACGCGACAAGAGTACACAGATTTGGATATGAATTTAGTAAGACTGCAGTAAGAGACTGCATTAATTAGAAATTAATCTTTCAAAAATAATAAAAATAAAGAATAATATTCTATTTATTGAAATTATTGCTCCGATTGATGAAATTAAATTTCAACAATAATAAGAATCAGGATAATCTGAATATCGTCGAGGTATAGATATCAATCCTAAAAAGTGTTGAGGAAAAAAAGTTATATTTACACCAATAAATGTTATAATAAATTGAATTTTTAATCATTTTTGATTTAATATTAGACCTGTAATTATTGGATATCAATGAATAAATCTAGTAATAATAGCAAAAACTGCTCCTATAGATAATACATAATGAAAATG
>NT_176570.1:1046114-1134610 GCF_000188095.3 Bombus impatiens
TAATCATTTTTGATTTAATATTAGACCTATTTGGATATGAATTTAGTAAGACTGCAGTAAGAGACTGCATTAATTAGAAATTAATCTTTCAAAAATAATAAAAATAAAGAATAATATTCTATTTATTGAAATTATTGCTCCGATTGATGAAATTAAATTTCAACAATAATAAGAATCAGGATAATCTGAATATCGTCGAGGTATAGATATCAATCCTAAAAAGTGTTGAGGAAAAAAAGTTATATTTACACCAATAAATGTTATAATAAATTGAATTTTTAATCATTTTTGATTTAATATTAGACCTGTAATTATTGGATATCAATGAATAAATCTAGTAATAATAGCAAAAACTGCTCCTATAGATAATACATAATGAAAATGACCTACTACATACTCGTGTAATTCTTTTTAGTTGTTGCAAATGTTGAACGAAATATGAAACGATATTGGGAAATATTTTAGAACGTAACGCTTCGTGTTAGAATCATCGAAAGAAACGATCGAACAACCTCTTTGAAGATGTTTATACGCGTCTCAGAGATGCTTATATTATATCCAAATGAAACATCCAAAATAGACTAATTGTAATATTCAGAAGCTAAGTCGAGTGGCATCGTTACTGAAATTCATCTGAATCCACGCTAGTTAAATCTCGTTATATTCTATCATAATTACATAAAACTTGTCTTACAAATGCAGATTACAGATAAAACTTGCCTATAAACGCAAGATTTATCGCGATCGTATAAAATTCTCTGCGGTCTGCTTAAATTTCCATTTCGTTAAAACGAAGAATTTCATCGAACGAAAAAAAGAAAAAAGAAAGCTTTCGTCTGATCCAAACTGCTATACAGCTTCCGAATCGGCCGCGTTAAAAGACGCTACGCGAGCGAAAAAGCTTGCTGCCGATCGGCTACGCGATGATTACCTCGAACCTTCGAAATCGAGTAATAAAAACCGAGATATGAACTTTCGGCAGTCACAGGCCTCGGAGGTTCGATCGCTTAATGAACAGTTATATGGTAGCGGTCGGTTGGAAGACAAAGTGCCATGAGAGATAGCGTGATACATGCTGGTGTTTGGCCAAGGCGGATGAAGAGAGACAAGGTGAAAGAGAAGAGTGGCCGACGGCCAAAGGCGGCACTTTCACTCGACAGTGTGTCGAGGATGTGCATGCTCATGAACTTGCTACGCGGCTTCGTTTGCTGTGGCGAATGTAGAAGCTCGATCACGGCGCATGCAACTCGAGTTTTGTCACGTGCAAGCCCTGGATATCCGTTTGATGTAACCAGACGCATTTGTGACCGCATTTTCGTCGGATCACTTGAAAAGCGAAACTCCACTCGGGGAAGATCGCAAGATTCGGTTAATTAGTCGTCGTCTGATCAATCGGGAGGTTGAGACATCTGATAGAGCGGAGTGTGGGTTTTTTAACGACAAGCGTTCGAACGTTCGTTTTATAGCGACGAGACGGACGACGGAAAGGAGAGGTTTTTTGCTCGAACATAATGACAAAATTCGGTTAAAAAGTAAGATCGTTCGCATAAGAGAGAATAATAACTGAGAGCAAGGGTATGCGTGAGAGCAACGTGACGATTTAGGCTACAAGGTATGAGGATTGTATGGTACGATGTAAAATCTGATAAGAACGAGGTGGAAGAAGGTTGGACGTTATTAAAGCGGAAGAAGCTTTCGAGTGCAAGGCATGTCCTTTTCGAAGATGGATTTTATACATTTGTAACGAGCTATGATTTATATTTGCAAGACGAGTTTTATGTAATTATGATATGACGTAATATGAGCAGCATTGGAGCTGGCTTTGTCGCAGGTTGAATGACATATTGATATTTCTTATTCAATCTCTTGAGGGAACCTAAGCGTCTTTTGGATTGCGAGAAAAATTGTTTCTTGTCAATTATTAAGAGAAACGCGTGCCTTCTAACTTTTCTATAAAGAAGATACAAAACTGTTAAAGTTAAGACCAGCTTTACTAAAGGCACGTATAAAATGCAAGGAAAGAAGTAGAGCAATATTCTTCTTGTCCTTTGCTCGCCAAAGTCGACAAAATTAAGGTGAATTGAAGTTAAAATATCGTCCACACTAATCGTTTTCAAACACACATATCCTGATACATTTTACGCAGGATATTCCAACAAAATTGATGTACATAAACAGAAGGTACGTATCCACTTGAGAGAAAAAAAGTCCAGCTATATTTTTGGGACGCAACGTTGTATCTATAACAAAAGTGGCATTGTAAATAAAGAAATATAGAATAGAATAAAAAAGATGGAAAATAGACGTATGTGGAATTAGAATCTGAACAATTGCGTATTCCTGTGGCGTTAATCCGTCTCTAGCTGGAGCCAGGAAAAACATACGACTCGTTACAGTTACGTGAATCACTGCGAAGACGGTTTAAGGACGATGACAGATGCCGATGAACGAGCGATTCATATTTCGAGCAGGTTCACGCAGCAGAAACGCGGAAATCCTGGCACGCGTGAAAGCTGCGTTTCGACAATGTCGCCAACGTGGACGATTATACAACCGAGTCCTTGGCGTTGAATAATGTATAGGATCCCGATTGGCGCGACCAGCAGATGCGACAGAATGAAGTAAAGTGCAATTAGCTTGCAAAGTACGATACTACACGTCGTATCGCGGGGCGACGAGTGAAAGTCGAGGATGACAGGTTTGTAACGACGCCGAAAGAACGTCCTCGTTCGGGACAATTTATCGGATGAGGCACATAACTCGGATGGAGTCGTCGTCGTTGATTTTGTGCCATCGATGAGATCGATGGAAAGCGATCGAAGAAGATGGTCCGATCAAAAGGAGAACTCGAGTAATAATATCTTAAACGAAATATAATTTCAAGTAGGTTCGCTCGTTTAGCTTGCAGAAGTTAAGGGTTGAATAGTCGCGATTTAAGACTAGAATTGGGCTACGTGATTATTTACCGTAATTTTTCTTTTGTTTTATTATTTATAAGTAGTTATTATACCGTTTTTACTTGCTACTTATCATTGGCTCTGGCCTTTGGATTTTATAAATTTAATATAAATTGTGATAACTTTCAGTCTCAAGACTGTGTACATTGATAGTGGAGTTCTAATTAATAATAAAAGTTCTAGAGTTATAGTACTAACGATAGGAACTGGCGTCGATCGATTCTTCAATAATAAACAGATTGATACTATTCGTTATTTGAATTTCTCAAATAAAATAGAAGGGTTAAGTCTTCTTTGAGTGGATTTTCCCTAAATTTGATTTACGTGTATAAGTATCCCTTCCCTCCAATAACTGTGGAAGAACAAAACAAAGAGACAGTAAGGCAATTCACCAGAGAGATCCATTTTGTAACGAGAAACGATTAGTATCTGAATATGAAACAAAAATGATTATTAAAAATGTTGCTTTTTCGAAATGAAACAATAGTCAGAAAATAGAATTCAAGTGGAAAAAATAGCGAATAAACCAATGAGCAAATAATACACAATTTTAGTCGAAAAGAAAATAATAAAATTGCCTTTTCTTTTATGAACCACGAGTAAAAGTGTTTTGAACAATTTTCCCACACCACGAGGCACTCGAATTACTCACGAACGTTCGTTTAGACATCCTAACTATTTTAAAGGTATCTTCGATTGTTTCGTAACGATCTCTTAATAAGTTTCGAGACTGGTGATCGGAGGCTGATCTCGCTTTCGGATTGGGTCACGCGTCATCATCGTCGAGAGAAAAAACTTTCTTCTGGCCAAGGATGGAAAAGATGCCACCTGCTTAAGGTTCAACGAACCCATCGCCAAACGAGACGCATAGTGTCCACACCCTAATCAGGACTCTTGTCATAAATCGTTTGGTAATTACTTTCTCCTAGAATGTGATTACACTGAGCGGAAACGTGACAAGAGACACCTGATCGTTGTGGTTACGCGTTGAAACTACGCGGATAGCCATTTCTTTCAGGGACTACAACAATCCATCGTCATTTGTTTTGCCGACGGTGAAAATAAATAGCACGAAGAAATGCAGCCTTTCTCAGAAGAGATGCAAATATACAGATGATTCATGACTTGTTATTGAATGATACAAAACTTGCGCATAATTTCTGTTTTTAGTGAATTTATGACGTTGTGGGTTTATCGAGCTTCTCTTAGCTGCAGTCCCTTTAATTTGTCAGAGAACATCGTCAGAGAATATCGTCGAAGATCTATTTGCCATCTGTAAACGAGAAGAATTGTACAAAGGAATTTTCAAAACACCTAGAAGTATCCACTGATTATAAATTGAAGAATAAATCAGATATACGAGATGTGATTAACGTAATATAATTTTTTGCTAAATATCTAAATTTCTGATACTCGAATCGTATCTTCCCGAGAATTTCGTTACCTTCTCTGAATTTATATTAAAACATATCTTCTTTAGAATATTGTTCTTGTTTTTAATAAAAATTTGCTTTGATCCTCCAATTCATCTCTGAGGGATCTATGAAGCAGATCAGAAAAGAAAAAAGAAATATCAATTTCCCTTTACTAAAGAAACACACTTTTCCTATATTTATAGATTCTATCTGTAAGATTAAAAGAAGTGAAACCATTTATAGGTTCCCTAAAGGAACGACAACTAAAACTAAAATGATAAAAGAAAAGTTGTGACCATAACCGCGATATTAAGTTCCCATACGCGTATAAATTATCACTATAAATGGGCAATACCTATATCTCGAGTTACGTATCACTAACTTCGAGAAAGTGTTGGTCTGAAATGAAATTCACCAATTTTTCTCGCGGGACGAAGTTCGTTTTACGATTCGCGATCCCCTTGCGTGTTACACGTCAGTTAGTAACTGTTGCATGAAGTCAATTTTAATTTCAATTAATCGCTCTTGTACTAGATAACAATTAGGTTGTCCAATTTGCAAGTTCGCGAAATATGCGTGTTATATTCGTGAAACTTCGATCGAAGATTAATCCGATCTGCTGGATTATTTATTTTTTTTTTCTTTTTTCCCTCCATGAATAATTGAAAATGTAAGAAAATTTCAGAAAAGAGATTCATTATACAGTAATTTTGGATCTTTTCAAATAATTCTAAGGAGAATAACGTGGCAAGAAGGAAAAAGTTGGAGGAAAGCGGCGTGATGTTCGAAAGAAAGTTCTTCGCGATAGAAACGTGTAGCACCTTCAACAGTGAAACTAAAAGTCAACGAGGAATTGAACGATACTTTGAACGCAGTATGTGCAAACGCTGAATAGAAATTAACCCCCTTTATCTAATGATTTGTAAATTAATTTAATACGCTAAATACATAGTTCCAGGTGTATACGCCTGAGATAAAGAGAAATGTAAATTGAGAGAAAAGTATGACAAATGAGATACAGTCTTTTTTTCTTCGTAAAACTGTCATTTAACATATAAAAGTTCTAAATATGTATTAGAAAGTTTAAATATAATGAATGGAACGTCAGTTCTTAGAATGCTACGTTTTATACTCTATACATGAAATTGATTTATCAGATATCATATTTATAATAGAAATATCAGTATTTCCTTTGATTCTATTAAATATATGCTTTTTTATATCTTCAAAGAAACAACTTGTACTGGAAATAGCTCATTATTGTTATACAGAAGAATACTTTCATTTTTCACAAGGTTGCTAGTAATTGTATTCGTAAAAATGATATTTTTTCCATACTCTAGTGTCAAAGGATATAAACAAGAAAGTATTACAGCTTTATGTAAAAGATACTAAAATATAATTGAAGTAAATATTGTTCTTTTTTTCTTTAATACTCAACAGCTATATAGAATTTCATTTTTCACCTAACCCAATAATATCCCTATAATTTTTTCAACGAAAGTAAGAGGAAAATGGTATTATTCTCGTATACGAGGATGACGTTCAATTAAATACTGGTGTAAAAGGAAATTCCAGCCGCGTGTAGACCTGGAAATATTTGAATCGCGGGGCGCACGAACAGAGAAGAGAAGAAAGTCGCCTGTAACAGAATGCTCATCGGGAACTTCTTCAAACTAGAAATCTGAATTTTTCCAGCATTGAGTCGCACGGCACAGGTAACTTTCGATTGCCATTGCGTCGACTGTATTTACACGGAACGCACCGTGACACAGAAAACGTTCCTTTTAACGTAAAACTAGAACAGTTATAATCAAAAGCAAGTGAAACTTACTCTTATCATCCTGAATAATTTCCAAACAATTCTATGTAACAAGTCCTGGTTAATTTGAAACAAGATCAACGAAATATCAACATTCTTATGATAATCTGTTAGATAAAGAGAAATATGTCGGGACTTTCTTCTCTGCACACAATCGAGTAAAATCTCTCGGATGTCTCTTCTCACTTGCCTTTTCAAAACCAACGGTTAACACTTTTCACTGTCACACGACACGAGACCTGTCCATCACCATCGAAAATGATATAATGTACACGAGAATAAAATGAGGAGAACCAAAGGCGAAAACGATAGTGAAATAGAGGAAACTTATTGAAAGAAAGGTATACAGTAAATGAGTGGTTTCGTACTCACCAAGCTCATGATGCTGTCTGTGCCGACATTCGGTTAGCACGCGGCTTTTACTCAGGAAGATGATCTTCAAGTAGCGATAGTTCCGTGAAAGAGGAGGGGTCCACGATGTTGATCCACGTGTATGAAACGATCGAGCGAGAAACGAGTCGAATTAAGAATCGCTTCCTCCGCTATCTTCCAAATATCGCAGAGATTCGTGGGCAAAAATGTTACGTTCCCATTGTCCATTTCGAGACAGCTTCCGGTATTTTTGACGAAGAAAATCAAAAACTGACTCACGTTCTCGTAAATTTTCGAGCATCTTAATCTGCTTGAAATGTTTGAAACGTTCTTCGGATAGAATGGTTTCGACAATTGAGTATTGAGAACTGAATCTGTAAAATCAACAATATTATTATGAATATAATTTATTATAAATAATATAATCTGATCGTTGATGCTACACTTATAATTGACATTATTGATAATATGGCGATTGTAATCTTTCATTTGTATAAATACCTTTATGAATGTTAAATATTTTAAGACTTTGGAAATCTCTCGATCGTTACTTCTTATTGTTCTCCATTTCATAGATATAGAAAGAATAAGATTCTAACGTAGAGTAAGTATTAGGATAAAGTATCGTTGAAGTTGATTATTGCTTAGAAAACCAAGTGATTTTCAAGTTATGTTATGTCTCCTTAATGATCATAGTCCGATGTATGAAAAAAAGAAAAAGAAAATAAAGAAAGTAAGAAAGCGATTATGAAGGATGAAAGGGTGTGGCAGGAAATATAATCATAGAAAGGTTAAAAAGGGGAAAAGAGACGAAAGAAAAATGGAAAAAGACACATATATGTTACCCCCCGAAATTAAACTAACATATTTTCTACAAAAGTATTCTCAAACACTTGGTACATATTATCTCTCAAGTATTTAACCTTAAATTATCAAGTACTTAATGTTTGAACTATTAACGCAAGTACTCAACGTTCGGTATCATTTCAAAAAATGTATTACTTATCTTAATGGTGACGTAAAATATACATACCACAGGAAACTGGATTACGTAATCTCCGTGTTTTAATTCTTGGTAACATATGCTTTTGATGCTTTTCAAAAATCATCGTTTTTCAAACTGAGTAGGAATTCAAACTGAATTGCATCAGCTTGAAACACACAATACAGTCTATAGCTGCCGGTTCCGGTATGGCCTTTAATTGAATCGCAAAGCAGAAAGGCGAAAACCATGGCGGCGGTCTTGTTGGCGAGATTGTACTTTCGCTGTGTTGTACGCTTTTCTGACCGAGAGTACAAGCGCTGAAGGAATAATACCGTGGAAATCGAAACAGAAAGAAAAATGGTACGTAATATATGGAAATCAATGACTGTCCTTTCATTGTTACCACGTAAGAAGTTACCTACGTCAATATAACCTCAAACGGAGCGGAAAAATAAAACGTCATTTTCAGAATCATTCATAATAAAGCAGCCAAGTAATTGATACAGTCAATTTATTCTTATTTTTGTTATTGAAATGTGATTTTAATAGGTGATCAGGTAATTTATAAACATTTGATCGTAATATCAATAGAGCCACTCTAGTGAATCTAGCGAGTCAGATGACGGTGGAGATGATCAGGAAGGGTCTTCTTTCTCGGAAACGAACATCGAGGATGCTCTGACTTCTTTCAGAGAGCAATGGCAACGTGAATTAGAGATATCGCCCAAAAGAGATCGACCAAGAACACAGCCTACAAAGACAGTTAAAGTTGATGTCTCTAATTCTAACGATGAAGAGTCTATTGAAAGCAAGGTATAATAATGACCAATGGATGTTCTAAAGATATCTCTATGTATGTATATAATATGTGGAAGTAAATATTTCAGGCAAGAAACTTGTTCCTGAAAGGAATTGAATATGAGGAAAGAAGGAAGTTCTATGAAGCAATTCAATTTTACAAACGAGCTGTGTTATTAGTTCCTGACATTGAGTTACGTTTATACGAATCAACTAAAGTAAAATCAAACGATGATAATCATGAAGGATATGACAATGATATAAACAACATTGGTGAAAATGCTGAAAATTATAACGAAGAAGATGAAGAAGAAAGCGATTTATTTGTTAAATTATGCAAAATTGTAAATCAAAATAAATGCGTTTGTTTCCCTAAATTTGAACAAACTGTGAGTACATACACTTAGAATTGTTGGGTAATCTATATTGTTGTGCAACATTATCAGGGCATTCCTTTTTCAGACAACACATATTTCTGCCTTGCCTATGGAGATAGTGCTTTACATCCTAAGATGGGTTGTATCTTCAGAACTTGACTTGAGATCTCTTGAAATGTTCTCCAGAGTATGTCGTGGATTTTATATATCTGCAAGAGATACCGAAATCTGGAGACTTGCCTGTGTTAGGTATGTCAATAAAAATCACTTAATAGATCTCTGTAATAATGGAGTGATCACAAAATGATCAAATTGTATAGAGTATGGGGTGTAAATTGTGGAACCTATGCTCCAAAATATCAATCATGGAGAGATATGTATTTACAACGGCCTAGACTAAGATATAATGGATGTTATATTAGCAAAACCAGTTACATTCGTGATGGTGAAAATAGTTTCCAAGATCGATTTTATAGACCTTGGCATCTGGTGGAATACTTCAGGTACCTGAGGTATGTGATGATACTTGATTATATATTAATGGAGAAAAATGTCAATTCTTATATTATTTCTTTGATAAACAGATTTTTTCCCGAAGGAAGAGTTTTGATGCTAACTTCAACCGATGAAGCCCAAAGTTGTGTAAATTTTTTAAAATATCGCACTCCACGGAATCCATCGGTTCTTATTGGTCATTATATATTACGCGATAATTGTGTTATTCTAATGCTCAAGAAACAGGAAATAAAAGGAGTTAGTACATATAGAAAGAAGAAGAAAGAAACTATGCATGATAGTGGGGAACAAACATTTCATATTGTAAATATCAATGTATATTATATCAAAGTAATTAATATTAAAAACATGATGAGATGTATGATCAAATTATACTTATGAATATTTATAGGAATTTGAAATTCAGGATCATCATAGACGGTTAAATTCGCAATTGAAATGGCTGAGTTACACTATATTTACAAAATATCGAAATGGACATGAAGCGAAAATGTGTTTAAAGGAGCCATCTGTAAGAGAATGGAGAGTATCGGCTATTGGCGGGCGATACCCGTCGCTTAAATTTAGCAGAGTTAAAAGTTATACTCAAGAAAGTGAAGCTCCTTTACAATAATTGTAATTGAACGCAAAATTATTAATCATCTGAATTGTGTAAGAGTACCTACATAATGGAACTGAAATTTAAGAGAAGACTATATTCTTCAAGCGAACGTTAAATCTTGTACAGATCACTCTTGATGTACATTCAGAGTATGCACGTTAATGTTACATTCTTCCGCTTATAAAAATGTATTATAAACAAGTTCTAATGAAAAAAATACTTTATTCTTAATTTATTATCAAAGTATTTCTTAAATAATTTTTATTAACCTACTGTACAATTCTAGCGTTACAGTTTTCTCTTAAATTCTATCTACATTAATTGTAGGTGATACGTACTGAATGATTTAAGATTTAATATATTGTTTACTATGCACTTCTACGATGCGTTATATGTTTTCAATATAGGTGCTTTTATTTTAAAATATACTAATTGATCACTTTTTTATTTATTTATTAATTATGAAATTTTCAATAAAAATAACGTCGGAGATAAATAATTTTAACGCAATACATACATATATCGATAATTAATTTCGATCAGACTATAAGCTACTGCAGCATGCAATTTATACCAACGATCAGATCCGCAAGGACACGTTCATACACGATATGGTATACTAAAAATATATTTATTTAGCACGCGTACTATCTATTGATAAATTTCCTCTTCAGATAAAATATTTCATTCTTCGAGACATTCTTGCGGCTCTGCTCTATGCGAATTTCATATAGAACTTTATCATAAACGTATACACTCAATCAAAGTACGTGAAAGAAACGAAAACACGATTGATATACGTATATTAATTAAATTTATACCATTTACTTTCTAATTGTAAGATTTATCGACTGTGGATAGCAGGTTAATCTATGCCTGTATTTCAAATGTAAATGAACGGATTGTGCATTCTTCGTTCCCGATACCTCTTTATGGGCGATGAATTTACGTATGAATAATTGAAACCCCTATGGAATTAAATAAATTCCAATCGATATTTTGGGATAGTTTTATTCGTTTACACGAGTGGTATCGACATTGAGAAACGATGTGTGTCTAATTAAAGGAACGAATGTCCGGGAACACATCTTATAAATTATTGCGGATTTTAAATTCTTATAATCACAACAATAAACGTATTTTTGATGTGCTTATTCGAGTTGAATTATTTTACTCGAAAAAAATGGAATTACTCCTGATATTCGAATTAACGATGAAAATAAATATTTCACCATTTATCTTATTCTCTGTGATATGACAAATTAACTTTTGTACTCGTACTTGTACTTCAACTATTCCACGTGCTCTCTTCTCGTTATATTTGCTTTTTTTTTTATATGTATTAAATTTTGGTACGTATACTTATTTCTTTCTTTGGTTTCTTTACTTAAAAAGTGGCCGTCGATTAAACAGAGTGTGTACCTACACACAAAGTAACCGACGGTTGGCGTAGGCTCGATTTATCACAGACTTCATTAGAAGATTTTCACCCACACCATTCGATCACAGTTCATCGTGTTTCAACTGATCGAGGATCGTTTTATTACACGCGGACGAGTCGGAGATCCAAGCAAGATCTTGCAGAGTCGCAGCGTGCATCGAACAAATCGCCAGGACAACCAGCACGTGCATTAAATTATGAGAATTCAACATTAGATCCAGTTTGCCTGGTATCCATTTCTCAGGAATACGCAAGGCGCCTATTATTGCTCCCACAACCGCTACAAGATCCTAAAAGAAGATAGGTATTTTTTCAATGGTTTTATTTTATATTTTAATGATACATAATACAAAAATTTACTAATTGCATTGACTAATGTTACTAATACCTTTTTATTTAATAGATACATTTAAAACTTAAGCATTTTCTCTGAAATGAGCAAATGGTCAACCCCTTCTATCTTATTACTACATCATTGTGTTGATACCAAATAGTCTATTCATTAGAATTAAAAGGTGAAATTATAATAAATTACAATTTTTATTCGCATAAACAAATAAAACTCTAGTTACAGAGAGTTGAACCGAAGTATATGACAGCATTTACCTGTAGTACAATGTGAAGTAAAGCGTCTGGAGAACCACCGCCGATACCTAAGTATCGCAGAGTCATCATCAGCATTCTCATGAGAAAAAGGGGTGCGAAACATAATCTTCTCTCCCAAGGAGATCGCGCGTTCATCGCCTGTGAAATATACTTTCAAGTGTTCAAAAACTAAAGACAATGATTTTTAATTTCTAATGGATAAGTCCGTGGATACCTTAAGTAGACCCCAAATGCAAAAGAAGCAGTAGATGAACATACAGAAGTACCAATAAATATCAGGCAAACAGTGGATTGTTGCAGCCATCATAGGTATTGCCCCTAAGATTATGAATGGAATTCAAGTCTATTAGAACTATTATCGTATTATTCATATAACTATTGAATCATGCAGAAGCCAAACTGATCAATCAATTCTTTGATTTCTAAGAAGCAAACGCTAATACTAAAATTAAGAATGTTTCAGAAAGTGAAGTTAATCACTTTGATTTCTAAAGTAATAAGGTGATTCAATTATACTGTAATAATCGCTTAAATAATTACCAAAGCTTTGACACAGCCATATACCGATCATGTCTAATTTTAATAGCGTTCGGTAGAAGATCTCGTCGTAGTTCAAATTCATAAAGAGGTGGTAAATAAAAGACCCGATCCACGGACTAGTGGCACCGATTAAATGACACCAAGATAAAACTGCTATGAGGATACCTTTGGTATTCCATGGGAGAAGTTGCGGAATGGTCAATAACATGTATAGGATGGCAAATCCTGTAACATAATTTTGTTTAATTAATTTACATTATCAAAAGACAGGATATAAATAATAAACTTAAGAAGAGTGTCATTAATTTGTTAAAATAATTACAACTGAAAATCTATTGATCCTATGCAACAAGTCATTTCTTGTCATACAAATGAATGATATATTATCATATTTTCATTGTACAAGTACATATGAAGTAAATATTTGGCTTAATGAAATTGATACATAATTTGTACTTGTTTGTAATATTCTCTATTCTTTATTCTGTCCAAAAAGATAGAAGCTTCCATTCTTTAATTATAAATAAAGAACACTCTCTCTAATTACCAACTTCTTAATTACCTCGTCGTATAAAGTATCTCGTGCAACAGCGAACAATGTTCATTTTTAGAGAATTAATGTTCATTAAATAAATGCTTTTACGTGATGTTCGTGTTTACCTTCACATACGTATAGTCTCTTTTACGCCCATTATTCTTCGGTTATTAATAAACTCTTTGTTGTTTGATATGATTGACGTAACGTGACATTCCCGTTTTAGACATTTTCCGCACGATATTACATACATACGTAATATCGTAAAATCGTCTCATGGATTGTTCAATCGGATCGTTAAAAATTGATATAGAACATGCATATGAATATTGGATGAAGGTATTTAGGAATTTCTCATGAATTTTTCTTTTCAATATGAGATTACTATTATCAATGTCACGAATAGATCACCGAAGGATAACGTACGGCTTCGCTGATCGATCTTTTGTTACCCCGCAGTGCGCCGATAGAAACATAATGATTTCTCTCATAAGTTGACCTTGAAATCGCTAAGTTCAAGGGTAATCCAGTTTTCTACTTTATTGAAGCACGACAGCTACGTAACTCTCCCTTTCGCACCACATTCCGACATTCTAACTAATGTGATTATATCTAAAAGCTAGATACACGAAAATTTTCATATTATAACATTTTAGATTTTTCGAAAAATAGTTTTTTCGCTTATTATTTTATTCTCATTTCAATACTGTCTAAACTGATACACGTGTAGTAGTATCACACGTGTCTAGATAAATCTCTTTCTCCTTTATTTTGATTTCCTTATTTTGAAGTTTGAGAAGCAATAATTACCGTGTATAATATGAATGTACAGATGATTTGCAGCGATATATAGATCAATGTGATGTACTAATGAAAATAACTACGTTTCTATCTCAATAAAAGTCAACATTAATCTTGCTAAAAGAACCTGCTTGCATTTAATAATTACAAGAAGATTTCAATAGATCCAGTATGGAAAGAAAATAAAGACACAGGTATGTAACTCTTCTATATCACACAAGGGTATAGAGGGTTTAATACCAATCATCCGACAATTGATAAAACATTTCAGATCTCCCAATCTCAATTAGACATTCATCCACCATAGCAGAATCCAAGTACCACCATAGCTTCCTAAAGGACTCGCTTTCTATTTTCTACAGCTTAGAACTTACCATGTGTTATGATATTAACAGTCTCATTGTGTATATAAAAGAGACTGCGAAGACACTGTCCGACGGTCATGAGCGGTCTGTAACCAGTGCGGATATGGGGATTGAATTGCAAGTGTTGAGGCATGTCGCTCCATCGTCGCAGAAGGCGAACCTTCGGTTTTTCTTCTTGCGATGGCTCCTCGTGCATTCTTCTCTGATCGTTGTCCTGGCGATAAAATACTTTCGCGTCGCTAATATCCTGGAGCGGAGGATCTGCCGCCTCCGCATGATGCTCGTCGTCTCGAAGCAACGTCGTGCAAACGAAGTGCTCGTGAGGAATGTTAGAAGCACGGAGCCGCGCGCGGGGCACAGATCAAACTCTAGAAACGAGTGTCTTGGACGTCGGTGGTGTCGTTACTGCATCAGTTGCGTACTCGATGCTCTCTGTCCACCACCATCCGTAGTTCCGACCTCTCTGACGGTGCCGTTACCACGGAGACCGCATCGATCCTTTTCATTGCCAAAGAGAACGCACCCCTCGAATACACGCGACCAGTTTCCGCGGGCTTGGTCACGGATTTAGCCCAGAAATGCAGTTCAGAGGGACTTGCTTAATTCGCAGAACCACGCCGGTTTTAGAAATTACACGCGTCATGAACGTATGGGGAAAATCGGCTGTGAGGATTATTTCTAAGGTAGAACACGTGAACATGGGTTTTCGATAGAAGTCTATTGGAATGGAATTAGGTAATGAACCGATTGACCGAACTTTTGCCAATCGAATACACTTTCAGTAGCTTGCGAACGTATTCGAACTCTCGCGAAACTCTTTTACGAATATATTATGAATGTTATACACGCATTATCTTTAACTCTTATTATACGTTTAAAGTGACTTTTCATGCCATTACAGTAACTTTTTATTAAATGTACGTTTACGGTAAATGTCATGTGACTTTTTTTTATACATCCTTAGATTAGTTTTCAATTTTATCGGTATAATCGTTACAGTTGCGTTTCAGTGTTAATGACATTTCAAAATGTTTTATGTAACACGAGCAATGTTCAAATACTTTCTTGAGCTACTATACATGTATGTATGCACGTGGATTCCTATTATTTGATCGAGGAATCGCATAGATAACGAAGAAAATCAACGAATTATTCTTATATGAATATTTGTTTAGAGAACAGCTTTAAGGAAATGAAGTTGTACCATAGTACTTTTTTGACTTTGCGGATCGTATACTATGAATTTCGTAGAAGTTTGATTTTCTTTGTCGGAAAATTTCTTTATCCAATTTCACTAGAGTGCCTTTTATAGCCGCGACTGGATTATTTAAGAAACGCACGGGGCTTGATATTTATACGTGCGATCAATTAAAAGGACACATTACCTTTTTCAATATTTCATCGATGAATTTGGCAACTGTTGATTAGATCCATTTTACTATTGTCATACGGACATCGTCAATATAAATCGCCCTGGAAACGTTAAAATGTCGATATAAATATATAAATATTGATCTCGTTAATAAAATTTAATAAACCCATGTGATTTAAAAATCCAAAGAATGGATATTTCTTTCGTTTTAACTGTTAAAATAACGCGTTACATATTTTTATTTTTATCGTGCTTGAAGATCAATTTTTGCTTTCTAAATTGAAAGTCACGAAGCGAAATAAATGACAGACAATATTTTTAGTTCAATAGACTGCGCTTCAGATAAAAAGATGATTTTGATGTAGGGCCAATATTCAACACGATCTGAATACCGTGTAAATCGAAAACGACGGTGCGATACTCATTGACTCTAGATTGTTCTCGGAGTGATTGCCTTTTTCTTGCGAAACGTCATTCACTGTCTTTTAAGGGAAACAGGAAACAAGACCTGACACGTGAACGTGAATTTCACGCGATCTGCCTCCTGCGGCTGCAGCCGTAAGAAAAGATAAGGACAGATACTCGATTCGATCTAATGGACAGTTTCCAACTTGTAAGCTTATATAATTTATTCGTGAATCACAGCCGATTTCATTTGCTATATAAGATACAATTGTCCCCTTGTAGCTACTTGATCTACTAATACGTTATACGCATAGAATGATTAAGACAGTTTTAGTCTTTATTCTTTGATTACGATCAAAGCTGTGAAGTCGATTTTATTTCGTGTATGGGGTTAGTTAGTCGCGCAAGCGCTATGAGCTAAAACACATTACCTGCATCGCGTCCATTTCGTAAGCTGGATAAAATGGCTGCAGTTTTAGTACAGTGTCTATTATACCGTTTTACTACAAGAAGCACGTCTATTTTAAATAGCGTATTAAAGGTTCAAAACAATCGCGATTATCTTTATCGTGGACGACAGGTATGTGTCATATAGAAGTCACGTGTAAAAAGTCGAAATTTTAACTATGTACAGTCATTAAATCCATTAATTCACCTATCATCATTTTCCCTCCTCCATAACACGATTGGCGCAGGTCCAGATGTATCACGTGGCCTTGTGCACGGGGTAATCACAATCACATCGAGTTATCGACTTGCTCTCATCGAATCGGAGTTCCCTTGTGTTAAAGGACTTAGTGTAGCTTCGATGGTCACAAAATGTAGTGCACGGTATAACGGTGCCTTTTGCTTTTTGTTTCTTTTTCTTTGCGCATAATTCAGTGAATCTTCATAAAGAGTTTCGAATTATACATGTGTAAATATAGAAATCAGAATTTGTTGGAACAATGACCGAAATGGTTACAGCATTCGTACAGAGAATTATGGACGATCGCAACGAATTTGATCCCTTCTGCAATGATGAAATGTTACACCCAGAGGAACTCTAAACTCATCGCGATTGATTCAACAATAGGGGTAAGTGTCTCTGCTTTTCTCTTAAAATAGTCATTTCTTGAGAATATGCTTGTTTATTTGTTTTCAATTTTCGCGGTAATTTTTAATTTATCTTACGTAGGCATATCGTCTGCTTACATAAATCGTTTACCGATAATGATGTAGTTACCCTCTTGAATATACTTGGGTGTGGTGCCACCTACGATAATATACGGAGGTCATCAAACGACATCAATCGGTCATGGAGAATTTATATGATTACTTCAGAACCTCGTGAACATTCTAGTTTTGTTTACAATTACTTGAAATTTGAGTATGCTCTGGAAGTTAATGACTTTAATAAAGTGTGGTGTCGTACGAGTTATTACTAATCTAATGTGGGGACAGGTATGTAAAGTTCCTCTAATAAAATAAGCGCAACAAGTTAGATTGATATTTTGGAATAAAGGCTAGGTTGTTTTTCAATGTATATTTTGAACAGAAATAGCAAATTTATTTCGTACTGATAATACTTGCATAATAAATTAGTAATTGGGTATTATTTTTATATAGTTTTTGTACGATACACGTTTTCTTCGTGCCGCTTACAAACGAGGTTATCAGGCGTATATCACACATGTCACAAACATCGTTCGTTTTAGTTGAAATAATTTGTTCCATTTTCAGAATTTATTGCATCATATATATATAATTTATTATTATAATGGAATAATAATAGAATAATAGTTATTAAAGAAAGTGTTTTATTTACTAACACGTATCGAAATATACGATTTCATTTCGATATTGTTCATAGAATACTTATTTAAAATATAAAAATAAATTAATAATGTCATAATTAGTACGTCGATAATTTATTTAACTTTATAACATTAAAGTATTTAGTATAATAAAACAATTATGAAAAATTGTGCAATATACACGAAGTTTATACGACATACATAAATTAAAACAATTTATTATTGAAGTAAATTATAATGGTTTTGAACTTAGAAATATTTTCTTCTGATTGAAAAATAAATTTTGCATGAATTTTTATTATTGTCTGTGAACGTGGTAGCCGGTACTTGTAGGTACAAATTACATCATTTTGTATCTGCCGCAAGCACTTAGTAGTGTGGGGGATTAGTAAGGTTCGCTCGTGCGCAGTCGTTTCAGTTCGTTTATACTCGGGTCTACGATTCCGCACGAACATAGTCGAATACCATTCGCCAATCGCATCGATCCGATGTCCACATCGTTGTCACATACAACAGTGTCGTACGTAGCACTCTCATTGCGCTCTTTGAATATTTTGTGTTTGCAAGTACATTTTGGGACCAACCAAGCTTGATTTATCCCTTAAACGTAAGTCTTCTTTTCGCAAATATTATCACAGTACGTTAAACTTTGATTACTCAAAATGTCCAGCAGAAATTATGCATGTGTTGCGTTCACTGGTACTTGATGCTTCTCTACCTTCAAGATGGCCGTTTCATGAAAGTTCCCTTATGGCGTATGCTTTGCGGTTGTCTCTCTATTCGTAAATTTTGTCGCTTTCATTCTCTCACGATTATTAAATACGTACGTATTGTACGTTGTCGCAATGCACAATCTATTCTTCAAGGATGTTAGGGTTTAAGCTCGACGCTTCGTCCCAAGAGACGAGTATTCCATTAGCATTGATTTTACTGGTAAGCGTGCCTATACGTACTCGTTACCTCATTTTTATTTTATTTCCCTGCTCTTCATTATATCTGCCGTCGTGCACATCGTATTATCGTTCTAATCGTCTTCTCCTCCACGTTTCCCGTGTAACGTACGTTCAACGATTTTGGCGGGATTGACGATTTCACATGGAAAATGAATCCTCTGGTTTTCGCATAGGGCTGTATAGCACTCTCAACAAACTTTCTCAAGAGTTATAGATATAGTTACTTATCTTTTCGGAGTGGGCTGTTTTCTTTATAGTGCTTAGTACGCTCTTACGATGCGACTGCCCACATTTTCCAGAATTTTTTGAGCTGATGTCTACGTCGTTGTCGAAAAGCAGTGTCATACCTCAAGCATCAGCTTCACGTTCTTGGATATCATCCATCTTCAGTTTCATTTGGAACCAATTGAGCCCGTTTCGCCTTCCTGATGTAAGTACATGTACTGTCGTTTCAATAGAAAGGCTCAATAGAAAGGTCCTAATATCTTCCTGAAATTCGTACAATATTTTCAGTTGTGCATTTCATATATCTATGATCTTCGATTCTTTTCTTCAATCCTGATTGTAATGTCATATTAATTATGATAAAATGTCAGAATTTCTCTAGAAAACTAATAAGTCTAGGTCATTTAAAAATTATAATTAAGTTTCACTTTGCCTGTTTGCTTCAACTTATATTTTATGTAATTTTAAGCTAGTTACAGTACAGTGATCGGATAAGCCATATTTGCATGAATTATACATAAGTACATATAAGTATTTTTGGTTATGATGGCTCATTTGTATATTTTTATATCATATATATATATATAATATCATATAACTCTTTTTATATGTAGTTCTTCCTTTCTGAATCTTTTAATACATAAAAAAATCAATCACCTAATACATTTAATTTGTATCATTTAATTTATTTGGCTTTTATGTATATTATGTATTGAAAATATTTTTAAAAGCAAACAATAAAGTTATATTTATGTTGAAATAAAGAATATATATAATATAACAAATTTATGGCAATACCATGCTTTCTTATAATATCTTGAACATTTTAAAACATTTTCAACTATTCTCAAAGGAATTTCTTATGTTACATTAATAATGTGTCATAATATTGGATCATAATTCTTATATCATATTCAATATGTTTTGATCATCATAATGGAGCAGAGTAGTTTAATGAACGTATAATTATGTATATTCTTTAAACTTTCACCATTAGGTTTATGACTACATTTTATGAATCTGAGTCTTCTTAGCTGCAGAGGCATTTGGTTTTCATTCATTAATTTCTTTTTAGATCTGTGTGTGTATATGAACTCTAAATAATATATTATCGTTTGTTTCAGATGCCACGAAGCAGGAGGCGTCATCGTACTCGTAGCCATTCAAGAGCACGTTCACACTCTGCAGGGTCTCTCTCATATGAACACAAGAGACGCCGCATTGACTATGAAAGTCCACGAAGTAAAGGAACTTATAGGTAAGTAACAGCACTAAATTATTTATTCTATAAGATATATACCATCATGGATCTGACTGAGAATCTAGGCGATTACCTCTTAATCTTATATACTATAAGCAAGAAACATTAATATTTCTGTTCAAATAATATAAACCTATGTCTGATACACAATGTTGCTTGACAGTGACATAGTGTCTATTAAGAGCATGTGTAAATCAATGACTAAACAATACGACGACTATGTTAATAAACTATTCATGGGCATGTTGAAGCAGAAAATTAGGGCAATCAAAACGTGTTTACTATTGCGGATGAAATAAAAAAAAGAAACAAAGTTTTTTCTATGGCATCATATTTTGAAAACAAGAGTAAAACCGTTGGAGCGCAAAATTGACTTTTTTTTGTAAGACTTGCGTAAAAAACATTAAGGAGGAAGCAGGGTGGGGAATAAGTGGAGCTACAGCACACGAGACCAATGCCACGAACGCGATCTCCCACTCCGAACACGCCTAGTATGAACCGAGGAGACGATAGAAATTCTCCATGAGATCTTTATGGCTGTCAGTCGTGGTCGGTGCGTTCGAGCTTCCACATACTCGCTGGGGAGGTCTTTCTACAAGATTTACCGGACGTAGTTGATCCAATCGAGTACCGGAATAAGTCGTGTTGGCTGTTGTCTCGAAAAACGATTCGAAAAGCATACGTGAGTGCTGATGTGGGTTTTATCTGAAATGATTTTATTTGGGAAGAATTGCAAGCGTGCGAAAGGTATAAATGAGTCGAGGTACAGTGAGGATACTTATTAGGGTTTAGATGTATGTGCATTGTGTAGTTTATATTCAATGTACGTAGGATATGTATGATGTTAGTAATTTTGCGCGTAATTCGATGTTTATAATTGTTGCTTGGAAATGTATAAGTATATACTGGGATTTAGGACAGCAAAAATATAGTAGATTTTTAGTGTTGCTTCCTGTGGCTGATTACACACGTTCTGTAACTTTATCCAGAATAGATTTCATGTATTGCTGCAATTGTTAACGATTCCTCCTCGTATGAGACAAAAAAGATTGGAAGCTTATTATCAGACGCTTTATATGTATTGTAATTTATCAAGTATAATGAGTCATGAATAAACGATTATTGTTTGTTCTTGGCGGTCCCGTTTGCGTAAGTGTGTACATAGCTTTGTTTTACGTGTCTCGGATTGCTACTTAATATAAGGCTTGTTTTGTCAGGCAATGTTTGTTTAGAGAATAAAATATGTCGATGATTAGGAAATTGGTTAGTTAGATACTTATGTTTTATAATCAAACAGGTTGTTAAATTAAATTAATTTAAAGTGGATAGATTAATTAAGGTAATTTGCTTTGGATGATTTGATTATAATTATTCAGAATTGTTTAGAAGTTCATTATCATGTCTAATGTAAAACATATATTATTCAATATGTGTGAATAGCAAGAATAATGAACTATTATACAACTAGTATACCATGAAATTTTATAAAATATGTATCTTAACATTCAGCTTAATCTATGTAACTTTTTAATAATTTTGGAAAGTATATATTTGATATTAGAAAGTGAATAATTTTAACACACGATTATTTACATATCTATCTTAATTCATATCATATTCAAACTAACAACTTATAATATAAAATATCTAATTTCACAAAATTCCCTCACACGCTTGGTCTAAAATTATTATTCATTGATTGGAAACATTATATCAAATCCTACAAAATAAATTACCAACTAACACGAAAGAAATTCCATACTATTCACACAATCGGATCTCAGAAACTTCATTGTATACAATAAGAGGTAGTAGCTTTCAAGATATCGATCCTATCGTTTAAATAATATAGTAGAGGTTCTAACACGATCAATATCATGAGATATCCACTGTAAATTTTATTTTCAATGCATCGATCGCTCCGCATTAAATATTTCTCGTTTAGACATTAGATGTTCAGTTTGATTGTATTTCGAGCACCGTGATTTAAAGAATAAATAGATCAGAAAAAGAACTCGTGATCGAACCCGTTGGAGTTGATTTAGTTGCACTGGCTCGCCAGAAACGCGGAAGGATTCTTGGACAAACGTGGTATGTCGCAGCAGCGCGTGGATGAGAAGGTGTTTTGTAGAAGTCGTCGCTCGCTGAGATCGTTTAATTAAAATGCCCTTAGATGGCAATTGCCATCACTCTTCTGAACTATTCTAACGCCGGAAAGTATTATTGAGAAACTGCTAAAGGAAATTTGTCGTACGAGAATTTTATTGATGCGCACTTTGTTCCTAATTATTCAACCACCGTCGTGTTTGTCGGATGAAAATTATTGTATATTGATTGGCAGAAGAAAATTTAAAAGGCAACAGTTTTGAGAAGATGCCATGATCTTATAAAACGGAATTATATTTGACGAGAGCTACTGCAGAATGAAAATGGCTATTAACATGTTAGAAGATCAGAACAAAATTCATCAGAAGAATTTTATTATTTGTATGTTCTTGATTCAAAATTCTAGCAAGTTTAGTAAACTTGGAGTTTGAAATTTATATGGAGCAGGTTGAATAAATTATTGCAAGTTATATTTTTAAGTTTTCTAAAATTTATAGTTTAGATAGTTATTGGGGTTGAAATGAAATAAATATTGAAATGTAATCTTTTCCCTCTGAGTTAAATGCGACAGGATAAACTAAATATTTGCTGTAAATAACTTTAGAGCTATCGTTAGGGGAACAGAGAAGCTTTTTATCGTATTTTGATAACTCTTATGGAACTTCGTAACATTTACTTGAGTTATTATATCTCATTTTGTATAGTAAAAGAGCTACGACGTCGCATGCTGCTTAAAAGTATCTGAATAGTTGATAGGATATAAGGCGTGCAATCGTAGATAAAATGACTTGCGATAATTTTCTTTATGACCGTTGCAACTACGTATAGTGTGTCACTATGACGCGATAAAAATGTTTTTTAAAAGTTAAGATATCAGAATAAAATTGATGTCCGCTACTATGAAAGCTTATATAATTATTCTGCTTCTTGAACAATTCTTTATCTTCAGATTATTTCATTTTCATATATATGAATCAATGAAAGATATAGTTGATGAGTTAATACTAGTATGTCGTTAATATAAAGTTTAGGGAAATTCATATCCATTTAAATGTCTTGATATGAGCGAGTATATCTTCTTGAGTTCCTTATTTATGAAATGTATTCATAACTTTAATTATGTAGAGTATCACAAAGTAACATTTTATGAAGAATAATGACGATGGTAGTAAAATTTTGTAATAATCTGTAGAGTTTATTAGAATTCCTTATGTAACAAATAGATATCATTGTGTAATAGAACATTTTGCCTTATCTTTTCTTTTTTCTCTGTGTGTTTTTTTTTTTAAGGAAAGTAATGAAACTCTCTTATAAATCTCATTACATCAAATAATTTATTATTTGTTTATTTTTTCTGGATTTTAACGGGAAATTAATTTAAATAACAAGCTACTTCTCTGTTATTTAAAATGGCAAGATACTAACGAATAGAACCTGAACAAATATTTTTACATAAAGAGCCTTTTCATATTCTTAAACAAACATCTAGAATAATTATGGAAAGATTTAAAAATCCAATTGCTATAAATTCTGAACGAGTAAACAGTGTACATGTTTCTTCCTTACGATGTTCTTAAAAAAAGAATTAATTAATCTTGTAGTGGAAAGACTTTAATCGTTGTTGAGAAAGTAGCAGCCAGTTACAACGTATTTGCGCGTTCCAGTTTGTACACTTGCATCGCTAGAAAAACGTGCAATTTCTCTTCGTATCAATATATTATAAACTGCGTCTCATGATGAAGTTATCTCGACTTTCGGCAATTTATGATATTGTAACTCGAATTTCACGACGCTCTAATGCAAAACCTGGCTGGAGAATGTATAGAATTTCATTAATATACGCGATGAAAATCAACGAGGAGATCGTTATCGCTTCTAATTTTGGAAATCTTTGAAGTTTGCAGTGATAACCACGTAACATCGTATATCGATGATTTTCTTGGAACTTCTTAATGAATTTGCATTGACTTACTGTAGACTACGATCATTTTCTGAGCTTTATTTTTCGGTAAAGAAAGTCGTACACTGTTTAGAAATAAATTTTTCAACGTAGCTTCTCTCAGAATTTTATTGAATTTTCAGCGATTTGTATTCTGAAGTCAGGTATTTTTTTTTTTTTAGTTAATTCACCTTTTCGTAACTTGATTCCTGGAATTTTAGTATGTTTACAATGATTCGCTTTGAACTAGAACGTTTTATAATCAATCCTAATTTTTCGTAAATAAATATTCACTGTGTCAGACTATTTAAGTATCCATATCGTGCGTTTACTGATGATTTCGTGGCTGTCACTGGACAAATTATGGAAACGTGGTCTGGGAATCGTACTATTATGTTTGGAATGATTAGATAGCTTGAGACTCGATAAAGTATCATAGGAAATTTTACTGAAGATTTTCCATTCAAAGTTTATCAAATCTGTGGCATAAACGTAGTGTTCCGATTCTATCTCGAGGATTAATCGAGAAAAAGAAACCAATCCAGGCCTTACAAAAAACGTGATAACGACGTAGGAAGAAATTCAGAGAACAAAACACAGAATAGAAAGTAACAGAATTTTATATTTCCATTGAATCGTAATTGATTCGCCGGAATTCAGGAAAAAATCCATTGATAATTTATAATACGCGTTTCGAATTAAACAGACAATCGCGAAGCAAGATTTTACGTTTGAAAAACGCGCGGTATTTTCACGGTTGATTAATCGTGCATTTCACGGAAGATTTCGAGGATACGAAACGACTAATATGAGAGTTTAGAGATTAATTAAATGCTTAAAGCTTCTTCGTTCGTTGCCTTTAAGGTTGCATTTAACGAATAGTGGTAATTTCTCGTTGCAGTTATTTCCTGGTATCGCGTGCCGGTCGATGACTGATCTCAATTGCGTTTCTTCGAAATTATTCAATTTCGAGATTCCAATGCGTTTCTTGATGTATTATACGCCCGATAGCAATTTGTATATACCGACGGTGTACCGCGATTTCTTGCGCGTTTGCAGTTGATCGTGATAAACGACCGGGAATAAGGAAGGAACGATGGAGAAACTTAGCCTCGTAGACGTTTAGTAATGCCAAGGGTCGAGAAGATACCAGCGGAGAAACAGCTTCTCTGCATTTTTAGCTTAGCTGGTCATTTTCTGTTCCTTCTAAATGAAAGGATTTTTGTGCTTCTATTTAGAAATTCATCATACAGTAATTTATATTATTGGAATTTTTGAATTATTTTAGTAGAATTGTTGGAATTTTATCTCTTTCCTTTTGGTTTGTTGATGATATTCCTCTTTTTAAACGAACAAGTTTTTCGAAAGTCTTTTTAACAGTTCTACTATTTTTTAATTAGGTATAATTGTGATTTTGTGTTCGATCGGGAAACATTGTACAAGCGTTTACGTTGTAAGAAAGGAAGAGTTTATTGCTTAATAATTTGGCATTAAATTCAATAAGTAGAATCTTGTAATAATTTGGGTTGATCTTTACGCGGTGAAAACTTCGAGAAAGTTTGACGATTTACGGTTACCGCAGAGAATATTTCTCTAAAAGCTTGCTGCTAATGTATATCTAAGCGATCTTATAGCCTGTTTCCGTTGAATCATTTATCAGCATGTTTCGTTTCATCGCTAGATCTCGTTAACAAATGAATTGTCTGTAGGCGAGAGACAATCACGTGCAAGGCTGACCTATTGTAAAATTTCCTTTATAAAACAGGAAAATATTATCTTTTTTTCCTACTACGAATTATATTTTAGTAAAAATTCGTAACACACTAGAAACCATCAAGGCAAGTCGTTAAAAGCCCCACAAGGCCCACTTAAAAGAGAAGAAATTCCGAGAGTAATTATTTTGAGATGATAAACTACATAATCGTAATCACAGTAAATAATCAAGAGTTTCTACAAATTACGTTCTGCAAAAGAATCCTTAGCCAGTTGGAGATGCAATTGGTACGCGTAAAATCTAAGCTTCCTAATTATCTCCAACCATAACGCGAGACCGTGCCTCTCGAGTTAATTACCTTCGTTACCGGTCTAATTAATTACATAGCTGCACGCGTTTACGCGATTGAACGATAATAAACAAGGCTCCCGATGAAACCGTTTGTACTCTGGCAAATTGGCTGCCGCAACGATAAAAATTCTCAGTCCCCGTTTAACGTCGCTATTGTACGTTACGATCTTTCTTGTGATTTTGTCGTAGCTAGAAAACCTGTCGTCTCTAATGAGCGCTCGTTCTTACGCCAATTACGTTTTTGTTCTTCGTTTCTCGATTCTTGGTTTCTTTCGTAACATTGTACGATTCTCTGCTCGATTAAGATCTTACGGTTGCGCGTGTTGGTCGTTGCTTTGCTTCGAGTAAAGAGTTGGAAAGAAAATTCAAAATTTTTAATGCCTTTTGTTCTTCGATATACGAATGAGATGAAAATTTGTCGCGTAAAAAGAGCATTGAAATTGAAAAAGATTTCAAGATGGAATTTTATAGATAGACTATGAACGTTTGAGCCAGAGATTGTAAAAAAGAATTTTCAATTTTAAATGAATCTGGTCGTTAAATATATAAATGGGACAAGAGTTTCTTGCGTAAAGTACAATGCAAATAGAAGAAATTTCGAGGTGAAATTTTATAAATAGATTATGAACGTTTGCTCTGGGGATTGTAAAAAGAATTAAACATTTTTAATGAATCTTGTCCTTAAATATACAAATGAGGTAAATGGAATGAGGAAAGTTTTCGAGGTGAAATTTTATAAATAGATTACCAATATTTGAGCCGGAAATTATGAAAAGGATTTTAAATTTTAAATGCGCCTTGTCGCTCAATATATAAACGAGATAAACATTTATTGCATAAAGGAGACTGAAGTTAGAAAGGATTTTAAATGTTAAAAATAGATTATGAACGTTTTTTGTGCATTTTGCATAAAGATGCATGAATATGTATGATTTCATGGAATTAGAATTCAACCTTAAAATAGCTATAATATAGAATAATTTCAAGAAAAGCTCTCCCATTAAGGAAAGATATTTCTGGCTATATTATATCGATAAAATAACTCCAAGGAAAGAACAGATTGTTTAATGATACTTTATAAGCGTTACTTTTTCTTGAACCACAAATTCTAATGTATCGTTGTCATTGAAAATGATGGGTCTGTCAAAAGAATCTATTTTTCCTCGCAGCATAGAGCGCGTTAACAATAAATTTAACGCAGAGAAAACCAATCAAGCTTAGAATCTAGGTATGTAGGTCCTTGTTTATTTTCTCCTGGTGCTCTCTTTATTTGCCCATCCATCTGGAGGGCTCGTAAAAAGTTTCGATCAGCCTTGCAATAATAGGGGAATTCCTCGCGAAGGGTGGACGTCAACGTTTAGTAAATGAGCACTGGCTTATGAATAAACGGTACGTGTCATAAATTGCTTCTTCATAAGGTCTCGTTTTATCTGGTTTAATCCGGTGATAATTGTGATACATAAAATTAATTTTTATCAGTAATGGTTTCTAGAGGTTTGAGGTGCCGACGAAGTTTGGAACGAATGTAATACGAATTTCGAATATTTGCTCGGCGTCTTTTCTACTTTTGTTCGAGGATTTTTTCCGGTCTTTTATGTTATTTTCGGTGTGAAGTCATTTGTGTTAATTTTAGTATGAGAAAATTGCTCGGTATGGTCAGGAGTCTAACTGTATGTGGTATCTTAAAAGTAGAAATATAATAATAATTTATATATATTCAAATAATAATTAATTAAATCAGATAATGTTTGGAGTGATTTTTAGAAGTTCGAAGTTGTAGAATGAGTTTGAAACAATTGCAATATGGATTTTTAGTATCTTTATATTTTTATTTGGAAATTCTTCAAGATTTTTATGCTGCTAATAGTATCAAATAATTTCATATCATTAAAGTTGAATATCATTAAAGAACTATTGGTAGAACAATATCGACGACGAAATGTCGGATAAATGATTATTCGTCCGAGTATCGAAGAACGATATTCAGCTCGTAAAAGGAAACACGATCGCGAAACTTATAGAAGTATTTCGATAGCTTTCACTGATTTTTAATGCTGCTATAAATTTTCATTATAGTCGGTCTTATTGGAATTTCGAGAGAACATGAAAGGTCATAGTTGAACGTAAAGACATACAATTGTTACGGATTGTGCCAGATTTCACGATATCTACCGAGTCGAAAACATTTACAGTGCTTTCATATGCTCGTCACATCCTTCACGTTTATATTCATGTCTCTCGTATACTTCAGCCAAATTGGTAAATAAAATTTGAACAAGCGTCCCTATAGTTTTACTTTAAATAAAAATTCTAAAAATACTCTGCCTTTCAGTTACCTGGATAATAAATTTCAAAAAGTCTAAATATATTATCCTGCTTTTTTTCCTATATGGGACAGTCTTTTCATAGTTTTATTAGTTCCAGAAATAATCTTCTTTTCTATAAGATTATACAAGGTGTGCTTGCATTAATAGACCGTAGTGCGTTATGCACTTTGTCTAACTGGGCGCATTGCTTTATATACATATATAATTAAGGAGTTACCCAATCAATTGATTTTGCCACTCAACGAGGCATCCGATATTTCAAAAGGATTGAAACGCTTATATAAGCAAAGATATTACATAAAATTATTACGCTTATGCTGGTAGCAGCATCTCCCTTATCTCTGCAACATTTCATCTGTTCAATTATTTTCAATGCTACGTTTGCAATGGTAGAGTTACATACACGTTATTGCAGTATATATTATGTCAGTTGAGTATTGTCTACTACAGATATTTATTTTCTATTATATGCGATATTCTCTTGTATCTTTGAATTCTCAGGAAAGATGCTTCTCCATGCCAGTATCTCCCCTCTAACTTTAATTTCTGTGGATATTATGTACACGTACAATAACAGAATAGCCCTTTTAAATATGAATCGTTATATGTATTAGATCTGTTACTTTAGGAAAGCCTGTCCACTAATAATTTAATTTCTCATAAGAATTGTAATTTTGTTAATTGCAAGGGGTAAAATATTTTTCTATGTCACGTTCCCCTTTCTCGTTTCAAGCAGCAAAGCCCAACTTCAAATTGCCTCGGTAAATAATCCCCAAGATAGTGTAAAATACAAAATAAAATTGTAAAAGCAATAATGAACGAGCAAATACGAAAAGGAAATATTTTTCACGTTGGAAATTTTCTTCCACGGTAATCGCCGATCGTGATCTTCTCAAAGAAGTCTTAATTAACCGCGAGGCGTCTTTTAGCAGTTTCGATCGATACATTTCAATCCAAAAATACCCACATACGTCAGTATATATCTGCGAACGATCGTCAGTGTTCCAAATACGAAAGTAAAAAAGTGACAGCACCTTCGATTCGACTTATCTTTTACAAATGCGACAATGACAAGCTGTTTGTCATATAAGCGGGCAAGTTTTCGACGAGACCAAGGACTTGGTTTCCTTCTTGGGCAAGTTGCGCATAAATCGTCTAACACAGAACAAAAGTTTCAGTTACCAAGACCCGGGGAAAGCTTCTTCGAGCCGCGTTCGACCTTCGAGCTTCTTTTCAAATTCGTCGTTTCCTCTTCCTGCTCGTTCCGCACTACTTCGTTTCGACTTCCTTCTCCTTCAAGGAAACAACTCGTTCTTTTCGAACTTCCATTTTACAGAATCTTTGTTCACGTGTAACGTGTGACGCGTATGTGACGTTGTTGGTTTCGATTCGACGCATATTTCGCTCGTCGATCAGCCACAAAGTCTTCCGTAATATATTATTTTCACCATAGAATACGCTATCTATACTTTGGACCGAGTCTGATCTCATTTGCAATTCAGATTTGTTAGACACGTGACTTGTTTTCAAGAAGTTCTTATCGATGGTGACTTGAAAGTTTGGTTGTTCATTGAAATTGGACAGTCGTAGAATTTGCGAAGTATGAATTTGATTAATGGTGGCTCAGCGATTATTTTCTGCAACGACAATGTGACATAAATCCTCTGTCCGAGATTATCTTTGAATTGTAAACGTTAACATCTAATAATTTAACAGTTTTAATAATTTTGTCCCCTTAGATTCTAAATAAGCTGCGTAACGGGGAGTTTTGAATAGAAAATTGCCAGATTTGTTGAAGTTGGAGTAATTTGTTTTATTTATAGTTTCTTTGTACTCTTGCCTTTAATTTCAATTCTCCACACCATATTCTTCTTGGACACAGAGAAGTAGGAATTTATAGGTTGCGAATAATTAGATTTTCCATTCGTTCGCGTCAAAGATATTACTTAAAGCTTGTTGAATAAAGCACAGGTATGGCGCATAATATCAGCGTTCGCTAAATCACATGTTTTGAAGAAACTGTTTCTAAGAACGGCTATAGATCGCTTGGTAATTGACAAGATTCACAACAATGACTTCGCAGTGTTTGTCTTTAGGATATAAATAAATCTGTGAATATCTTCGATAGACTGTTTTTCACGGACTACGTTTTTCACGAAGCGAATGACAGCACAAAAAAACTGTAAATAAAATCAATTACTCTAACTTTGACGATTCTAACAATCTTCTACGGTTCATAAACCAAAAGTTACAGATCAAACGAATAAATAGAAAAAGAAAGTATGAAAATCTACAAATGATCTACAGCTGTCATGCTTAACGCTCTTTTCTCTAACACGTTGAATGCCATGGGGGTCACCGGTGACCGGCGCACCAAGATTAGTAGAAATACATAATTTGAACAAATATCAATAATTATATTTTTTTATTTTTTTTTAATATTGCTAGTCCGTGTCTTTCGGGTTTGGACGAGCTTTACATCTCGGTTACCTATTTCGCTTCTTATATGTCTACCTCTCCTCTTATCCACTCAATTAATTACTCCCTTAATTATTCTGTCTCTAAAACTATGGCGACTTTTGGGCTTTTTCCTCCTTGCCGTCTTGTATTGCCTTACTATTATTGTTTTTAGTTCTGTTAGTCCTTCTCCAGTCTCGTTTAGTATTTTTATATCAATAGTTATAAATTTCGTATTATTACCATCGTTGCTACAATGGTGTGACGAAATTAAATGCAGTATAAAATTGATAAAAATAGTTTGGAATGATATATAGATCTACTATGTGTGCTTCCTACCAGTGGCTGTCGAACATGGGAAAATCCGCTTTTACCTTAGTGAACAATAACCCTAAGGAACGTTTCTACCTGAAAGATGTTTGATGGTAATTAAGGGCCTTGACAGTAAAGTAAAAAATGCTAAACCTTGTGACGGTTTTTTAGAATTATTGTGGGTCCAAATAAGTATGACTGAGGGATGAATTATGGTTCATGGTAAGCCCCGGGACGTAACAACATAGAACAATTATCTAGCCACGCGAAGGGACAATATGAGATAATTGATAATGGCAAAAATTCACTAATGTTGATTATACACTGTATACATATCTCTTGTAAGTAATATTTCAACATGATATGTATCTCATAATAAAAAATTCATCGTGGCGCCACGGCCAAACCTTGTAAAACTGGCGTGGCATTCAACGTGTTAACAAGCTTCTACTCTAATTACTTTAACTAATTACCAAATTTTGCCATAAATATTAAATATAAGCATATTTTCGAAAGAGATAGTCCATTATATATTTATATCCAGAAGACTCAAGTATAATTTTAATTCAGCCTTTTTAAAAATGGAAAGAAAGAGACTCTTGAGACGACTTAAAATAAAGTTCTCTTCGATGATGTGTCAGTGAAACGAGGACTACAGGGGCTTAAATATAGTAACCGTAACTGAAAACGTTCTCTCGTGTGGTAAACACGCTCGTGTATAACGCACGACGAGGTATTTTTCGCATGCATGAACTATTTCGATCCTACGTTACGTCGATCATCAAGAAATTTACTTGTTTCGACTCGTACGAACGATAAATCTTCCCTTCGCTCGATCAGTTTCGATCGACATTTGTTCTTTAACATATCGAAAGGCGGTGATTCCATTGTAATTCAGGTGACAAGACGGACTGAAGTTAAAGGATGCCGGTCCTCTACGCCTCCATTCGTCGCCCTTCCTGGATACCAAGGTACAGTATATTTGAAATGTCCCCTACAACAGAACCAACGAAACCTGTTTAATAAGCGATTTATCATTGTTAGTCGTTTTATAGGTGTCTTGGATGCGAAGAGTGGAAAAGGTGTTGTAAATTATGTCCCACACTTGCAAATGAGAAATGTTTCTTTGTGCGAGTAATCTCATCTGGACATACATGCAATTTATTTGTACATGTTTCTTTATACACAGCGCAGGTAAAAATGTGGACCAACCTTACAAAAGACACACATAACATTTATCGTTTAAATAGGTTGTAATTTGTTAAGTTTATTAAGTTTATTATACAACAATTGGTGGAGCGTGAAAGTATTAAAATCGTCTCGCTCGACGATTATTCAGCGCTCCGTTTTATATTCAAAAATATAATATAACGTAAAAATTGAAACGCGTAATGTCATTTGAAATTTGAAATTTTCACGATGATTAGATAACATAGATTTACTGCACATATATTGCACGCTCGCTTTTCGCGTTTCCGAGGGATAACAGTTTTAAACGATACTTTACGATGCAATAAATACTTCTCTTGCGTTTATCATTGTTAACGTTATTACAAAATTGATTGCAAATTGCGCATTGATCACCTTCAGAAACATAAAGCGACAAAGGATCGTGACAGCGACGAATGGATCGTTGTTCTTAAAAAATATCTCCATGTACGTTAAATACGATAAATTTGTTGCACATAAAAGCTCAAGTTTTATATGCGATATTCGTGCAGCGAGCCACTGATATAATCTCTGTTCTTCGTGACTTCGATCCTGCTTCTATCGTTAATTTCTACTTTCATTACTGATAAAAACGCCTATGAAACTCGAAGGACCAAACCACGAGTATCACATTGTCTAAGGTATAAATTTAAAATATAAAATGTATAATGATTACCTGTTTCCATTTAAAACAATACCTTTACTTCTGATAAAAACACGAACACTAAAAAATCAGAAACATCTAATCTTTCTCACGCTAAAAAACTACCTTCTCCAAGAAACTTTTCTTCCTTAGTCAACTACTCAAACATTCCGCAACCCACAGCGCGCACAATCGATCCAAGCCACCCTCGTAAACCGCCTACACGTTAACCTTGCATCCCTCTAGTCGACGGTCGTAACGTCAGAGAAAGAAAAAGGAAGAAAGTGGTGCGATAAACCGTAGACTAGACTCCCTCACGCGATTAAAAGTCGCCAGAAGAAATGGAAGAGAGAGAGAGAGAAACATTGTTTGTTTTCTGCGACGATCCGCTGTGTTTGGCACGGTTTTAGGGGTGGGAGGCAGCGTTGCGGGTAAGAGGACGGCTTTTGCGCATAATCCTATGACCTCTTTAGCGCGAGGATCCTTCGAAAAGGATACACGGAATGCGCTATCAATTCCACCTTCTACCGTCGGCGTTTCGAAGGACTGTTTGGCCGTGTTCCAACGCACGAACCAGCAGAAAACTCGCAGTCAAAGGCTACCATCCGCGACTTTTCGCCGATCCTTATTGGCTTAGCGTAGTTTCGTCGCGATGCCGTCTCGGTCCGCGTGATTCTTCCTCTTCCGTACGCTCGTCACAGAGTGATTTACATCGAGAACAACTTCCTCGACGGAACACGCTTCTGCGTCTCGTCCTTTCATTTTCTCTCCTCTGTTTTGTATCCGATGTTCTTCTTGTCTGGAGATTATTGCGAGAAAGGCTGAGAGTTAGAAGAAGAGAATTTTCGCCATTCCACGCCGATCGAGGAGCGTGAATGTTGAACCGTTGCACTCGACACGCACCAAGATTTGTTTGTGGTTTGTACATAACGGATGATGGGTGAGCTCGTATCTTGTGGAATCATTGCAGCGGTATGTGCGTTGCGTGTGCGTGTCATGTTTGAACGAAGAGTGTGTTAGATCGTGTGTTGAATAGAATGGAAAGTTTCTCGATCTTCCGTGCGATGCAACTTTTTTGGATATTTTTCTACCGATTCTGTTTTATTCGAATATCGTTACATGACTAGTATAAATATTGTAACTGTACATTAGCAGTTACAATTATTCGGACGACGTCGAAGTTGATGGATATTGCTTGAATAATTGTAATTTGAGACGTCGGATTTCTAACGAATAATAAACACGATGAAAATTGTTTCGTTGTTCTAGCGAGAAATCGTATGCGTGAACAGTAGCCAAAGGATCTTCTATTAACTTTTATTAATTGGTTTTGGAAGCGTAGTAAAGTATAACAAGTGCTTACACTGTCCAAATAATTATGATCTTCATTTTTCAAAGAGTATCCTTAACTATTAAAGATTAAAGAACACAATTTTTTGTGTCAGTAATGTTGAAACATTCATCGCTTTCCAAGAACAAGAAGCTAATTACCCGTTTGTTTTACATTTCAAGAATTTGTTTGATCGACCAATAATTCCAGTATATTTTTACAATGGAACTGTTTGAGGGTTTAATATGATAATAACACAGAAACTTTCCATTCAGTGAAACAACGTTGTTTTTGATTCCTATCAGTCTGTTTGGGAAGAAGGTATTGTTTGGTATTGAAGGCCACGATGTTAGGACGATGGCCGATTAAAAATCTTGGCAACTTCCTGTGCGTGAATCATCGTTAGTCGCGAATTTTCGAGCCTTTTTTGTATCACTGTGCTTCTCTTCTCTGTCCCACGATTTATTCGTACGTGAACGAAATTACGCTTGCAATTAATATGGCTTGTTAGAAGTAACAAACAGTGATACACCTTTCGTCACTATCTGAACATTTCAATGCTTCTAAATTCTGTTTTGTATATTTTTAGTATTTTTGTTAGCAATATGTACGAGGCGTTTCAAGAAGGTCATACAAATTTAAATAGAAGTGCTACACGAGCTGGTAAATTAAAAAGTAGAAAAAGTAGTAAAATTCACATTGAAATTTACAACTGTTTATACGATCTTCTATTGACAAATAAACTTCTCATGTTTCGCGAGAAAATTCACAAAAGTTGAGTTAACTAGTTAGTTTGGTTTCCAAGAGACTTAACATATACGTCGAAAGAAGAGAGAAAAGGTTGGATGGAGACAATCTGTGTCAAGATGCATCTATACATACTTGCCTTGAATTATACGAAGGATACATTGAACATCTACTTTGTATTCATTTCCGTCATACAAAAGTTAATATTTCTTTACTAGTACGTGTTTATGCAACTTTGCTTTTCCCTTTGACACACATAGACATCTAAGATACTTAAATATTTGCTGAAACTTTTTTAAATGATTTGTATTTTATATACTTACATTATATATTTTATAAACATCAAATAAGATGTTCTAAGGGAAAGTGTAATATCTTGAACGTTAGAAGTGCCTTTAGTTAGAAATGTAAAGGCTTGAAAATTTAGAAGAAAATTCTTTAGATCAGTGGTTTTACAAGCAATGGTATGTGTACCGTTAGTGGCACTCAGGTTCTTTTGTACATAGTGTACTTTATCCTAGATCATAAATTCTTATTTGCATACAAAGCATGCTTTTTGGTATTGAAATTTCTAAAATTTTCACTTTATTTGCGCACAAAAGAATTGGAAGTCGCTGTTCTATAGATATTTCTATAATTGTGTTCTCTTGAAATAAAATATATTGCTTCCACTAAATTTCATAAACAATATAGGGATAGTATGAAAGAATTGTTGCTCTTATCAGACTGTGAAACCTCATTTTATTGCGATGGAATTTAAACAAAAATAAGATTAGAAGATAACAAGATTACGATGTTTTCTTTGTTAGCGGAATATCGTTGCATATGTCTACTCTTTTAGAGATACCTGAAGATTTTACAGCTACGAAACGCAGCGTAGCGATGAAAGATGTAACAGCTGCGAATGTTTAACCTTGAAATTAGGATTTCTGCCGCGTTGGACTCGATCAAGACGTTGCAGAAGGCGTCAGCGAAATACTCTTAAGTGAAATGGTCTATTTGAAGCCAGACACACCCAAAGTAGGTCAACTCACTGTTGCGCTGAAATGCTCCCGTGTACATTTTGCGTAGCAGACAGGCTATGCCTGATTCTCAGTCAACTCCGTTTGTAAATTAAATATATCCAATATTTAAACCGTTTGGAAAATCATATCTAATCATAAATATCATCTTTCTTTTTCTTTATACACGATCAATCACAAAAATTTTCTATCATCTGACTATTTTCTTTTTACTGTATAATCTTAGTTTGGAAGCTTGAGATTATTATCTTAGAATCGAATAGTAAATGTTTGTTAAGAATAGATTTCAAGCTATTTATTTGTTTGTTGATGTAGAATTTTACGTATTGCTTATATATGTTTACACGAATACTGTTTGATATATACTTTTAGAATGTATCGTAATGTCTTTGAAATATTTATGAATACTCTGTAAAAGTTTATAACAATGACCGTTTTGCTTCGAGCGAACTACTATCTTGTATGGTAATTTATTCCAGATAGCTTTTGTTCCTTCACTTTTCGTGTTTATGCTTTTAAAATTAATTAAGTGTTAATGGGAGTTTAAAAT
Organism: Bombus impatiens; assembly: GCF_000188095.3. Classification (NCBI taxonomy): domain Eukaryota; kingdom Metazoa; phylum Arthropoda; class Insecta; order Hymenoptera; family Apidae; genus Bombus; species Bombus impatiens. Next base: position 1,082,965 of record NT_176570.1, read on the forward strand.
AGTCAAATAGAAAGGTTTGGAAATTAATTAATCGCCAACTCTGAAGTGTAAATAACAATTGATATTTATCGCAAATATCGGTATTTCGTAAATCATTAAGCTATTTAATCCGCGTTAATTCATCGTACGAGGTACGATACAAGATCGTTGCGATAAATCAAACAAGCAGTTCTGTTCAAGCAGATCGAGATATTTGTAAATTAAGATGTAAATAATTCAGCCGTTCTATCAGCTTCCTTATGCAGATCAAGTTACTTTGATATTCTAGCTACGTTTTTAAATATATACCTGATCTCTTAAGCATGTAATTAGAAACTGTCGCTATTATTTGGAGGAAAATGCACGTCTAAAGATCGTAAGATCTCCTTTCTCTCCTTTTTATCAGCCAGCTATGGATGTAGTAGAGTGAAAGTTAGATTGTTTCCAACAATTATGCCCGGGTTTCTAATTGTAGATTGCGTATGTATCAGAATTCACTATTAAAACACCGTATAAAATGTTACTTAAGGCTGAATTCCATTTAAAAGTTATTACGTGTGAGTGTTAACTAGATGTTCTAATTGTTGGACACACTTTTATTTTCATTTTAATGGTTTAAATTAGTGGCAAAGAAAGATAAGGAAGTTGAGGAACATAATTATCTGAGAGACGTAATCTTCTGGTATCGCATTTTATTTCCAAAGCTGATTTATTTTTGTTATCATCATCTATTATTGTTTATTCATACTTTAATCACAAGATAAACTTTTAATCTTCTTTTCAAAATTTATATAGACCTATCAATTATCCGCAAAGAGAAGACCATATTAGGTCAGAATGTTACTCTTTTCTCCATATGAATCGCTTCGTTTCATCAACAGATTCTTTCATTCTACTCTCTCGTGCTTCAAGAGACCGTATAACCACTAATATATATATACATCAAGCACAAGACTTGCCATTAAAGGCCACTAGCAAATGAAACAACCTCTTAAAAAGAGGCTAGTATCAATTGAATACGTAGTACAAGTATCTGAGTCATCAAAACTTACAGATCACTTTTTCTCAAACTTTGTATAAAAACAAATTTTCTCTACTAAAAATCACCGAACCATCCATTATCATCAATTGCCGTACAATTTTCCTGCATCACCATCCATTTCATTAATTTCTCTATTCTGTCAATATTCCATTCACGACCAACGTCTCGCAGTGAACAGATTCACACGAACGTCTAATTCTGAAGCTGTGATAAACCTAAGACTAATTAGTGGCAATTTCAGCGGAGAACGCGTGCTGAGGTCGCGTCAGCACGACCGCGGAACCAGCCAGGAAAGACGGTACAAGCGAAGCCATCGTCGATCACCGAGTAGCGGTCGCCAGCACGGGCATCGTGATCGCGATCGTGATCGTTTGGCGCATCCCACTTCATCTCGACGTGCAAGGATCTATCGTCACCATGCCTCGTCGTCGACTAGCCAGGATCGACACAGGCATCGTTCACCGTCCTCCAGAAGTCAGGTGAGTCGAATGGCGCCGACAACCGACGCGGACGTCGTTATATTCTGCCCAATGTATCTTTAGATTTCATTTTGTTATATACTATTTGAGATCACATTTCCACGCTTCTGATAATATCGTAGAATATTACGGGGACAAAACTCGGATAGATGTTTAGAGAAATCGGTCTCGATTATTGTCGACCATTCCTCGCGGTCTTATTTACCCTAACACTCATTTCCTATAGTATCACGCTCAATGGCAGGTACTGTGGTACTCTTTCGATTAAAAAGATGATTGATAGCTAATATAATATGATATATAGCTGATATAATAATAATAGATAGCTAATATAATATAGTTAATATAATATAATTTGAGGATGTTTATTGTATGTATTTATATTTTAGAGATTGTTTATACCGACAAGTATACTTTAAATATTCTTTATTTTTTGGGTGGTAAAATATTATTTTCATTCAAAGATTAATGGTTTGAAGACTTGGCGGTTCAAGGATATCTGTTTCGTATATTCGTTGAATCTAGGTGTTTAAAGATTATATATGTATGTTTAACAAAGGTTTTACTGAAAAAAGAACTACAATGGTTTTAAATAATTACATCTGCTGCAGTCAGCAATTAACAGGAGTAAAAAGTTACAAAGTATGAGTAATCTGTCCTAATTTCTTTTTCTTTTTTTGTAAATGTCGTACACGCAAGGGATGAAAAGTTCAGTTACCAAGATGTGTACAAACTTGCAAATAGTATTGCGTGTAAACTATTATATCGTGTGCTGCATATTATAGCATATTGCGTGTGCATCTTTTAGAAATTCATGCAGGCTGCTTGTAGATATCAGAATCCTTATGCACGAACGCATATCTGTACACAATGCCAATACAAACATTTACAAATATGTGGATTTTGTGTAAAGTATATAAAGTTATACTTGTGAACATATCTTCTTATTTAAATACACCAATTTTATAAAATGCGAATATAAATTTCTATATATCTGCAGACTATTCATAAAATTCTATAAAGAGACGCATACAAATTTTTGTCCGCAGATGTACGTCGCATTAAGTTTCTGAATGTCTACAGACTGTTCATAAAATTCTACAAGGCATATACAGACTTTTATTTACAGATGTGCGTCACACAAGGTTTCTGTTCGTGAATGGTTAACAAAATTCTACACGTGGTCACACACGCACACAATGCAATACACGATATATTGAATATAGATATATTAACATAGGATGTCTACACATGGTGCATACGTCCATCATGTACACAAGCCTTGATTTTTGCGGTTAGTCCATTATCTTCTCGTGAATTTTTCACATTGCATTCGATGGAACGTAGATCTGGCGAATCATCCCCCACGTATACAACTCGCTTCTCCTGCGTGTCTCCACTATCGGTATCTATGAAAAGCAAGGATATCCGTGTTGTCTCTTGCGCGTCCCGTTCGACAGACCTCTGGACGATATAAATACGTGGACATGAGCAAAAGAAAAGGATCGATCAAAGAGCAAAGAAGAACGGAATGAAGCGAGAAGAAAAAGTCAAATTCTACATCTATCTTAGGAGGTAGAAGGAGCATAGCGATGGATTTTTGCGGTATTTGAAGACCGTCGATTATCCCATCAAGGAGCGAGCAATGATTTATCATAAATCTGTGGAAATTTCATGAAATTGTAAAATCCAAGTAGAAGAAATGTGTTAGAAAGATGTTAAGCGAACCTTTGGAATTCTTTTTTTATAGACAGAATGTGATAGCGTAAATTGAGTGAGAAAAGTTCAAACAATGCGCGAACGTAACCCGAGAGAAAATAGGAAAAAGAGGAAACGATTTAGTGGAAGAAAAAACCGAAAAGAAGATAGAGGAAGATCGGTACGCGATGCACACATGGGGAATCAACCTCTGGAGAAGGCCGCGATGCAACTAGCGCGGCGACGCGTGTACCCGGAGCAAATGCCGATGATTCTTCTTTCTTAGCCAGCGTCGGCTATTTTCGACCGGCGACTATTTTCGAGGGGGACTCGTCACGCGGTTTCGCCGCGGTTTTAGTGCGAGTTTGCGCCAGATGGCCAGCGCAACACCGTCGTCCTCCGCATCGTCGTCGGGAAACGCGCCGGCAGGGAAGCCGGTTCGCCGGAAGCTGAGGCACCCGCGTAAGACAAAACCATTCTTGCTCCTCCTTCGTGTCGGTTCCAAGAAAATTCCACCACGAATCACCCTGTGGCGGTGGAAGCCGATCGTCCAAACAAGAGGAAAGAAGCCAAGACCCCGGTAATGATCCGGACGTCGATCATCCAGATCTGAATGAAGAGAAATATTTCGTCCATACAAGTGGTACATAAAGTGTGCATTATCAGAGACTGTAGAAAACCAACAGATCTAGAATTTAGAAGAAACAGAGAGATAGAATCTAGAGGTACATATTTACACATCGTCGATTAAGGTAACTCGAGAGATCTCAGCGAGCTGACCCAGAATCGATCACAACCTGGATTTAGAAATACGCGTTGTTCTTGGCAAGATGCGACTGTGAGAGCGACACGAAAGCCTTGTAATCCTACGATACGAAAATTGTACGATTTGCTACGGGAACAGAAGGGAAAGGAACAGACAGTATTGTTCACCCTGGATCATTCTGGAGGCTGGTGCGTGCGTGGCGGCGGCGGTGGCTTGGCTGACGGTGGACCACCCTCGGCTTCGTCCTCGTCGTCGTCGACGATGGCTAGCCAAGAGGTGAACATGTTGATGCCTGGGAACCAGGTGTCGTGGTGGCCCAGGCAGGGATGGGAGCCTTGGGTGCAACGGGGAAATAACGTGGAACCCACCAGGGAACTGGACACCAAGCTCGACGTGACACCAGAGTCGAACGACACATCGATTTCAGAGGTAGCCAACGAAAGAATAGACATTTTTCGAATCTTCATTGGTTTTTTTGAATTTTAGTGAATTTTTCGAATTACCGACGGTCGATAATGATGCAGAGATGTTTAATAGGATTGTTTCTGAGATTTTCGCTAGTCGAGTCATTTTGACTATGGTGAGATATTTGTTGGATATATTTCCTATCGGTCCTATGCATGTGAACTTGTTTTCTCACTTACGTAAAATGATGTGTAAAGCAAAATCATTCAGACGGATATCTCGGTAGGTACATACACTGTCCAACTATGGAGAAACTATGAGCTTTTTTCTACCTTTCAATAGAATATCGACATTTTGTGTCTTAATGCAGTATAAAAGCGCAATAAAGTGCAATATTCTGTTAAGAAAGTAATATATATTGTCTCTACCATAGATTGATTCTTTAACCTGTTAGAAGGGCCAGGTGCAAACGGACCCCCAGTAGAATCTCGTTCTTTAAATCTTATGGAAACAAAAATACGCATTAGAATTTTATCTTTAAATTAGAATAAGATATCTAATTTCAATCGAATATTGAAATAAATGGCAGGATCCGAATAGACCCTATATCTGTTTGATGGGGGTTGACACTTTCTTCCTCCATAGTTGCGCAGCATAACTATTACACCAACACAAAGACATAGGATCTTATTTTACGTCTGTGAAAGGGAAGGGTGGAACGTCGTTGACAAATATCAGGGATAAAACTTACCTAAGCCAGAACTTAGCCTAACACGCGATTCGCCTACGCGTGTACTTGTTTCGGTTGGCCCTCTGCCATAGCGCGACAGCAGCAACGGTGACATGGAACGGGCCAATGAAACAGTCAGAGAGCAAGCGAGTAAAGCGCTAGTTAACCAGCCACTCGCGTTAACATTTAAACGAGCCGGCTGACGACTAGCCCGCCGCGAGCTTTCTAGCTCGCCTCTGCTCTTACGAGGCGATCGTGGCGCACGCGTTTCACGCTTCTTGGTTATATTTGGCAGGCTCGTACGCACGACCACGATAAACACGCGTGCGAACGTCGAGCGGAGAAATACAGTTGGAGATCGCAGTGGTATGGTCGGTTCATCTTCTTTCTTCGCGGCCTTTGTTCTTTCCACTTCCTAGTTGCTTTAGGGATTTGATCCCAAATTCATTGGATAACTCTTTTTCGTTCACAAGTGATCGTTATATGATAATTTTGGTTACAGGTTTGTTTAATTTCAGGGCATTTGTAATTGTAATTTACATCGTATGCCTGTCACAAAGGTTACTAAAGGTATTTAAGATATAAATTATCAATTTTTAGATTGGAATTCTGTCTAGAGTACATGTCTAGAAAGAGGTTTTATGTCGCAATAATTCGTTCACTTCGGAGCTTGACTTGTATCCATTTGTTGTTCAAATTTATTTTCTCTCATTGGCACGATTAATAACTATGCACTGTTTGTGTCGTTTAAGAAGCATAGGTCGCACGCTGTGCGTCAGTAATCGTGTCGGATAAATAGTATAGAATCGTAAACAGTGCGTCTTACGATTATACAAGTTTTATAGAACGCATAGAGTGTGTCATCGTTCGTGTCGAACAAGTATATAGGTCGCACGCTGTGCGTCAGTGGCTGTATCAGACAAGTAACACAGGGCCATAAACATCGTGTCCCGTGATTACTAAATTTCATAAGACGCATAGGGTGCGTCAGCGTTTGTATCGAATAAGTAGTACAGCGTGCGCGTTGTACGTCAGTGGCTGTATCAGACAAGTAGTATAGGGCCATAAACATTATGTCCTGTGATCAGTAAGTTTCATAGGACGCAGACAGTGCGTCATCGTTTGTATCGAATAAGTAGTATAGGTCGCTGTGCGTCAGTGGCTCTGTCAGACAAGTAGTATAGGGCCATGAACGTCACGTTGTTGATTCCGATATACAACTCTACAGGACACAAAGGACGCATCATCGATTGTGTCGAACAAGTAGTACAAAATTTAGCAAAACCAATCGAATAACTGTAAGCTATACTTATTCACTATCTATTTTTAATCACGCGAAATCAAATATATTTCTCAATGGAAAAACAAGTTCCTTATCAACCCTGTTATCAAGCAGATAAACATCGAAGCATGAGATTCGGCTATGGAAGCTCAATGAGAAGGAGAAATCTTGTCAAAAAAATATTCTCATTCTCAGAATGTACGTTACAGAATCGTTTCTAGGCCTCTTCTTCGTTGTAACACAGTCGTGTCTATGGATGTGGAATTTGTTCAAAATATTTCACTGACTAAATATATATTTGCTAGCGGTGATTCTGTGGCGGATAGATGTTTTTAAAACTGGATGTGAAAATTTATCAAACAGCAGTCACTGTACGAGACAGGGACGTATTGTTCGTGTATCGAATGCTGTCATAAACGTTGCGCTTCTTTGTCGTTAAACCAACGTTTACGCGATATTTTCGCGCTAATTCCACCACGTTGGCTCTAAATCATCGTTTTTTTATTTTCCTCTCTCCCGGAAACGGCCGATGATGCACGCAGGCAGAAACGGTTTCCGTTGATGCCAGGAAAGTTCCGCGTGAAACGCGAACTCGTGGGCGAGAATCGAGCATGAACTGCGCCGTTATTTTCTAACGCGACGCGTATTTATACCACTATTTTGTAGGAAACCCGCGACATCGATATCATCGAATCGGCGACCTTGAAGACAAAAGGCCCAGACTTTATTAATAGTTCGCGAACTCTTCCACTGACCAACGTACTTCGCTGGTCCGATGTTTAGAATTTAGAATTCGACGATTTTTTGACGAATAGTGTACTTCGACTATGAAAGAAGCTTTTGATTAACGCGCAATTCACATTTTAACAAGAATTTGAAAAATGTTATGTTTGTTTCTTGATTTATCGACGCAAGAGGCTTATGATTGGTAATCGATGACAATGAATCGGTGAATATTAAAATACAGAGAATGCACAATTATATATCAAGAATCGGAAGTAGAGTACTTGTTACATTATCTAGAAACTGAAGAAAATTTTAGATTCCATTTCTTTACGTGCGTTTAAAAAGACAATTATATAAAGAGCCGCAGTCTATTAATAATCAGTTGATATACAACGATCAAATACTTTCCATAAAGTTGTTCTTTGATATCGTATGACGATTTTTGAGATACAGTATACCCGATTTTTGTTTGCTTATGGAGGAAGTATCTGGCCGATGAGCAATTGGTGAACTGTTTCATATGACGGTGTCCGGCATCTGGTCATTATATTACGAGAATCATCTGTGATCTGAATGATATTTTCAATAATATACAAGTTACAATTAGTAGTATTAGGAATAATATACGACGTATGGATGTATTCACCAGATTTAGATATCACTGCTTGGATATGCCAATATTTTTTCTGTCAGATTAGAACAACCTTCCCTGTCTGACTCATAATTTGTGAATCAATCAACCTGAAGATAAAGTACTTTTCAAGCAAGAAAAAAAAGATTGACCCACATGGTTCGATAAAATGCAAATGTGAATTTTTTTTATCTCGCGTTAGCCCTTAAAAAGCAATTTTATCGTGATATTCTACCAGCAAAGACACGCTAATTCATTTTCTACGCGGTACAAATCACTGTGTTCTATTTTTAATATTTATTCATTTATCGTAAACAAAATTACATGAGCAGAAATAAATAAATTCATTGCTAGACGAGTAAATTATTATTGTTGTAGAAGTACAAGTATTTTCTACGCTATATATCAACTTGTTTTCGTTGGGAGATATAGAAGAAATTGTGTCAATGTTGTTTGACATACCAATAAGTGTATTATACTATCGATAGTCCATTGAGTTTTCACGACCATCAATTGCTTTCCGTCGTTCGAACTTCTCAATAGATGATATTCTTCAAGGTGATGGTAAAATTTGTGTTGCTTATCTATTTTGTCAATTATCACGTTGATAGTTTTACGATTCTCTGAATACTCGCATTGTTCATTAATGGTTCGAGTTTCTTAACGAGTATGTTTACCCCCAAGTAGAAACATATCCACACGATGTTTTGACAACGCGGGAGGCCAATGACACGTTTTAGAGCATCATTGAAATTTAGCTTGTGCCTGCGTACAACGATCTCGCAGAAACTGACGGACCGTGTTCTAATTAACCAAAATTAACTTGGAAGTTCTACGAATACCAATGAACGTAACGATAATAATAAACATCGATAGCCAAGCCATACCATGCTGCATCGATAGTTCGCTTCTTGGGCTCCAACATCAAAATCTTCTCGATGGTGTAACGATCTCGCAAAAATCGATTGGCAGCGTTCTAACGAACCAAAAGCCAAACTAGAAATTCTACGACTACTAATGAACACCGATAATGAACACCAATAGTCAAGCCGTCGTACTATACAGCATCGATTCTCGCCACCTCTTGCACTCCAACGTCAGAATCTTTTCGATGGTGCAACGATCTCGCAAAAACCGATGGAGCGCGCTCTAATTACGCGCAATACGTATATCCGTCACCGGCATAGATCGGAATTTAATGCCACGAAAGCTCCGTTGCTCCCGTTCGAACCGCGCTCCTCCTCCGATTTCGTAATTTCTATATGTGTCAAGGTGCGCAGCGGAGAGACAGAAAACGAACGAGAGACTAAGAAACATCAGGCACGCGTGTGCGAAAACGCCCCCCTATTCATACAGCACATCGTCATGTACAGTCCATGGGCATCGAATTAGGATCACTCGAAACTTACGATAGTTTTTACCTTTTTAGTAAAATAGAGAGGTGCGGTAGAATTTTAATGGAAAATGAAATTAATTCATTTATATATTAATTTGTCTCCATTTGAGGATTATACGTTTTTGCGTATGCTTCGTTATATAGGATCTTTATATTATCTTTACTGTCTTGGTAAACATTTTTCTTGGCCAAATTGTGCGGAATCTTTGTTCCCGAATCTGATAACGTAACAGTAAAAAATAAGTACAGAGGATTAACTAGGCTTAGAGATATCTTTAATGGCATTTTTTATGGCAAAATGGAATAATAAGTGAAACGAATTAAATAATTGATTGTGTATGTATTTAATAATAATTTTTACAATTCAGGACAATTTGCTTTTTATCTGACATAATACCAGTATATATGACATACACTGAAAAGTCTTAAGCACCTTTTATTCTTCACAAATCTTCGATATCTGATGTAGATCGTGAACTTCAAACGATATAAATGTACTTTCTAGTGAACCTGTTAATCCATTAATCGGTTCTTTTGTCATACACAAAATGCCACATTAGATGGTGTTTGTTTACGTCCTTTAGTGATCATTTAATATTTCTCGGTCTGAAGCAAACAGGTGATAATTAGCCTGAGACTTTTGAGCGAGATTTGCCGCGGTTATTCTCCAAATAAAGTTTCTACGCGTAGTCCTAATTCGACAGTCCAGGAACTGTAATAACCGATGAAACACTCGAAAGTGAAAATCCATGCACTCGAAACAACCTACGTACAATACAATTTCGATTCCTACGACATATCGACTTGGCGAGAACACGACCGTACCGCGTCATAATAACCAGAACCTTAAACGCCATCGGTGACAATGATGCACCGTAAGCTTCTTCCGACCTCGTCGTGCACCAGGAAGCGGTGACGTTGCCAAGACCCGATCCTGAGGAGCGTGCCGAACTTCGCCATTCCGAATAAGCGAGGGACAAATTTACGTAATACTCTACCACTCTCTCCTCTTCGTCTCTTCCTTCCTACTGGTTCCTTTCTGTTCCTCATCGCAGCACGGATTATTCGTTTTCGTACACGACAGAGAGAGAGAGAGAGAGAGAGAGAGAAATAGATATCGGTAGAAAAGAGGAACGAGGTACGAAGAGTTTGGAGGAAGAGAGGCAGAGATAGATGTAGAATGGTCGGAGAGTGTAGCTCACCACCGCTGCCCGGTATTTTTAGTGCGACGAGAGTATTTGGCGGGGCGCACCGAATCCTCCTCCTCGTCTTCGTGAACGGTCGACGTCGGCCGTCGTCTCCGTGACCGCCGTTGTGGTCGTGCTTCTCTTTAGTGCCTTCGTCGGCGTCCCTGTTGCACGATGCTCGCACCTACGGCCGAGTGATGAACCTGCGGCCAGGTCCGCGTCGAAATTCTCCGGCAATCGTCGCTGGATCGCTTTTCTAATCTTCCGAGTAATCTGTATAATCCTTCAATCTCTCGTTCGTCTTCTGTATATTGGCGCGCGTGTGTGTATGTGTGATTTTGCAGTTGAATCTGTGAGTCGATTGTTGTTTCTCGCAGCCGTTGTGCGATACAGGGTGAAGATACGTCGCTTGTGTCACGCTGAGAACACTCCGCAAGCTCTAACGGCACGACCTTGAAGCCTGTTGTAACCGCGGTCCGAAGAGCTGTCTCGCGTTGGATATTCGAGGAAACGCACGCGAGGGAAAACTGACGCGTATCGAATCGCGCGATTCAAAGTGCGAAAACAAACAGAATTACCGGAGGAAGCTGCCGTGTGGAATGTAGTCGGGGAAGTTGAATTCCATTGAATTGTTGCACGAAGAGTTTCTTAGATCAACTTTTCTAAAAATCGCTATCGAAATCAAAGACTCGGTCGTCAATCAAACATTGGATCGTTGGCTGGAGATTCTCCACGTGGCTTTAGTCGAAATCGAAACTTTAGAATTAACAATCGATTAATCAGATCGTTGAATGAACATCTTTTTGTTGATTTGGATCGAAATCGAACACTTGCAAGCACTAAATCGTTGAACGAACAGTTTGCTATTTGTTTCTATTGAAATCGAAGATTTGGAAGCAGTGGCCAAGCACCGGACCATTGAATCGACAGTTTCCTATTTGGTTTCTATCGAAATCTATCGATTACATTGTTGGGCGAAGATCTTCCACTTGGTTTTCGTCGAAATCCAAGTTTTGGAAGTATGAACTAGTTACTTAGACGAGGAATTTTGTATTTGCTTCTGACAGGTATCGTTAAACCATCGATCAAACTGTTGGAAGATTTTCTACTTTATTTTCTTTAGGTTTACTAAGATTTCTCATGAAGATAAAAGGTTTGAAAGAATCAACCAATCGAGCGGATAATTGGACGAAGATTTTCAACTTACCTTTGACAGAAATCGAAACCTTACAACTGTAGATCGATTAATCGGCCTATAGAGAATTTTCTACTTGATTTCCATCGAAATCGAAGGTTTATAAGGATTAATCAGAACAGATAACCGCGTGGGCGTCGAAACTGTGTCTCGATGTTCATCTTCGCGCCACGCGACAACATGTCGACGTCTCGTCAAGGTTCGACGGGTCGGCGAAGTCGATACGCGCGCTCTTCGACCACGACGAGCGTCACTCAGCTCCTCAGCGACTCGTGTTCGAATCTCCTACAACGATTAACCACCAGAGTACGAGGAATGTCTACGGTGAACGACAACGTGGGGAACAAACCATCTGTTACAAGACCATCGCCGATCGTCAGTCAATTGAACAGCGCAAGAGCGCGTTTAGAGGACAAGTACTGTACAATCCTTGACAAATATTCGAGAAAGAAGCATCACGATCACACGGATCGACCGTCCATCGAGTACAGACGCACTCGCGAACGAGATCGAGATCACGCTTATTATCGTCGCGAAGACAGCCCGTTTGTCCGCGACGAGAAGACCCTGGAACCTTCGATGACCCGAACCGTGATCAAGAGCCAAACCAACGTAGTGCTCTCGGAAAAAGCGTATCCCTTCGTGAGGTCTCCCACCGCGAAAGAGTTCAAACGCGAGAAAACACCCGGCTATCATCGTGTAGACAAACACGCTTTACAAAATTCAGACGCATATCGTAGATACGGAAGACACAAATCTGGCCATGCGGAGACGCGTACGAGAAAAGTGAGGCCGTATAGAAACGGTAAAAGCGAGCAACTGGAATCTTCGTCCGGTGCTCTTCGAATAGTTCGACCGATGAAAGTGGAGCCTTTGGTGTCGAAGGAGAAGAAGGACGATGATCCTGACAAGACACCAACGAGTAGCGTAGTTAGAGAAAACGTCAACGATGTCAGCGTCCTTCCGATCATCGATTCCGAGGAAAGTGATCCAGCGATCTCCGAGAGAGTAGCGAAGAGGAAGGAGATACAGAGTTTGATCGAGAAGTACGCTGCCATGGAAGAGACTTACAGTCAATTGGCTGCAGGAGGTCAAGTGAAGATGAGGCCTAGCACCACAGATATAATCGCCAGCAAGTATAGGAAGAGTACTCGTCAAAGCGAGCGAAAAGACGCGTCGAAGAGCGCAATGGCCGCGAGTGTCGTTAACAACAACGCGGACACGGTCCAGCACGCGATTGTAAGTTGTCGAACCGCGGGTTTCTATGGGTTTCTCTGACGGCTGTCGATCGTGGATGAACGTTGTTCTGATCAGTCCCCGTTGCTGCTGCTGTGTTGTTGCGTGCCACCTCCTCCTGCCGCACACATTCCTCTCTCACAGCTGTTTATGCGTCTCCGCTCGAGTTAACAAGTCCAACCCTTGGCTGGCGATTCCAGAGCCGCGATGATCTACTAATCGATACTTGTGTTTGTACGGCGTCCATCCGAGAGATAGTTATTGGGTCGTTCTATAAGTCTTGACGCTTCTTCTCTCTCATCGATCTTCAACGAACGTTATTCTTTACGTAAGAAGCATACGGCTTTTTCATTGTTTGCTTCTTTCATCGGTGTTTGGTATTTAACAGGCGTGAATTTGAACTTGCATCTTTGATCGAAGATGGAACGGCGAAAGAACGGCAAGTGAGAGCTTAAATCAAGGGAATTTAGTTTAGTTTAGTTAGTTTAGTTTAGGAAATTTTAAGAAGATCGATAGAACAGCGAAAGTATGGCAATCGAAAGCTCGAATTGAGAGTATGCGACGCGTCTGTTTTCTGAATGGACACTTGGTACTTAATAGGCGTGAATTTGATGAAGATTGATGAAATAATGAAAAAATAGCAACCGAGAATCCAATTAAGACTGTATGCTTTCTGAATTATTAAAAAAAAAAAAAAAAGAAGAAGAAGCGAAAGTGGAAATTAAAGATTTTAATTTGATCGTTTTAAAAACTCCAGATGTAAAGACACGCCAACGATGGTTTTTCCAAAGTTCCAAGCAGGAAATTCTAAAACTTCTTTGCTCGGATCCTGAATCAGATACGTTCGATGAATTAAGAATAGAAACGTTCGTATTTAGACGAAAAAGGTGACAGGAAACGAGGTAGTAGAACGCGTTGACGATTGAGCTCATAGTACTTTTCTGCAATTTCGCGTCAAAGTTTAGCAAAAAAGCGACGAGATTTATAAAACGACCTAATACAATGATACGAATTTTGGTTCGTCATCCAAGAATCGTATTCCTGAATTTTTCTCGCGTTTTCGAGCTATCTTATCGAGACTCGTGAGTTACTAGCCTGTCGTTATTAGGAATAGAGAATTAGGTTTGGTATTTGATAGTCACGTGGTGCTTCGAAAGGTAATTGAAAACCCCAAAATTCGTATAATTGGTAAATCAGACGTAACGAGATTATAATGATCGATCGAGTAGTTTGATCGGTTGAGATTTTAAGAGACTCGTTCCATCATCGGTATCATAAATCGTTAGTATTGTTTTACTGCCTGTAGGCATTCAGACATTTTATATGCAGCTACAGGTCTGCAAGCAAAATCTGTAAGCTGTATACACTTTTAGTTATTTAAAGCAACATTTTGAAGCCTCTTGGGTTGGGATTTTGTTCACCTCTGTCGTCTCACGTCGTCTTTGTAGGAGAAAGAATTTTTCTTTTTTTACCTCGCTCTTGAAACAGAAGACGACACATCAGGGTGGGGAGAGTCGACTTTATTCGACAGTAAGGCTCGAACAATACTGATTTAGTGCGTTTCATTTATTTTCTACTGATTCCAATCTAAGTATCCATTTTATCTTCGACTCGTCGACAATACGCAACAATAAAGATAGATTATTAGAGTTTACAATTAATTTAATTGAAAATATGTACAGTATATTTAGAGTCTGGATTTCCAGTCTGTGGGTTCCAAGCACCAGTGCTCGGCATAGTTATTTTTATAGAAAATTTCTTCGCAAAGATTTCTAACGCTTATCTATTCCACTATAGCTGCATACATTACGCTATCAATGTTAGTTTTAATACTGACTTTTGATAAACGAAGGCAGATTATGTTATCCATGTAACTTAATTATGTTATCCGTGTAACTATCACGTTAGATTAGAGATTATATTCTTCTAGATCTTTATTCTTATACATCTATTCTTAACTATTAACTAATCTATTTTATTTGGCTGTTATAAAAGAGGATCCCACTTAATGAGGATTGGGAAACGCTTCTAGAGCATTCTAACTCTTTGAAATATCTCAAATCATCGTAATACTCGGCTAATGTCTTTCGAAGCATCACTGAATATTCGTACCAGGATGATAAATCCGTTTTAACAAGAAAACTTAACTATATGTTATAGTTACGTAAGTGAATTTTTTTTTCCTCTGGCCGACTGACTTACTGCGATGCCGCGTCGGCGCGTTGAAAAATTCTCGATCTCACGCTCGATGTTCGACTAATCCGAAATAATTGCGCGTTGGCACCGTGTCAACGATCCATCGAAGCTGCAGTGTATTCAGCAAGTTGTTATCGAGTTTAGCAAACTGTAATTTGTAATATCTCTTCAAACCATTGATGGGATAAATTTTCTCTAAAACATTTTTCTATACGTACGCGTTCTTAATTAATTCAATAATTAAACCTTTACACATATATTATGTATTTTCAAAATGTGTTTTCGCGATGAAAAACATTTCTATTTAATCGATAAGGATCGATAGAGTACCACAGTTTTGTCCCCTCGTTCTTCAAAAAAAAAAGAAAAAAAAAAGAAAAGAATCGTTTCAGTTCATGTATAGTAGTTCATGCATCGAGTCAGTTTGAATTCGCGCGTCGATAAGGTAGACTCGAAGTGTCGATCGATCGATCCGCACTGGCGCGCCGTACGAACGTGTCACGACGGTCGATCGAAACGACGGATCGAGCGTCGTGGCGCGTTCATTTGGCGCATTCACGTAAGTACACCGAGTTTCTACAGATTATTGAAGATTAACATAAATATTGAGAAAAAATATATAGTAGAGAAAAGACGACCTCTCCGAGCATGTTAGAGAAAAGAATAATACGTGACGAGCGCACTCGAGAGAAGCTGTCCGACATTTTTTCATTCATCGATCTTTATCCCTGTAAATGAATTCAATCTCTAATTCAATGCATATAAACGAGAAAGTAATATTCTATTTCGATATTTACGCGTATATTTTAGATATCCATTTTCGTATATTCCATACGCTAAAGTAAGACAGCTCCTTCGATGCAATGTACAAAGTAACTAACTTTAACACGAGTATAAGAGTTTAGGAAAAAAACAAGATCTAAGTAAAAAAAGCAATAGAAACGATATTCCTATATCTTTAGAAAAAAAAAGTAAAAGGTAACAAATGAGACATAATGATCGTAATATAATAATCATATTCGTAAATTTTAAAAAAGTAATAATAGTAAGAAATGACAAAATATGTTCGCTTTGTGCCGATGGTAAAATTCGTAACCGCAACTTTCTGACTTGGCAAACCATTTTGCCCTCTCCCCTTTCTCTCTGATTGTTGGGTTACCATCTCCGTTGTAATGGAATGGAATGGAATGGAAACGGATATGGCACACGGATTGGTCACTATGGTCTCGACTGGGCGCTCGGATCGGGTGGTTCGATGATGACCGATGACGATGATGTATCCCCCTACTTCCTCCCCACCGACACACTCGTACGTTCGTCCGTGCTTACACACGTCCTCTACCGCGTGTTACACGGGTCTCCGCCCTCGTGGTGGTGGTGGTGGATGACGGTGTGTGGTGGCGATCGGTTGATGCGACGGCTCTTGGATGTGGACACTCCAACGTCTCTTCTTCTCGGCCACAATGGGATCTCACGCTCTACCCTGCAACGTCAACGATGACCGACAACTTGGCCGACTTACGTGTGGTGGCCATTGACCACACGCAACCTATCAACGTGCGAACCACAACGACTACGTCTTCTCTGGTCCAATCAACTGGTGAATCGTCGATCAACGTTACGACCGCTGGGGAAATTGGTTCTCTGTCGGGGCTCTTCGTCATGAAACCGAACACACTGGGACTGACCGTCGGACCGACCAATGTGATCCGGACCAACCAAACGGTGCACTCCACACCACTGATTGGGTCCTCTGTTGGCACGCGCCGCTGATACCGATTCCACCGGCCCATATGTAGAGCCCACGACCGCCCTCCGTCGAGGACGACGAAGACGGCCACCTTGTTTACCAATCCGGCGACATCCTGGCAAATAGATGTTCGTGAATACGTGAATACACTCATTGTAGTAGATTTAAGCAAGCCTCAGATCGATTGGTCGATCGATCGATCGGATCGGTTACCCACGGTATCTGCCCATGGTCTCTCTTTGCCTCTTCTCGCCTCTGCTTCCCCTTTCTTTTTCTCTTGTTCTCAAACTTCTGTGTTGTAGAATTTTTCCAACTTGCCTCTGTGTATTTCGTTGTGTATGCTTGTTTCAGGTTGATCCATTTCGCAAAATTGTTCCTCGACGTTGTTCTATTTGTTTTAGTTTGACAAATCCTTGATTCTTCTTCGTGATTGCTCTGTGTCTGATAGTCGAGAGAATATTGGATACTTCCTTAAAAATTCTCTGTCTGTCTTAATCGAAAAGGGTTGATTCTCCTTTCACATCGATTTCTGTCCCTTTTAATCATCTCTTTCAATTAATGTTTGTTAATGGGTTTACGGTATAAGGGGTTCCGCAAATGACTTTAGATGGTTGGAAGGTTTGGCAACACGTGTTCGTCGTAGCGATCTTCTTCCTGTTACGAATATTCGTTTTCCTCCACCCTACACATCGTAATCGACGAGTATATCCAATATATATATATATATATAGTGCAAATTGATCAACTCTTGCTACCTCAAACATATCCAAACTAGCTCAAACATGTTCAAAACACTCTAAAACGTTACTGTGTGACTAATTTCTCTATAACCACTACTTAAATATCTTTCCCACTATCATGTACTACTACTTCCAAATACTTCTAAATATACTGGATTTCTCATTAAAGTATACCACTGTTTCAAGTATACCAGAGAATTTTCAGAATCCACTATTCGCATATATGTCTCTGAGAGTACAAATACAGCAACTTTCTCGGAATGCTATTTGCAATATAAATTCCTCTTCTCTTGTATCGAGCTTTCATTCCTGTCATTGAAGATGAAATGTCGGAGCCAGAGAGAGACAGAGAGGCGAAGGAAGGAGGAGAGACAAAGAGAGATCACGCTTGCGCTATCTCGTCGATACGTTTTCTTCGGGATGACGTGTTCCCCTGTCTTTGAACAGGCGCACGAGGACATTGGACATTCGCTCTCATTATTCCGATGGCTTTTCACACAACGTTTCCAATGCATCCAGCCTATTCAAGGCTGGAACAGTGACAGAGAATAGTGTTGACGTCGGGTTTTACACGTGCATCCGGATGTGATAGTCAATGTTATGTCCTCAGGCTGCCAATTTTTTACGATTAGGGTACCTCGGCCTTTAGGAGAGCAGCAGTTCCGATCGATAAAACATAAAGTTCTAACGATACCGTTTTTTTCACTTAAATCATACATCCGTTCACAACGTATGGCGTACAGAACACACATCGGCCGAACGTCCAACAAGAAGTGCGTCTCTGTTGTTCTTCTCTTATCTTCGTTAGAATTTTCTTAGAAATCGTTTGATATATATATATGTATGAGAAATTTATCATCGATGAGAAAAAGAATATGTTAAATGTTGTTCGAGATAGTCCATCGATGATAAATTTAGGTTTTAGAGTCGAGGGCAGGGCCTTTATAGAGCAACACGGACGATCCTTCCATGGACGGGAGGTCTTTGATGTATTCGGACGCTTATCTATCTTTTTACATTGCAGATAAAGTACTGGCCACCCTAGGAGAGGGTACTTTTGGAAAAGTTGTCAAGGTTAAGGACTTGCAAATGTAAGTGGCAGCTAATGTAACTACTACATAGGTAACCTACCTCGGGTCTGCGTTTTTCTATTTTTCTTTAGTCTCCTTTTTATATACAGAATGGCTTACTGTTAAGATGTCGAATAAATTCCTCTATGCTATATGTGTTAAAAATTTTGTTTCAGGTTTTGGGAATTTATAATGGAAGTATTTGCGGAGCAACGTAAGGCAATAATCGAATTTTGTTTCTGAAGTTCAGTGCTGTTGTCTTAAAGTAGGGAATATACATTTTCTATTTTTACGCAAGGGATTTGCTTGTACAACTAGGAATATATCATTTGGCCCGGCAGATTCAGCTAAAGGAACCTGTCAGTGATTTACTACGAGAAACCACATCATTCGACTGAGTTTTACCATACGTGATAGAGAAAATCCGTAATAATTTCGACAATTTTGTATCAATTACAATTTCTAAAATTTGCTTGCACGCGTTTATCTTGTTACCAAACTTGTTACCGTGCAAGACAATTTATTATCACTGGTAACTTGCAACAAAGCCTGTAAGATTCCAAATTGGCAAGACAGTCTTTAAATGCATGTTCTTGGCTCTGTCCAAATACTTTGCTTGACATATGTATTCGATATTTTCCTTAATACACATCGAACATGGTTCTCTGACTTGTTGCAAATCGCTGACAAACTCTTGTTGCTGGAGACAACAACAAACTCTGTGTGTTACTAACTTTATGGACATATTCACGACATAAAAATTAGGCGATACAGCGTTAATTTAAAAAAATGGTATTTAATTACTTTTGTTGCTCTGTAGTAAATGCTTCCGTAATGAATCTCCACTATGTGAAACACAATTTTTTTCAAACATTTAAGACACGCGTAGAAGAATCTATTCTGTTTTGATAGTAAAGTAATTTATAGATTATCCTGTACTTATCCTGTCCTACTCTGATTTCCTCCAAGTTCCTCCTGACTTTTCTTTCTGGGATATTCTTTTTGTTGATCCTGACTTTCTGTCCACTCAGAACAACATGCACCAAAGAAAATCGCAAAGGTGCGTGGCGCGACTCGAGTCATAGCAGAGTCAGAAATAGCCGTGCCGCAGTGTCACAAAATGACGCGCAAGTAGTCGCAATAATAGGATGGCCTTGCACTTTGTTTTACGGGCCTCGACGGGCGAACGAATTGTCACGAAATCGCTCGTCGGGATGCCGATCAGGGGAGAATTTCTTTGAACCATTTTTCACATTCTTCTTTCCTTTCTTTCTTCTCTCCTTTGTCGCGTTTTGGACGTGCGCGCTTTTGTGTTTCGTTATGTATATACGATGATGTTACCGACCATGTGGATTATTGGCGGTCCGGTGGACAGTGTCGTCTAATAAAAGTACAATGACGTTTGCAGGGATCACGTGATGGCGCTGAAAATCATCAAGAACGTAGAGAAGTATAGAGAAGCCGCGAAGCTCGAAATAAATGCCTTAGAGAAAATTGCGACCAAGGATCCGGAAGGCCAACAGTTAGTATTTGCGTGGTTTTTCGACCTGGTGGGGACTGGACCGCGGCGAGTAGAAGAGGGCGATTCTTCGTGTAAAAATAAGCTGAAAATTCTGCGGCGAAATTTCCGCCTACAAAGACTCAATTTTTCTCTTTTTTGTCTGAGGAAATTTAGTTTAAGTTTACTTAATTGTAACTTTAGAATATGAGGTATTATTTGGTTTAGGAATTGTTAAAATTTGTACAAATTATATTTAAAACTTTGGAAGCAGAAGGTAATGTAAATAGAATGTTTACATTTTGCACTATGCTATAATATAGTAGAGATGAAGCAGCGTACTACAATCTCCTAACGTTATTAATAGCAGCAATGTTCAATAAATAAGACCAAAATATTACAATTAAATTTAATATTCAATGCAATATGGATAAGAAATTAAGAAAAATTTGATTAAACTGCTGAAGTCAGCAGTGTGTGAAGTAAATTACATTTGATCTAATTATGTACAAATAATCTTTCGATATGCGTGAAATGATTTCAAAAGATAAAGCAGAACAATCAGTTTATATTTACGTAAAAGAATCGCCTTCTACTTGCTAGCACCATTCTTCCTGCCTATGTATATTTTTACAAATAGTGAATTTGTTTCTTGCGTTCATCTAACATTTTATTGTTACTTTCAGCTTGTGTGTGAAAATGCTCGATTGGTTCAATTATCACGGACACATGTGCATCGCCTTCGAAATGCTTGGGCTTAGCGTCTTTGATTTCTTGGTATGTATGGCATATTTATCAAATAACGTATCGATTCCATATTCCTAACTGTTTAGTATCTACAGAGGGATAATAGTTACCAGCCTTATCCATTAGAACATGTCAGGCATATTGGGTATCAACTTTGCTACGCCGTCAAATTCTTGC
This sequence comes from Bombus impatiens, assembly GCF_000188095.3. Classification (NCBI taxonomy): domain Eukaryota; kingdom Metazoa; phylum Arthropoda; class Insecta; order Hymenoptera; family Apidae; genus Bombus; species Bombus impatiens. The sequence continues at coordinate 1,103,895 of NT_176570.1, forward strand.
ATGATAACAAACTTACGCACACCGATCTGAAGCCAGAAAATATATTGTTCGTAGACTCCGATTATGAGACCATATATAGTAGCAAAAAGGTGAGCCATGATTAGATTTTTCTATATTATCATGGGACAGTTTATTATGTCACTTGGAATAGTGTAGCTCTATACTTATGAATATTCTATTTATAAAATAGTGCAATTGAATGTTGAAATGGAATTAATAATTGTACTCCATTTATTTTTACTTAACACGTTCTATACATTCGTGTCAGTAAAAGGTATGCATGTGTTAAAGTACGTTAAATTGAAAAGCATCCAACTTTCTTTACTTAATTTATTTCAGATCTATTTATATGCTAGAGATATTTGTTTTTAATTCTCTCTAATTATTAATCGAACTGCAAATAAATTGACAGTAAAGTATTTAATGCTGCATGATTCTAAGTGACGCTTGCATTATATCAATTAAGTAAAAAATAAATGTAGGATAAAATATAGTGTTCTAAGTGTGTAAAAAAAGTTTCTACTTTTTAAGCGGAGAGACATTAGGCGCGTAAAACGAACAGATATTAGACTCATCGATTTCGGTAGTGCTACATTCGACCATGAACACCATAGTACGATCGTTAGTACAAGACATTATAGAGCGCCCGAAGTAATTTTAGGTGAGTAACCTTCGTAAAATCAGCTGTTCAGATTACGAAATTCTTATTATTGATTCGTTACCCGTTTTGTATAGAATTAGGATGGTCTCAGCCTTGTGACGTATGGTCGATTGGCTGCATCCTCTTCGAATTGTACCTGGGTATTACCTTATTCCAAACACACGACAACCGCGAGCACTTAGCGATGATGGAACGTATACTTGGCACGATTCCACATCGTATGGCCCGTAAGACTAAAACTAAATACTTCTATCATGGCAAATTAGAATGGGACGAGAAGAGCTCAGCCGGTAGATATGTACGTGACAATTGCAAACCTTTACACGTAAGTAATTAGTCATTGTTCTAAATATATTATACTAAATTACATAATTATCTAAAAGTGTTTATTTTCCTATAAATAACAAATACTGCGTATGCGGTGAACGGATCTTCTAATTTAAAATTACCTTTAAATGTTAATGTATTTTCATTTTGTATACGCAGCGTTGTATGCTTTCGGACGATGAAGAACATCGACAACTATTCGATCTCGTCCAAAAAATGTTAGAATATGAACCTTCTCAAAGGATAACACTAAAGGACGCGCTGGCACATTCTTTCTTTGATGCGTTACCTGCACATCAAAGATTACCAGATCTTCGGGCAGCAGGCGATTCTCAACAAAGTCATGAACGATCACATTCTCTCTCACGATGAAGCTAGGAAAGGGACCGACTTCCGTACTGGACAGACACTCTACGGTCAACGACGTTATTGTCCCACGTCGTTAATCTGATAAGTCTTATAAGACTGTATCTTTCCGGTTATAACAAGATTCGATGACATAAACCGAATAACTAAACGAATTTAAACAAGTAGATAAAAAGAAAGGAAAAGAAGAAAAAAGGCTCGAAATTTTATTAGAAAATGTAATTAAATTTGTTAGCAACGATCAACGACGTTGATTAAATTGCAAAATTGTATTGTTTATTAACAGTGTAAAATAAAAGAAAAAAAGCAGTAGTACAATGGTGCTGTGGGACTCAGATTCGATATAATTTATGATAGATTATCGAGAATGATCACATGAAAAATACACCAAGTTACCATTCTTATCTCCAATTGCGAGATATTAAAATTGGTAGATGACGTAATGTGACTTGACGAGGTAGGTCCCTATTAATGGTTTGCATAAAGACCAGCGTGTCTGCTCAGTGTAGGGTTATAAAGTCCCGCGACACTGTTAACATTTTCTAAACGCTCTTCTGTACATTTTATCCCTTAATTTTATTACAATGTTATTATGCAACAAAGTTTGGAGTAAAGAAGGGTCGCAGTTTATACTCTGTTTGTTATAGATTGATGACCATGGCGTGTTTAGTAGTAAGAAAAAGATTTAGCATTAAGAAATAAGTAAATATATGCGTACGTGTTGACACTAAGATTAACGAAAAAGAGAAAGTGAGAGCGAGAAAGGGAGGGAGTGTGTGAGAAAGAAATTCATTGGACGCCAATTCATCGTCGTAAAATACAAGTGTTAATGTTTTCAGAAAGCATCAAAATACCGCATATACGATTTATTTTAGAAAATGCGCTAGATCATTTTTAGAAACTTTTGGATAAAGCTGATGAAAACTTGTTTCATTTTTTTTCCTTTTTGGTTTAATGCATATCTAAATTTTGTGCATAATCTTACGATATTACAGACAATCATGTGTATTTTACGTTTCATCAATCCGATCAGAAGGCTGAAATGGATTGATTGAATGGCACCTCCTAAATACTGAGAATTTTACGCGTGCGTCGCATATAATCCTTAAGAATAAATGCGAACTCACGTACCTAAGAACGCCTCTGCTTTTATTTTGTTTAATGGAGGAATAAGTTCTGAAGAATTACGAAGCTCCTAAACAATGTAAATCTCGTTTGACTCTTTGTTTTCTTATACATACGACGAAAATTATCACATTCTGCTGCTCGTACAAAATACGAAAGGAATATGTCTGAGCACTGCGAAAAAATGCTGTTTCGAGTAGCAATAAACACGTTTCTTTCAAATAATTATTTGATATTTATTTTTCCAACTAGCAAATCAAGTTTTTCATCCCAATAATTTAAAGTTGTCCAATACATCGTTGCGTTACATACGTTTATACAATATTTCGACAAGATACTTTTTACAATACACACTCATACATGTTGCTCATACACGCGCACGTAAAACAGAGCTTTTATATACGAACCTGGTCAACAGGCAATTACAATACCATACCAAATAAAAAAATCAACATTGTTAGACAAATGTTGCGTACATCTGTGTAATCGATCTACTCAAATTTTATCAAAGCCTCACATATAAGACGATGACAGTCAGAATTACAGTTTAGGCCATTTGTATACTGGAGGAACTGATGGTTTGTAAGTTGTATCGTACAATTGTGCCTGAATAAATTTTTCATAGTCTTTGGGCTGAGGATGGACCGTAGCAAGTTCTAAGGAAATAAAATCAATTATTTAGTTCGATCTAATTGCTAAACGCATCATACAGGAATGTGAGAAAATACAAGTCTTACCATTGTCATAACCATACTTCATAACCTCAACGGCTATTTTTAAAGAACATTTCTGAATGTCCTGGAGTGGCGGATACAAGTTTCCTTTCTCTAAATCTTCCTCAGAAACCATATCGGACAATGACTTGGCAGCAACGAGGAATGTGTCTTCAGGAATAGTACGCATACCACAGCATATGACGCCCAATGCTACTCCAGGGAAGATATAACTGTTATTTCCCTGACCAGGATAGAAAGTCTTTCCATTGTACGTCACTGGTGGGAACGGTGATCCACTAGCGAATATACATTTTCCCTGTAAATATTTAAAATTAATTACTCAATTTTTTGCTCTTACATACTATAGTTCACACATTGTTGGAGTACAATTGAGAATTTTATAATATTTTTGTAATAATACCTTTGTAGCAGTGTATGCTTGCTCAGCAGTGCATTCTGCTTTACTTGTTGGATTGCTAAGAGCAAAAATTACAGGCTTTTCATTGTTATTTGCCATTTCTACCAATATTTCAGTGGTAAACGCGCCACCAACTGCTGCTGCACCAATAAGTACCGTAGGTTTTGCGGTTTTGACAACTTCCAATAACGTATCTATTGGCGCATCATCTCGAGCGAAGTGCAACTTGTGCTCCGTTAGCCCACCGCTTGGACGATTTTTAACAATTAATCCTTTCGAGTCGACCATCCAAATTTTACTCTTGGCTTCTGCTTTGCTCACACCTTCTTTCTGCATGGCCATGACACACAACCACGCAATGCCCAGTGAAGCCTACAATATTGAATACATCTTAATCTTGACACTAATTCAGATTATGTTTATATTTACGATATCGATTTATAGTTTCTTAATACATTTCTTAAAAGTATTTCAATCGATCTAAAATATCAAGTGTTGATATTTACCTCTCCAGCACCTTGGAAGACGATTGTATTTTCCGACAATTTCGTATTCGTGACACGAAGAGATGCCAACAAACCAGCTACAGCAACTGATGCAGTTCCCTGGATATCGTCGTTGAAGGTGCAGTAGTGATCACGATATTTATTAAGTAATCTGAACGCATTGGCGTTTCCAAAGTCTTCAAACTGGATTAAAGTGTTTTGTCCGTATCTTTTGACGACAGCCTGCATAAATTCGTCCAAAAATTCGTCGTATTCCTCACCAGTAACACGCTTATGTCTGTGGCCAATGTAGAGAGGATCGTCTAACAGAGACTGAAACAGAAGTTAGTATTTTATCATTTTGTATAACATTTATTATCTTCTTTGCGTATGTTTACATATAAATAATATAGTTTTTAGATCCATCCTGTGCTGTTTTAAAACATACATATCTTGCAAAAACCCATTGTTTCGCATGACAAGAGTTAATTCCATTATAAGAATTAACACAATTTATAAATGCACATTCGACATATGTATTTCATAATCACATTTTGTTCACAGGAAACACTTTCGCTTAATTAAGAAGTTGATTACTTCATAATTAATGCATTTGTAATCTCCTGACCCGTATATGGGTACACAATTTAGACACCTGAACTCTGAACGCGTTAATTATTTAGAAACCTTTGTACCAACCTGAGTGTTTGTACCAACGTCTAGAGTAATTGGCAAGCACTGGTGAGGTTTAATTCCAGCCAAAGCGGTGTACAAAGACAATTTTCCAATTGGTATTCCCATTCCATAGGCCCCTAAGTCACCCAGTCCCAATATTCTTTCACCATCGGTTACGACGATGGCTCGTACATCGTGTTCAGGCCAATTACACATAATATCATATATATAGCCTTTGTCATATATACTTATAAACAGACCTCGTGGTCTTCTGTAAATTAGGCCAAATTTCTGACATGCTAAACCTACTGTGGGTGTATATACCAGGGGCATCATTTTCTCCACATTTTCTCCCAATAGACGGTAGAAAAGTTTTTCATTTCGGTCCTGTAAGAATAATAATATTAAACGGTTATTCTTCTTCAGTGGAAATGTAATACAGAATAAACAAAATTTAGAACAATTTCTTTCGATCCTCTAGATTCTCCTTATACTTTAGAATATTTCAGATATTTCACCGAATAATCTTGACTATTTTGAACAAATTTCTCAATTCAATTTGCCAGTTTATAACTGAGATACTTATAAAGGAAAGGATAAACTTAATGATCAATACTTACCAGTAAACCAATGAGGTATATATATTTTGATAAATCATCATCATAACGATCTAGATTCAAGCGACAGAGTTCTAGTTGTTCTTCCTGGGTTTTTACAGCTGCTGGCAATAGACCATGAATACCTAATGTCTGTCTCTCCTCAATATTAAAGGCCATCCCCTGCAAATGAAAAGATTATTTATTTTCATAAGTATACATTGCAGTGTGATCTGAAATAGAAATTATAAATGATGCTAGTACAATTCATTCATTTTGTACGTCAAGAGATTACGAAAGGAAATTGCGTGAATACGTACACTTCTTTCTCTTATCGATATTATCTAATTTAAATAGTGGGGGCCATCAGTTTAAATGAATGCAATAAACAGAGGCGCATCATGGGGTCAGCCTGATGCTATCCTGACATTGACAGGAATCATTCCATTACTGTCTGCAATGGGTTAACGAGAAAATTCCTGTCGGTTGGCAGTGAACGTGAGTGAAAGGCGATCAGCTGTTGCCTCTGACTCGATCTTACATCATGGTCTTTAAATAACACGCGCTCGGATGTTTGCAAATCAAAATATTTCGTAACTCGCGTTCAATGATATGATCTGTTAACAAATTTTGGAATACTTTGATTTTATTTTTATACGACGAGGGAAGATCGTTCTCGAAAACATAGAAGAGAGAATATTGAAATTGAAATTTGAAACAGTTCGAAAGGAAATCAAGTACGTACGAGTTTAATTTTTTCTTAATGCGTTCACCCTCTTTCTGTTAACTTATTTTCCAATAGGCGTGTAATATTTCTCTTCTTTTGCTTAATCTCCAACCAACAGGAAACATTAATCTCAAAACCGTAAAATTGTCAATTATAAACCACATGATATAAAACCGTGAGACATTAAGGAGTTTAGAAACAAGCAATTGAGATGATGTATCGCTTATGTACACGGGAATTAACGAATATACCCTCAGGATGTAAATTTCCATGATCCACATTCGGTTCGCTCAAGGACCCACTTACTTGATGGACCAGATGCTTGAAGCATTTAAATCAGCAAAGGAGTCAATAAATCTTTCGACTTCAAAGCGGTACGTACGATGTATATGTAACATCTTCGATCGATAAAGAATGACATAATAACTGATAAAATTAAAAAAAAAAATTACTTCGTCATTGATCAATTTTGTCTAATTTTCGCTGCCATTGTGTAAAAAAAGAAACATAAATAAATTAGTATTGTGTCGTAATGAATAAGTTGAGTCAGATCGTTGAACGTGTCAAAGGACGTACAATTCTATGCGTTTTTTCCGATGTCAGCTGTTTTGAAAACATTCTCGAGGATCGCTTTAAATTGGACACGCTGTATCCTACTATTAACGATATTAACATAATAATAATAATAGCGAATATGTGTAACTTGTCTGTTTCAGAAACGTATTATTTTAACAAGAAATTGTTACAAATAACATTCTATAATATGACATTCTATTAAGTAACATAACTAAAGCTCGTTAAAATTAGATTCAATTTCCATGGAAGATGCAACATTTAGGGGGTCAACGTTAGTCTCAACAGTCCATAATTTTTAATTCCATTCACTCGCAAGATTCATCGGTTTGCCAACTAGCTAATTAGGCTGGCTAATTAAGTTCAACTTAATCAGCACTGATATTATGGCCAAGAGCAAAGAACAGTACGCATCGTTATGATCGACGTGGTCATATTACATAATTGTTTTTTTATTGATTTTTATTTATTATCGAAACCTATATATCCATCGTCAAGGCCAAAGATATAAAAATCAAGAGAAGAAAGAACGTACAGAAGACTTTAATATCGGAAGCGTGGAATGTCTGTCCAATTTATACTGGACATAACCAGACCAAGTGGTAGTTTTAATATTAGAATTAGTAGAATAGGCGAAGTGACTGATACAAAATTTTATAAATACGCAATAGTCTATTTTCGTGGGATTTGAGTGGTTTTTGTTAGAATGTTTAGACAAAAGTTTTCATCGAGCCAGTGAAACGTTCTCTCGAAACACTTTCAAGACGCGTATCTTGTTTCAACATTATGAATTTGCTTCGAATTTCGTTCATAAAATGTTCTTTGTATGTATATCGACTGATTAATTCGTTTATTTCTACGCCATGCATACGACCAGATTTCTTTTGAATTTTAAATAAACCTAAATTAAAGTTAATCTTAGTTTCCTTCGAATGCAACAAATTTAGCTAAAGTTGGCTGCTGTGCTATGCGTTGAAAAATAATAAATAGATACATATTTGAATTAGCATGATCTTCGTTCAATTAATAAACAAGGAAATCTTTGTTTAGAAACGTACGACGAAGAAGGTAAAATATTCAACGCATGATTGTATTACGGTTAACGCAAATGGAACAATTTTCAGTTACTCTAACAATAGAATACCAACACAACCATTGAAGCGTATAACGTGTACGATATCGATTAAGTGAAACGATAGCGTGTCTGTTGAAGAGGACTAATGGCAATTATAGTATTTGCTCGAACAATACCATTCATTGTATTGTATGCATCGTTCGATCATTTCGTTATCTTTCTGTATTCAACACGAGAAAGAGCTTTTTCCTGCCGGTCATCCGATATTAATTAGCGTAATTTATCAGTCTCTTATGACGTATCAGGTGTTACTTTTACGCACTCTTGTAATTAACAGGTGATTTCTTTTTTACAATTATGTTAGATACTAGTAGAACAGGTTTATTTTCTTTTCTTTTTTTTTTTAAGTTAACTTGACGTTAACTGAAGGCAACTTTTTCTAAATGCCAATTACCATACTCTCCCTCTATTTCAATATTATTTTATTATTTTTAATTTTGATATTTTTAATTTTTAATTAAGCTGATACATGGTCGACTAAGACATTTGTAGAGTTTTATTTATGTGGTTGTGGTGTCAGTGAATCATTGCAATTTGTTAGCTTCGAATATAACGTAAAATACGGATACGAAAAGATATTCTTTGAGCGTGAGAAGGATCTGTTTATTTTATTATGAAACGTCGTAAATCCATAGCAATATATATCTCTGGATCAGGATATAATGTGATAAAATTATTGAATGATTTCCCTTTAAATTCCACTTATTTTACTATGGAATTTTGTTAAAATTGGAAACCTACGTAACTTAAGAAATAGTTTAAGTAGCAACTCTACTAGCTCTCAGAGAGTCCTTTAATTTTTAGAATAATTCGCAAAGATTTCTACGTTAGACCAGCATCCAAGCTTTTAAATTCAGCCTCATGAAATTCTAATCGATGAAACTCGACCAGTTTGCCCGAGTTGGTGGACAAAAATCCTATTTGTTTTGGACTATATTACACGCCTGTGGAACACCTTTCAGGATCCTTTCACTCTGTGGCGAAGGAAAAACACGTGTAAAATTATTTATCATCGTAATTACTCGGCACTGTATATTTCCACGATAAAACAGCGTATGTCGCGAAGCAGAGGGCAAATTTAAAACGGTCAATTTGCAATGTAAAACAGTTTTACGTAAGTTTTACGAAATATGACGTTCGATCGCTGGTTCGATGTTTAAAATTATCGACTTGAAAAGTTGAAACTCGCTATTGATTCGCAATAAAACGAAACAGAGAAGGGGAAGTGTATGTTCGTCCATCCTCGACCCCTATCGTAATTAATAAAAGTGAACTGACGTAGTCGATGGTTGGTCTACTTGGTACGTTCGAAGCATTGTCAACGACCCCAGTTGTCGATGGAAAAATACTATACATTCAGAGTGCTTTGACCCTACGCTATCCGGTTAGTCTGGAATCCAAAGTAGTGTCAATGGAATCTTTCGTTAAAAAAGAGAAAACAGAAAAATGAAAGAAAATAGAACGATGCTTGGTAGAACGATTTATTACTAGATTGGAATTATTAGCATATTTGTTTGATTGTTTCGTTCATAGGAAATTGGACGGAGAATTGGACAAGAATACACAGGAAAAAATCTAAAAATCCAGAAGGCAACGCAAATCTTTAGTCAGGTTCCATTTCTTCACTTGTTCTCGTAAAAATATTTGGATTTGAGAAAAATATCTGCGAGTATCGTACTTCTGATTGTCTTCCATTTTTGAATTATTCGAATTAGTAGAAAATATCTACGCTCTAAATATGACCAAGTTAGTTATGATTTCGCGATTGACTTCTAATTATGCATCTGACAATTTTGCTTGTTGACAACTCGCTGCATAAGTAATCAGCAGAATCTCGTTACGTTACTTGAAATAACCGATCTTTTCTCCCAAGTCGAATAAACGAAACGACAAGACACGTTGATCCTTATGCAATTGACGGTCCATTAAACCAGAAAGGAACTTTCGAAATTTCGTAACGGACCAATGCACCGAGCAAAGGCACGAAAGTTGGGGAACGGAGAACCTTTCGAGATCGACGAAAGTGACTCTTCGATGTCGAGGAAAAGACCTACCAGACGATGACTCGACTAAAATCTTTTGGGATCTCTCCTTATCTTATCTTATCGTGTGTTTGCGAATCGAAATGAAAAACGTTGACTCTAGAGGAAAAAAGAGGTGTCAGAAGATTCATAGTATGTAAATATTTCCAGATTTACATCCGATGACATTTCGCGATTGATCTTTGACGCTTTGCCGTTTGCTTGGACACCAGTTGGAAAGTGTCTACAGAATACTTTGTGTACGCAACGACAACACTTAGAGGCAAAATGTTCAGCTTCGCGATGGTTGACTATGCCGATGCAAAGTTTGATGAAAAATCGAAATATTTTCCAAAAGAGAATGACCGTTAATACCTTGTCGATCGATCGCATTGTTCGACTTGGTGAAAACACAGTACATTCAAATCAGATGGCTATTGAAAGTACATCACGAATTACTAAATCTAAGGATCTGAGTTGCTCTATTTATTGCTGGAATTAGTGAAGCAATGAAATTGCTTATGTCATAAGAACACCACGAAACGTTGCCTCGACGATGGATTCGAATATCGGTAAACAGGTATTGTGGCGAAAGAAGAGAAAGAATCCTATCTAGTTTCGTTGAAATCTGTCGATTATCGAATGAATATTAGACGAACAGAAGGCTTCAGATAAATTCGATAAATTAAAAACACGAACGTGATAAAACGAGCGAACAATTGAATAAAAATTGCAGAATAAAATAGGATAATTGGCAATAGATGACAAATACCCTTCCATCCAGAGCAAGCAGAGGTTCAGGAATACGCGCGGTTCTGTGAAAGTCTGGCACGAGGTCCCACCAATCCGTGTCCATTGTTCCTACGAGCTATCCACGGGATCCTCGAGTCCCATGACTAACAAATCCACGATGGAAACGGTTGCCAGGAGTTGTACCGGCTAACAAACGATCGATACGCAACTCTGCAAGTCTTTGGTTACGAAACGAGTCACGACCTACCGCAAGAATCATAATACTTGCTCCAATGCGTATCCAACGCATAATCTAGGTGCGCCCTTGTTGCAAGGGCGTAGTATACTAAACTCGTGTAAATGTTAACTAATAGTGTACGATATATATTTATTTATCTATTTAACTATCTCTGTACTTCTTTACTTTCCAAATATTAATTCGTAAATATTAGGATACTAGTACATGGATGATACATAATACGTAATCTAAAATTAATATGAGAATAATAATATAATAATATAAAAGAACGATCGGTCGTTGTAACTATAAATCGTGTAAAAATTTATGTGAATTTTTTATAAGAATATTCCATTTTACCGGTCGTTTCTTAATTGAAAATAACTGAGGCTGCTAAATTTTTCAATATTTGAACCAAATTATTGACATTCCTACGACAAAGATATTTTTACATATTTCACGTAACGTTTGATATTTGAACAATTCTAAATAATAAGAAAACATCGAATATTTAATGTGAACGCGATTGTCTCGATGAGTGAATATCTCAGTCGAGGCTTCTTTGTATTTAATATTTAATCTGCTTCGAAATTAAATGAAATCAATGTTCAATTAAATAATAGTAAATCCCTGGAATATCTAAATTCGCAAATTACCTAGGTATCTCGAGCCTGACAAAGAAACAATAGCATATAAATATGAAACAATACCATCGTCGATATATAATTATTCCTATCAGCTGATTCGTGACAGCTTGTTTCAATAGTCGCGTGATGTGTGCAATTTTTGCATAATTGCACAAAAAAAGGGTAGGGGAACGAGGGGAGGTAGTATTGTAAGATATCGTCGACTGGAGTTTTCCAGCTCTTCGATAGTACGAATGTTTGCTCGAGTTCATTCTCGGATAAATAACAGAGCAAATTTATTTTATATTTGAGGCAATGGTCAAGGGCAATAAATCGTAGGTATTAAGAGATTTATTCGTGGAATTTTATCACTGCCAGCTATTGACATTGTCTTTGAATGTGAGTGGATGAAAACTACGTAGAAGTTTAATCGTCGAAGAATTCACACAATGTATATATATATATGTAAATCTTGGAGTGACTATATTTAAATTTTTGTTACATCAAAGGCGAACAAACATTTAAGCTGATAGATAAATTATCAGTCAGTATAAGAAATTAATATTCAGACAATACACTCTAATATTAGAATAATATATAGTCTGTATAGATTTATACTTTGGAGTTTAACAAAGTTTATATCTTTAATTCTTTGAAAGTTAAACCTTTAAGATCGAGAATCAAATACTGCAGCTAAGAGTATACATACAGTGATTAAATTTTCGAAATTAATTTCTCTGAAAAATAAACTCTCAAGATAATGCTTCTTGTGACTTTCATAGAAATTTCCTTTTTATTTGTATCATCAAGTACGACCCACCCAGTTCGATTAGTTATTTACAATGTTTCATTCTTAATCGTATCTGATGTCATACAACTTCGAGTTTTATATCTGTATATCAACATTGTATGAATCTTATCTCTCTTCTTATTACATCCTATCATTATATCGTTACTTGCTATTTATGTCAATTAATATCCGTCATACTTTCCAGACAAGAAATTGCGTTTAACTTCTATAGGTAAAAGAACATTCGACTATAAAGAGTTAATAGAGCGTACTTTAAAACTAGTTTTAAACTAGTAAATATCAGATGTTTAAAAAGTGATTTTAGATTGGTAAAGTTGTTCGTGTGTAACTTTTTGATCCTTAGCCCACTAGACACTGGAACTATTTATAGTGGAACCACTCTTGTCTTTTTTTTATAACCCAGCCATTCCTGCTCTTTCATTACACTAATAAATCCAAGTTAAATACTAAAATAATTATTTCTAACTGGCTAGGTTTCTAACAAAATATTTGTCGTTTCATGAAAATTTCATCATTTCTGATCGTCACATTGCATTAAAAACCTACTGATCTTTTTACTCGACACGTAGATATTGAATTATACCTTTCACAAAATGGAACGCAGTCGTCTATTATATAGACTTAAATTCGCTATTGATTACTCAGATATTGTACAAAACAATAAGAGATTTACAAGTTGCGGAAAAAAGACACAGCTGAATGACAGAGAAGAAAATATCGTAGGTCTTGAATTTCCATAGGAAGATACGTGTTACTCCATAAACGGTAACCTTCGAAGAACGGCTGTTAACCATGAAATTCCCAGTAAATTTCGTAATCGCAAGCGAATGTTTCCGGAACAGCGACGTACAGTACAATTTGCACAGTCACGCAGAAAATTATTTTAGTTTGGTCAATACTACTACGAATTACGCCTCATTTTTAAACACGTTTCAAAGTTTAAGAATCAGTTTCGTATAATTTGCAACATCGTAGTTGCAAAATACTCACAGTGCTTAAGCTTAGGTAAGATTCTCATTTTCATTCTCTGATTTTTGCTACTTCGAGATTTTTATAACTCGAGAAATTTTATTTATATAACATATTTCCTCGACTTTTAGCCATTAATCGTGAAACTAGTATCCAAAATAATATTTACTTATATAGCTATATCTGTAAATTTGTGAAAAGGAGTTACACGTATTTTTTCCTGTATTCGTCAACTGTTTTTTAAACGTTTAATTGAATTTGTTGGCGTCTTTCTATAGATATGGATTAATTTAGATGAACGGGTACTATACGAACATAAAGTCATGTATAAAAAGTGTAATAAAGATAACGGCGTTTTATCATATACGTAAGAAGCGTCCGTTTCATCATTTTCAGGTTGTCATACCACCGCTTGTTCCGTTTCTTAAGTATGTGCCGTGAAAGTGAATTTCATGGAATCGCATCGGCTACGTGACCTATTGAACGTAACCGCATAATTATCCTCCTAACGAATATTTTCATTCTAAATATTCTAAATATTAATTAATAATTCTTCCATACTCACATTCTTTCATTTTATGCACCTCCGTGTATCTATATTTCTGCACGATTCTTATTAGCTAAAGGTAAAATTCTTCTTCAAAATATCAAAGTGTAATTATAATTTCATTTCCGATATTAATGTGTTAAAATTAAATAACGAGTAATATAAAAGTAACATAAACTTAATGAAAGTATATGGTAATAATTAAAGTAATAAAATAATAATGTAAAATTACAATTCGCTGTCACAAAATATACAAATGTTTGATAAAGACCAAATTGCGAAATAGTGAAAAATATCTTATAAGCTGTGTTAAAGTTTCATCACAAAGTGACGATATGTACGAAACTTCATGGGTCATTCATAGTACAACAGAATAAGAATTAACTGAAGATCTTTTCATTCATAAATTACTAAACCACTTACTAGTTCTATGTAACCCGAATTTTCTGTCCTGAGTATAAAGAAATGTCTACGTCATTATGTTATTTATTATGTTACGTATTATTTAAATTTATGCAATTATGCATCAACCTCCAGATATGTGTATATGAACAATGAATTTGTAATTTTCACAGATTTTGTTAAAAAGCAAACGATCACGATATAACTGATATAATAATCAAAGTTACACGACGTTATAGAAGTAAAATATACGCACACATTGAATAAAACAACAGAAAGTTTTCCGCTACTGTCCAACAAAGCGATGACTGTTAAAGGTGCAAATATGAAATGCAAATTTCGCGCCAAAAAACAGCTACAACGTACAGGTTATTTTCGCGGATTAACATAGGAAAGTTTTTGGTTCGATAGAAAAACAATAATGAATAGTCAGTTGTCACTTTTTCTCCTCTTTATAATTATCACACGCTAATAAGATGTAATCTCAAATCGTTATGCGAATTCATAAACATAAATAAAGATTAATACTATCTTTACTATAAAAATTACAAATTATAACGAGTACTCTACATTAAATATGACCCAAATGCATAGAAATCCACAATCTATATAATATATAATGTATGTTTCTTCTTTTCAATGAAGTGTATTCAAAAAGCACGAAACACGATATTAGATGTCAAACTGTCAGCGATTCTGTCGGCATCGTAAACCGCTATTATATGTTAAATTGCAACACATAACGTTAGCTTACCTTATTCAACTGGGGATTTTTTAGATGATCAATACCACGTAATAAACTAGAACAGACGACATCGCCCTGTCCCCGCTGGCCAAGTTGATCCCTTTGAAGGCTCGACATCGTCGAAGATTTACTGTCACACTCTAAATGAGTACTGGAGCTTTGGAGCCTGGAAATAACGAGCGTAGTTTAAAGCTGATTGAGGAGGGATGTCGGTACGGTAGAACTACTGGGTACAACCAGTAGAAGAGAGTAGCGTTGCGACGAGGTGAGGTTAGGGTGCGGGGAGTGAACCTCAGTCACGTATCTATCACATGAGCCAATAATCGAATCTGATTGCGCCTCTTTTTTATTTCGAAATTGCATTCGTAATTCAACTTATTAATACGATTTTGTGGAGTAATGAGTGTTTACTGTCGGGCAATGATAAGTTTTTCATCGAGAGTTTATCGTAGGGGCGAATCGTCGGTATAGTGCAATAAAGTTCTTCTTTCTAGGAATTTTTATTTATTTTCGCTTAAATATAAATTGTTGATCACAGATGCGGTTTTTGCTATCAGATTGTGTCTGTTTTGTTGGAACTTGGTCGAGATAGGAAAATGGGTGTATACATGAACAGAGTATACATGAACACGGTACACTTGCTACGTCACTGAACATATAACTAGTTTAGCGCAATCGCGGCTATCGCGCAGTCGCGCGACTTCGCCCATCGAACGAAAATTGTTCGCGTTGTATTTGCTGGCCATGAATTACATCATAGATATCTAATAGAAAAATTAAGTAATTGTAATGTCTATATCTACTGCAAATTATAACAATTATAATAAACATATTAGGAATATCTTAGAATAGAGAAAATATTGTTATAGCGAAACAAATTGAACCAGATTGTATAAACATTAGTTACATGATATTTACTTAAATAAATGGAGCAATAACAAAAAATTCTACACTAAATACATATTACTAAATACCTTTTGCTTAGGTTTCGAACGGAACATTTTTACATTATCACCATATTTACGTACTATCAAATAATCCGCGTTCACAAAAGTATACGTTACACAACTGTCCAAAATCTCCGACCACTATGGTTCTAGAAACCAAAGAACACTTTTTCCCCACTATTCCCGTATAATTCCCGACACTGAAAATACTGGAATAAAGACAATAATTATGTACATATCCTATGAAGTTAAATAATTAATTTCAATATTAAATGGCGTAAATCAATGCAGAGATTAAAGAGTAAACTATCGTATTTAGTACACATCTAAACCATTTTTTGCGATATTTAAAATACGCATGCGCCTGACAAATTACTTTGTTAAAGATTTGTATATAGTACAATATTTAATGGTAATAATAATAGTAATAATAATAGTAATAACCACAACTATATAGACTTATGTAGTAGGTTAAACATTCAAAATGTTGATTTTTACCTGTTGTTAATCTGAATGTGTCTACACTCTGGTTCAAGGTTTCGAGTCGCATAACGTAAGTTACTCGACTGACGAGAAAAACTAGGAAATTGACATTCTAACCGCCTGAGCAAATGCTTCCACGACATACTCGAAATTTCCGTATGAATTGCCACTCATTCGATCAAACATCTTTCGATAAACTGTTGTATCGATTGCTACGAATGAGGTTGGACCGCACTACTCGTATAACCTTCGCGCTATATTGATAACTTAATAGTATATATGCATGTCACGTGATCATCAGGCAAGAATATGAAAGTTCCATTTTTGTAAATATTTATCTTAAAAAATTGTCATTGGCTCAAAAATCTATCTACATTACATCGTATGACTGGCCATTGATGTTTTGAAATAAAAAAAGATATTTTCTTATATAACGACTGTATCAGAATTGGCATGTGATTTTATGTGATTGTACCTTATATATTTTTATCCATTTATTTTAATTTCAAAAAATTTTAGTATACGTATATATGTTATCTTTTGTATTTTACGATCTTATATAAATTTGTGTTCCTCTATTAAAGATAATATTTCTAGCGAACTGACGATGTGTTATGAAATTATAGACAATGTTATGTATGCTTTCATCATGATATTTCTCACGTTTTGATTTTCAATTCATAAATGTCTCTATTGTAAAGAGTAAAAACGAAATTGATAGCATACTTATTTGACTTTTTACGTTATAGTAATTGACCAAATACTAATTTCAGTTGTACACACATGTACGACGTAGGTCGGTAACCTGCCATCGCATAACATGTCATTGAAATATTTAGCATATTGGAAAATTTCAGCCCACAAGTCACAATTGCAAAATCTAATGTTTACGTAAAGTATTTATACATTTTTTGAAACTGATGAAACATCATTATCACGCGAGTGATATTAAACGTAATAATTGCTCGCGTGTACCGATAAGAGAGAACTCGTAAAACCTCATGATAAAACAAAAGATGCACATGTGACAATAAAAATAAGCGTGATCAGCGAACGTTTCTGTAGACTTCCATAAGCGGTAAATTATAAAATAATAAAATATCGTGACACATCAATGTTTTGAAGGAATCATTATCTCAGAATTCATTTAATTGCTTCGACATCCGATAATATCCGTATCATTTATTTATTTACAGAGCAAAAATATAAGACTCGTGTTTTACATTACTTTCTGTTTCGATGGTTTATTTTTGATATCCACACTTTCCTCCGTATTAAGTTTCTTTTTTAATTCGATATGAGAATAAATGAACCGATTAAAATTTATATGACTTAGCAATCACAAATGCAACAATATCTCTTGTAGACATACAGCGAAAACAATGTGCAATCAATGTTTTGCATATCTTTGTTTTGTCTCGAATTATGTCCAGCGGAACGGCTTTATTTATCACTAATTTTCCCACCGATGGAGGATTAGTGATATAAATGCTTCCCATACTTAATTCACTCATACGATGCGACTACGGTTTATTATCATAATCGAACATACGTATATACCAACATTCTTTTCGCCATTACCGGACGGCATTTCTACCGCTGGAAAAAACATCCTGTCATTAAATAACATATTATATATTCGTCAACATCTGGTTTTTCGCAACTGAATAACTCAACATTCTCAAGAATATAATATCTCATCACTCACATTCTGCGACGTACTCCATCACGCATATCCTTCGAATGCAAGGTTCCCATTGGTGATTAATACGATTCAAATTTTATGACGAAACTTGATGAAACTCAAGAATAACGATTGATCATAATTTAGAGGGAACGATAGTTCACTTGACAATGAACACTGTCTGTTTTTGTCGCGTAGAAAATGATGAACGTTTTCTTTTGAAATCAATTTTGTTCGGTGAAATCGATCCCACCAAGCACGGATAGATCGCAAACGTGACTGACGTACATTCGAGCATGTAGCTAAAGCAACCTGTGTGCGCTTGCTCGATTATTGCAACTTCGTCATCATAGAAATTGGTCTTAAGGTCGCTAAGTTTTTTTAAGATTGATCCAGGCTCGAAGGATATGAAATTTCCACCTGTTACGAAATCTACCGTAGCAAATCATTAAATTGCTGTTTCTTACGTTCTAAATAATAACTCGATAATTTAAGATACCGATATAAATTTATAGAAATTCAAACGGTATTATATGTAATGGCGAAAGGATTGTAATAACACGTTTTTATAATTCGTGCAGTTGGATCGATAAAGCGTGAAATTCTTATTTCTCGCAATGGACACATGTCGGGTAGAGGGTATAAACATTTACTTCGTTAATTTTCGGATCATCGTTATTCTTTATTCCTTTCGATGATAATATATCTGAATTATTTGCGTATACCGTTGAGAAAGACCAGAAAATGATAAAATTGTAATTATACACATACGTAAGCGATTCCACTTTCCATCGTGGATAAGAAATACGATTCTGTACTTTGTACGTTTATGTGACGGAATATTATATAAAGAACGCATTAAATTGAATATTCAAATGTCATTGAAATGAAAAATTTATAAGTAAAATCTATAAATGTAGAATTTATAAGTAGAGATTTTAAGATCTTCGAATAGATAATTATTAAAAATGCAGATTGCGATGTTTAAACACGAAGAAACTTCAAAATCAATAGATATATGTACCTTTTAAGTGATAAGGTAGTAAGAAAACATTGCGATCTTTACATGAAGATACTATATGTTTCTTGTTGTCAACAAGTTATTAATGATACACTTTGCGATACTAGGATCTTCCATTATGAGTTATCGGTTGCAAGTTTTCTATCGCAGGCAAATGTAAAGGTGAGAAATCGAAATGTAATAACAACTGTAACGAATATCGTTTGACACAGCAGCCTGACATTATTTTTACAGGAAAATATTAATTGGTTGGATTATTGCTCGACACGAACTATAAAATGCATATAAACATATTATCAAGCTTTATAATCTTCTGTGCAAACAAACATATGTAAGTATTATATTAACGAAATAGTAAAATATTAAATCAAGATCGTAGGATTGCTCGCGCTTATACGAATTAATTATGTACTCACTCTGACGAACTTTCGTCGTTGTCCTCGGGATCTGTAGTTTCTGGACATACTGACCTATAATCAAATAAATTAAAGAAAATCTATGATGCTTCGGTGCAATTAATTGACCTACTTGAAGCATTCCATCCTTTTTTAGTTTTTGATGCAAACGTCTCAAATGTGACACATACCGATTTCAACGAGAACCTTCATTTCTTTCTGCATATCGAAAAACAATTCCACTCTGAGAAATATTGTTTTCATTTCTTTTTTATAGAAGTGAATTTTTTAAATTTCTTTAAATATTTAAACACTGTTACAATTATTATTAATCGATCATTAATTGATAACTATTATATTCTTTTCACAAAAAGAAAAAGTTATGCAAAAATGCAACGCAAATTTAAATTTAATTATCAATTAGAAATTGACAGCGATGTATTGGCACGTACAGGCAAGTAGCCAAATTTTTATTTTAGGATGGGAAAAATTTAGAACATTAACAATGGAGGAAGTATAATTATAACTACTGGTTAAACAGACAAGTATTCGAGAAAGTTTATGTGGTTTTTACTTTTGTTATTATACATTATTCATATAGCTTGCTGTACATCATTCATTCCACTACAATTTATTTACTTATTTCATTGTTTCTCTCTAGAAATATTTGAAATATGCGTACTTATGTTCCGTGTGACCTAATTCTCTTCCTTTCATCAGCGTACTCCTTCCACTTTCAGTCGCTGTAAATGAAGAATCATGTATGTATTCGCACAATCATCTTATTATCTTTTGCTATCTATGCGAAAGTAAACCATGCAGAGTATACTTTCACCATTATATGGGATAATTGCTTATTAATCACGTAATCAGTACAGTGAAAGTTGAAACTGCTTGCGGACAGCTAGTTCCTCCTTTCATGTAGCATTAATATTTTGCACACACTAATTACTGTAGTATTTCTATTAATGGACCTCATATTTTTTTTTTTTTTTTTTTACCAAGTACATTCACGTACATATATAATGAAAGATATCGTTTAGGAATATTATGTAAGAATTGTATAAAGTTACGAATACACATATATCACGGAAATATTGTTACATTTTCGCCGAATGGAATTTGCACTGATACGTAAATGTTGTTTAGCAAATATGAAATCGGAATTCACGAAATCTAATGGGGATAAATGGAAATCGAAATCCGAAAACCGATCAATGTGGTCATAGTTCAAAGTGGTAAACATTGAGTAATGAGCGATATTTATCATCCATTCAGGAATAAAACATTGGAGTTTAAATATTTCTTAATTATTCATAATTTCCATATACTGATAAGGTATCGCTCTTTGAGAATTATACTATATTGTGTATCATATTCAGTTAGTATTTTATTATGTAAATTATTTCAAAAGTGATCTTCTCTACACGAATTATTAACGAGAATGTTTATACAGAAGTAGTTACATAATTTTTTAACATTTTTAAATATATTTTAATATTAACTAATTCTATTTACTTATTATTAATATATCAAGACGTAATTGTTACATGGCTCGTTGGTCTAGGGGTATGATTCTCGCTTCGGGTGCGAGAGGTCCCGGGTTCAAATCCCGGACGAGCCCACGTTGATTTATTTTTTGTTTTTTCTTTTTGATACACTTAATCTTATTCTCATTATATATTAATATTCTTGTTATTTAGTACTTTATACTAAATATTTATTTTATTTCGTAAAAATTAGGGTTTGAATTAATAGTACCGATTATTTCATGAAACTATCGATAACATCAAATATGGCGCTCGCATGGAACCCATTAAAGAAACACAGTGACCGTGAAAGGTATATTTATTAAGGCATTAAAGTATTTATCGTATCACTTGATATTTTATTTTTTATAGAAATATTTAAATAACTGAATTTATGTTAATATACTTTATTTATTATATATGTATACGAGTACGATCAGCTGCATAACCTCTCTGACGTGAAACTGACAGCTGTATAATAATTTGTTGTAGATGGATTTGTATCTATCCGGTATACCTAAATAGTAAGAGAACTCTAGCAGGGGGTCGGAAACTTCCAAAAGACAAATGTGTCGAAAATCCAACATATCAAGAAATTCGTGATGTTTTGGTAGCAGCTGGTTTCAACGTTGGAGTAGAAAACAAACGACATCCACGAGAACGTAGCAAAGAATTATTATTTCGCGGACGTATTCGCGTACAACTCAAAAATGACGATGGTACTCCTGTGAAACCAGAATTTCCCACTAGAGATTCGGTTTTGGCATATGTGGGCACGACCATTCCAAAGTTAAAAACTCGACAAGGAAAGCAATCCAGTGGTGAACAATCTTCTCAGCCATCAAGTTCATCGTCAAAGAAAGGAAAAGGAAAGGGGAGAAGATGATAAAGATATATAATATCACTAGAACATAAAAATATTTGTTACTTATGTATATTTTTGTGTTGAAATGAGAATTATTCTCACGTACAAAAATATTATATTACAAATTGTACAAACCTTTTAAAGGGAAGTTTTAAACTGAATGCATTCATACATACAAATATTTTAAAACTTTTGTTAAATTCTTTTATTATTCATCATTATTTTGTAATCCTGATAGTCGTGTTAATTGTTTGTTTTCATTTACATCTTGGTACTTTACTATTGAAGGAATTTGTTCGATCGTTTTGAATATTCAAATTATTATTCTCAGAATTCGAAGGTAATTACTTCGATGAACCAGTTGGAGATTGTAATGCTGTTTCTGTATTGTGTGGTACATAGTGCACTATATAACCACTAGGAGGAGGATGAGATATTGGAAGATGTGGTTCGATCATACTCGATAGTGGAACCTATAAATTTAATATACATATGATAGAATTTTCCCAAGTTTAATAGCGCTTGTAGCAAAGTAGTACGTACATTCTTGTCGGAATTTGGTTGAGCTAATCCTACAATAGGTGGTTGTCCAATTGGAAACATTAAATTGTTCTTAAGATTTTTCCTTGCTTTTCTATTTTCTCGTGCCTCAAATTTATTAAATGTAAGTATGAAATAGAATTACAAAAATATATGAATTACATTACATTATATTTCGTATTACTTACTTCATTGATACTTCTAAGAAACGATCCATTTGGGTGCAACATATCTTGGAGCTCTGATCTGGCATTTATTAACTCACTTACTGGCGCACTAACTGTTTTTACTAATGTACTAGGAATATCATGTAATGTATTGATATGTGGATGTAAATCAGGGTGTAATACAGATTGTAAAAAATTATTCCCTAGCAAATGTGGTAATCTACTTATTGTATTTAAAGCTGGATGTAAAATGGAATTCAAATGCGGAGGAATAGGTAGTGGAGGAATATGTGGTACTGGAGGAATATGTGGTGGAGGAATATGTGGTAGAGGAATATGTGGTAAAGGAGCCCCAACAATAGAATCGGATGAAGTTGTGTTTGAATCCTGTTCATTTATAAGTAAATCTGTATTAGTCTTAATAGTAGGATTACTTGTTTTTTCTGTATCATTGTCATCATTATTTGAATCACAATCTCTTACGAAATGTGCATGACCTTTTAATGGTCCTCCAGTGAGAAAATAGTTTGCAACTTGGTGAGCATCACCTGAGGATTATTAATATATTGATATATGTTAATAATTACTTGTAGTTTTCTTATTGCAGTTACCTAGTTTAAGATGTCGATTAGAGCTTGATACACCACGCGAATCTCGCTGCTTTTGTTCAGTCAGTGCTTTGGAGTTGGTACTCAAATCAATTTCCTTCAATTGCTTTCCAGAACGTATATTGTAATCTAACAAAGCAAATTAATATATACAATGTAATACTTTTCTTAAGGCATTACCTTTATAGCCATGGTACGCACTAGAATAATTGAACTTTATTGATGTAAATGGTTGTAAATTGTGAATTTTAGTGCAAGAGACATTGTGTGTATACACTACAATATGATATAAAATAAAGATTAATGATATTAATCTATAGTACTTCATGTTACACATAAACAATTTGGACACATCAAAGAATTCAATTGCAATAAGCTTTGAAGTGCTTTGAAGCGCAGATTATGCACTGGAATCTGATGTGGTTTTACCTGACATTTATTGATTTTGCAAGAGAAAATTTGCTGACGTTTTATAAACAATTCTTTTCCTTTATCATAACATAAATGCTTACATTAATATACACAGTTGTAGGAATTACATCAGATCTTAAACAATTGAGTAATAATGATTCATGTAACATGCATACTTTTATGTAGATTTTTTATATGAAATCATTATCTTTTGCTTTGTTCAATTTATTATTGTTTATCGCAAAAGTTATTATCTTCTCAAGTTTGTATTTCATCACATTACATTTGAAAAAAAAATTAAAGTATTAAGAAAAGAAAATATTATAAAGATTAAAGTTATAGAAAATTATATCTGTTGAACGAATACATATAAAGTGTTGTAATCAATGAAAGGAAATATATAAAAAAAAACCTTCACCGTGACAATGTTTTACACATTGCCGTGACCAGGATTCGAACCTGGGTTACTACGGCCACAACGTAGGGTCCTAACCACTAGACGATCACGGCTATTGAAGGTTGTGGAAGACATGGTTATTTTTCTAAACACTAGAAATATATTTATTTTTCTCTCAAAAGTATTAATTTAATTTATTTATTCTTAAATGAAATACTTTTAGGAGAAATCAAATTCTAGATTAAATTAATATAAATACGACATATACAGTATTTATTTTATATACATTAATATAATAATTATCATAATTACCAAAGCTTATTGTAAAGTAAACTTGTATCGGTGATTTTTAATATCATTTGATTTTTAATATCATAGAATGGTAATGGAGTTTATTTTCATCGATTCTCTTGTACAAGTAATGATTAAAGCTCTTGTTCACAGATGGAGCTAGATGCAACTCCGATGATGAAGAAGAAATGACTCCTCGAGTCTTCTGATTTCCTGATAGTGTCCGGTTGTTAGCGACCGTCGTTGCTACCGCGGCGTCGTGGTTTTAGCAATAGTGTGTCATTCGTGTAAAGTGTAAAAAAGTAGCTCGTGTAAAAGTGCTCCAAACACGACGGTTTTCGGCGATGCTTGACAAGGGGAAGATGCATGCTGCCTGACGACCGTCAAGATGTGGACTTCGAACGATACGTCTAGTCGAAGATTCCCGCGCGAATTCTGCTCAGGTATGTAACTATTTCAGTCAGTCACCATTGATAATTTTACTGGAGCTATGTCAAGTTTTCGTTACAATCTTTAGAAAACAGTACACTTCAAAGGCATTATTAACGTTCTACGGACGTTTCTCGAAACGTATGTATACTAACTACTAAAACTTCTGAAAACACATAAGTTTTTCGCTTATGGCTAGTAGCGTTTAACTTATTTCGGTATTGTTGAATACTAAATACGTATATATTCCTACGACGAGACGCTCTGTGCTGAATAAATTTTGTAATTATTAATTGAGTTTAATTTAATATAATTTTTACTTTAGGCAATCTGTAAATATCAATATCCAGATATCCTGGAATTGAAAATCACTTTCCTCGCACGAAATTAATTCGAACAGACGTTAAATGATTTGTATACTCGCGAGAAAAACTCGATTAATAATACGCTACATGGAATCTGTAAATTCACGAGCGCAACATAGCGAACGTGTATTTCACAAAACGTGTTATTACGGTTTCAGCAGTAAAAGGGTTAAACATATGAATTTCCTACATAAACATATAGCAGAAGTTTCTCTAATTACCGATAGACATTCGTACAAAGATGCTCAAGTACAGCCCTGCAAATGTTACCATCTTGTGCATTCTGTTCCCCTGGTAGCCAGTGTCTCCATAAGAGTCTATCCGAACAACCTTGATGTCATTGATATTTCAATATTTTTCTCTCCTTTTATTTCTTTTATTGTTTTCTCGTATATTTTCAAAGTGTTATTCCCCGGTGTAAATTATATTACGACTACCTAAAGTAAATTATATTTCATGAAATTTTTTGATATTAGAAGGTATGCATATATCAATTTATAAATAAACGAGTTGCGAATCGTTTTTAAATTTATCAAATATAAAAGTACGTGAATACGTACGTTTAACAACAGATATAAGAAAATACTCGTGCTAATAATTTAACTGGGGTATATGTCTCAGTTGACAGGTTAACTAGTACGGTAGTTTTATACGTTTTATCCTATGGATTGCATTGGATTATGTATTTGTAGAAATGATAATACGTCATCGTACATTTAATTGCGCATTTTTTATTTTACAATGTTATCTAATCGTTTTTATTGTCCAGAATATTTTATTCCGTATTCATTTTATTTTAATCGTCGGTATTAGTCAATATTCATTTTAGATAATATCCGTTCCATTTTAATCATTTCAATAGATTTATTAATGAGCAGCGAATCGATTTATTCGCCGATTTAAAATATCGATGGTTTACTGCATAAATATCGTATGGCCATATTTGGCAGACTTTTTACACGCGACAAATAGTTATTTACTGTTTCTCCATGTTGTATAAAAATCACGTTTATATCTACTTCGTGAATTTCTCAAGAATAATATATTTCTTTATCATATTTAATATGTGTAGAGATATTTTCATGAACTATGATTCGCTCTCGTCATTTTGTGTTCCTAAAGACGATCGATGCATGATAATCAATTTCGTAAGAGCATTCATAAAGACGAGTATAACGCAGAATTTCTTTGATTATAAAGTACTATTGAATTCTTCAAACCGTTTTTCTCGAAAATGCTGAAAGTGCAGAAACGTACAATATTCGTGCAATATGCTGTCGACATGTCAAATAAACTTACAATTGTATGTATGTGATGGAAGCCTAAGCTTATCAACCCTGTTCCTAGGGGAATTGTTTGTTTTCTTTGCCTAGAATCTAGAACTAGACTCTAGATCATCGTCTATCACGTTCATATTAGTTTCTCTACAGACACGTGGAAATATGATGCATAAGCAAGTTCAAAGTATAAATGATCTTCCGACAATCGATCTTTCTTAGATGGTCTTTGTGACGCGTAACAATAATTACCGTGGTATTTTTTTTGACATATTTCATCTGTCAGATAATCATTTAGGCAATTCGATTCTCTTGTTGTCAAAAGTCAATTAATGCAAATTTGCGCTCGGTGAGAAATGTGACGTTTCCTAAAGCAACGAACGGAAGGAGTCGGGGATGACTTAATACGTATGATAGCGGAAACGCAGCCAGTAATTTGAGATCGTATCGATCGTCTATTGTCTACGTATAGCTAATACAATATGAAACAAGAATCGATAATACGGGCATGTTTATGGCACCGTCGATACCAGATATACTTATATATAAATAAATAAATAAATAAATTTATATATATGTATAATTACGTTTATTTGTCTGCATTTTGTTTGTTTTACATTTATTTGTCTTCACTCCGCTAGTTTTACATTTATTTGTCTTCATTTTGTTCGTTTTACATTTATTTGTCCCGATTTCGTTATTTTTACAATGTTATCCTATACCTAAGTCCGCTAAATTAATCCGTATTTTTATTATCATTTATTTACCGTTTTATTATCATCATTGTTGTGTAAGCGCCGCTTTTTCAATGATCTTTATTAATTTATCGATACACTTGGCACACTCTTCCACGTTCTTATGATCGATATCGTGCACCTAATTACAGCAATGAGAAGAATGATAGAATTATCGTTGTTCGGAAAGAATAATAATAGAATCGAAATGAAAGTTTGCATACCCGTTTAGCGAACTGTGACTTCAGTTTCTTGTCTTGGAATATCATCTTTTCCCCTATTCTAAGGTTCTTGAACGTCTTCGCTCGGAGCGGGCCGAATTTTCTTCGAAATTCTTTCACGCTCCCGTGGCAAGTGTTCTCAAGGTTCTGGATCTTCGCATGTATCCTACGCTGTCTTTCTCCTAGCAAATCTACTTTTTTCGTAAACTTCACAGTGTCCTTGTAGCCGTGGTAATAGTCGTTTCTCATTTGCATCGTCAACTCTCCCGTTATCTAGACGCAATTATACAACATTATTTTGTCATATTTGGTATTTTACTTGTGTTACGAATAAAATTCCACCACTTCCCCTTAACGGTTAATAAAATTCCCTAGAAAGTTGTTGAAATTAACACGGAAATTATCGCGTCTGTTTACAGTTATTCACATTAATACTCGGACACGATACAACATTATATCTGTATTTCTTGCTCTGTATACGATTTAAATATCGTGTCGTTTATTCTACGTGAACACAAACCATTTACAGAGGAATATAAAAATCGATCGCGATTTTGTATAAGTAATCGTGAATATCAGCCGCGACTGCACGGTCGAACAATATATGTAGAAATAAAAATGAAAATAGTAATTACTTGCTCGAGTTCGTTCGCTATTTTTATTTTATACGCTTCCGGCAAGTCTGGGTGTTTACTGAAAATCCTGTCGATCCGCGCTTGATTCGATTCCATCCACGAGTCGACCTTTTTGTCGATGCTCTCATTACCGTAGTCGATCAGAAACGATTCTTCTTGATTTACGTTGTCGGCTACTCTCGATAGCACCTCGCCACTCCAATACAAAACACGATCCTTTTCCTCCAATAAATCGATCCATGAGTGAGGCATACGTCCTACCGTTTGCCCCATTGTTGTTTCTGTGCGAGCATGTAACTGCCAAAATCCATATGATGGCAAATGATGTATCGGCTCAGCGTCCTCTGTCTAAAAGTCAGGTAAATACTCACAGTGCTTACGGTGATCCATTACGCGTCGGATTTGCTTTGTTTTGCACGCGAGATTTAACCGAAATTTGGCAGCATATTGTTAGCTTCGTTCGACAAGGTCGTCACTTGTGCTTCTTCTAACCTTTGTTATGTGACATTTCTTTCTCCAACGAGGTTCCTGTCATGTTTACCGATTCAGCAAACCATTTAAAAAGTATTTTAACTTAAATTCGAGGTTTACGATACTTCTCATTTACATTTCTTTACATTATCAATTCCATCTTGTATACATACACAAATTTCGATACTCATATAATAATCTAATCTTTTTAGCCGAAATACTAATCATATTATATCAATTATAGCATATTATCTTAATACTCACTTCTCTACTCATTGACCTATCCTAATTTAACTTAAATTCGAGGTTTACGATATCCCGTTTTCAACTTGCTCGCATTATCTATTCCATCCTATATATACATACATACAGAGATTTCAAAATCTATATAACAATTTAATCCTTCGCACACTATAAACTACCATCTACTACCGTCTACGAAACTCCAATTGAGTCTCCTCTAATCTCTCCTAATTTACATTAAAAGCAAATCAGGTATTCACATTATCATGCTCTCGGTTCAAACTCCATTCGAACTTTATCCCATCGTATAGTTTGGTTATATCGCAGCTAGGCGCTGCCTTAGTTAGCGGTTTCTCGTTTATCGTAAACCGGACAGATGGCGTTGAAAAAAAGAGAGCCGTCGCGTTGTTTTCTTCTTCCTGCAAACGTCTCCATTTTTCTTTTCACGCCGATGGCGTTGCTTCGGTATTGTTCACTTGCGTGTAAGCAAATAACGCGGATGGCACAATAGGTGGAAACTTGGCCAGGCCGTCACAAAAGGTCGATTCTTCGCGGAGTGTCCACGAGGATTACATTGAGCGTTGATTTCACGTTATCAGACGTGGAAAAAGGAACTGGAGCGGACGTCCGGCCGTCTCGAAAGTCCGCGAAATTCAATCGGCGCACGTAGCTAGTGTCGGGGTGTCAATTCAAAGCAACGTAATCTCCGTTCAGTGCGACCAATAATCGGCTTATTGATTTCGATTCGAGGCTAAAACACCGTCCACAACAACCATTGGAACCGACGCGCGAGCTGCTTTTTTCCCCTCTACGTTCCCTGTCTTTTTTAATTGACAATCGAGCTCCTGAGCACTGGGAAGGGAGAGGCCCGCGTGGTTTTCATTTATTTTTAGCGGTGAACGTTCCGTACGCGGTATTTAAAACCGGGTAGCTTGGGAATGGACGTAATTTAATTTTCCTAAATAGAAATGACCTTTTTGTTCGCGCAACTGAGAGCGGTTTGATTGGAAAATGCTTTTTATCGCGAGTACTCGTCGTACCTGTATTATCATTGTTGCTGGTGTTTGATTTGATATTTATATATTGGTAGACAAATTTTGTCGTTATTAAAATATTTCAGAGGATTATATCGTGTAATTTATTTATACGCGATAATAATCCTTGTGTCGTAAGTAAATGAAAATTAGGTTGAATTATGTAATACAAGTACAAGCCTGATCCTAAATTAGAACAATCAGGGGAAAAGAAAATTAATTTGACAAATCATCGGAAATTTATTAAACCATGCTTGGAACCTTAGACTGTAAACGAATGGTATAATCAACATCGTAGTGCAAATCTCATAAATAATAATTAGTATAGTAACAAAGTTAAATATTTTCTCTATTTATATACACCGTGTTTTTCGATAATTGTTTTAATCAATTTCGTATTATTATTCGTATGATATATTCATATATACTGAGTCGTGTATGTTCATATATTGATTTGAAGAAATTCCAAAGAAGACAGATTAATTAACCAACGCAACGTGCAATTAATATTCAGCTACAGTTGTGCTAACTGAATGACATTGTAATTTAATCGCCTAATCTAATTACATTTTACTCGAATTACACGATAATGATTGGATTTTACGGTAATTCAATTACAGTAATAATCATCATTCTAATTGAATTTTTACTTGAATTATTACATCGATGATTAGTACTATAATT
The DNA here is from genome assembly GCF_000188095.3 of Bombus impatiens. NCBI lineage: Eukaryota > Metazoa > Arthropoda > Insecta > Hymenoptera > Apidae > Bombus > Bombus impatiens. The sequence continues at coordinate 1,134,221 of NT_176570.1, forward strand.
GAATTATAAAGTGTGTAACAGAATCCCAGGTCAGAACACTGTGATCTTACGTTTGTGTCTTTCAATTACATTATTCAGTTGCGCGTTGTAATCCGTACTTCAATTGCAATTGCGAATTACATCGTAATTTAATTTAATGGCAGATTCGAATTATGAATTCTAATGACAATGTAATCGAGCACGATGTAATTGAATCATCTTGTAATTATAACTCGTGGAGTAATTTAGTCGTAATTCCGTGCAACTCTGTATTTAGCATACAGAAGTTAGTTACCATTTCCATCTTCACCTAAATTTGCATCAAAATCTCTCGAAAATTGATGCGCCACGGTCGTCAACATTAAATCAAATTTTGATGAATTGCAGCGTACAGAGTGTCGAACGAGCCGC